>NW_003852618.1:846275-971359 GCF_000181295.1 Otolemur garnettii
TATCTCATCCAGGGAAATAAAATTATAAATAAAATTTATAAATAAATATATTTTTATTTATCAATGTATATATTATAAATATATTTATAATTTTTATAATATATTTTGAAATCAAAGAGTATGATGCCTTCAGCTTTGTTCATTTTGCTTAAGATTGGTTTGGTTATTCGAGGTCTTTCATACAAATCTAAGACCTTTCCCCCCTATTTGTGTGAAAAATGACATTGGAATATTAATAGGGATTGTATTGAATTGAATCTGTAGATTTCTTTGGGTAATACGGATAGTTTAACAATACTAATTCTTATTCTCCATGAGCATGGAATATTATTCCATTTACCTGTGTTTTCTTCATTTTCTTTCATCAGTGTTTTCTGGTACATGCACAGGTCTTTTTTTCCTTGGTTAAATTTACAGCGAAGTATTTTATTTTATTATAAATAAGATTCTTTTCTTAATTTCCTGTTGAAATAATTCATTATTTTTTATATAGAAATGCTAATGATTTTTATGTTGGTTTTGTATCTTGAAACTTTACTGAATTTATCAGTACTAACAGTTTTTTAATGGAGTATTTTGGATTTTCTATATATGAAATCATACTGCCAACAAATAGATACAATTTCACTTCTTTCTTTCCTTTTAGGATGCCCTTTATTTCTTTCTCTTGCCTCATTGCTATAGCTTCCAGTACCATGTTGAAAAGAGAGTAGGAAAAGTAGGAATAGGAAAGTTTAATCTTATTTCTGATTTTAGGGGGAAAGTTTTAAAATTTTCACCTTTGGGTATAATATAAGCTCTGAGTTTGTCATACATGACCTTTACTAGGTTGAAGTATGTTCCTTTAAAATAATCTGTTGAGAGTTTTTATCATATGAGGGTGTAGGATTTTGTCAAATGCTCTTTCTTCATCTACTTAGATGATTATATGGGTTTATACCTTTCATTTTGTTAATATTATATATCACATTTATTGCTCTAGATGGATTTTGAAGTTTGTTTTCATTTTCGCAAGAAATCAGCTACCATTAATATGCTCAGTCCTCTATTATGGACACTTCTTCTCTAGGCAGCTGATTGTCTTCCTTAGCTGGACCTTTCCTTTGAAAAAAAGTTTTCCCAGGCCATGCCTATATATTCTTTGGGGGAATTGTCAGAGAAAAGCTATACAAATGGAGTCAAACAGGCAAGGATGTCTTTATTCAAGACTACTGCAATAGGAGAGAGATTAAACTCAAACCCAAGGACAATAGGGACAGCTGCAGCTTAACAGTTAATAGAGTAAGGGAGTCATTAGATGGAAAATTACTAAGAAAAATTACTAAGTCATTAGATGGAAAATTACTAGATATTGAGGGTGGGCAATTATTCATAAACTGGCATAGCACAACTCTTGCTAAAACTAGACTCAACTGGATTCTTTGCTAAAACTGGGCTACACAAGCCAAGCATAGGACCTGGTCAAGAAAAAGACTCAAAGGAGCCTAACTCAAGTTCAATTAAGGATGGACTCCTTGTAAACATTCACAGGGATTCCTTCAGCTTCCTAAAGGAAGAGGAGACCCACAGAACATGTCAGGCACAAAGGAAGTGTCCACATATGCATTCCCAGTCTCTCCCAGTGGCTGTGCCTGGTACTGCCTGCCCATAGCAGCTGCCTCTGGGCCTTCTCTTCAGTACTAGGTCACTTGGGTGCACGCACCATCTCCAATCTGATCTTTTCATTACCTTAATTTGAAGGCTTAGAATAGAGTCTGAGTTACTGGATTTGAGCTAGGATAAATGGGTGCTTCATGATGTATGTGATCATAATTATTGCAGCATTAAATTCTCGATCACTATTTGAGAAGAAATGATCCTCCTCCTGTTACTCTTATTTCATAAAGTTTGAAGAGGTTGGTTGGGACTCTAGGGTCTATTTGAAAAATCAGTTTTGTTTGGGGTAGGATATCAGTGCTGTGAAAGAACCACAGGCTGGATATGGTGGTGACTAAAAGAGTGACTAGCGTAATAAGCAACCTACACAGGTAGGAGAGGCTGTCAGGCCATTCAGAAAAGGGGAGAATACTTTGAGTAACATCAACAAAATGGACAGAAGTCGGGTCCACAACTGCTGGAGCAACACCATTAGAAGAAAGCGTTATTCCCCTCTGCAGTTAGCATCATCATAGACCGTATGGATGTACAGCTAAGTGCCCACAGCGGGAGCCAAAAGAATACTGTTGCAAACTTTGTAAACTTAAGTTGTTAACAGATTTTCTGTGCAACCGTTGGTCATTCATAATATGAGCTAATGAAATATTTACAGTTTAATGGGTTTCTCTACTTCTCGAAAGTAGGACTCGACTTGCTTTTTTAAGTATGAGGAAATAAAAATGTCAAAGTAAGAAGAAATCTGAAAATAAATCACTACATTTAAAGGCTGCCTCCTACGATTCAGAATACATTAATTTGTCTAAAACCCGGCTACTTGTTTCTTCCTAACTTAGATCCTGTCCTGGAAAAACCTTGCATCCTCCTGGCCCACATTTCTCCATTCGGAGAAAGCTAAATGTGTATCTGGGATTTCCCGGTCCTTCCAGGTTTGATCAGCTGTATCTCTAACTCTTTCTTGGTCTGTGCGCTGAGAGTCGAGGTTGATGGAGGAGCAGGTTGGGGTAGAGAGACATTTCTTGCCCCTGAGACTCCACTAGGGCGAACTTTCCCCAGTGCTTCCGCTGCAGCGTTTGGCAGTTTCTGGGAAGGACACGGTCAGAGGTTGGCTCCCTATCGCCCTCGAGTTATGTGCTGAAGAGACTCAATGTCGGAAATGATGCAGGCAGGGGGCGTTCTAATCCTACCAACACCCCCACCCACAAGGATTGCAGAATTCTTCCCCTTCATCAAGTGTAGTCGGGTACTGGGAGAGCGCGCGTCGGCACGGCTTGGCCAGAGTCGCCTTGGGAAGTGAGTGTTTCTCTCTTACCCGGGGCGGGACACCTTGGACGCCAGGGACACGTGCTCTCCGCGGTTGCAGTTGAGGTGAGTGGTGAGAATGAGAATAAGAAAGAATGAGATAAGTCAGACAGGGGTAAATTGTCTCAGCCAGATGCGGATGAAAAGAAAGGGTGAGAGGGCGGCGCCTGTGGCTCAAAGGGGTAGGGCGCTGGCCCCATATGCCGGAGGTAACGGGTTCAAACCCAGCCCCAGCCCAAAACTGCAAAATAATAATAATAATAGAAGAATAAATAATAATAATAATAATAATAAAAGAAAGGGTGACAAGTAACCTTCAGACGTAAAAGAGACAGCAAAAGAAAGCACGCCCAGGACCGAGGCTCAGCAACTCCGCGAGTGGTATTTAGGTAGGTTTGGGCTTAGGAGTCGACAGGATGGGGAAGAGGGCTTCACACCTAGGAGGTGTTTGTCTCCAGCACAGTAATTAGGTTTCCACGTTGCTACAATAGGAGCTTTTCCGCTCCTCCCTCAGAAGTTCGTGAAGTCGGTAGGAGCTAGTTTGTCCTCAAGCTCTTGAACGTGGAGTGCCTTGTAAACTAGAAGAAAGTGTTCTGGTTGTACTGCCACATAGGTGTTCCCAGAAGATAATTCCGTAGTAATCAGAGAAACGAGTTTTTCCAAATTCAGAATGCCTAAAAGATTCTTAATCGGAAGGTCCCACGGAGATTCGAATTCGGATCGCTGGATTCAAAGTCCAGAGTGCTAACCATTACACCATAGGACCAACCACAGATTATAACTATATATCAATAGTTGCGGTTAAGTATCTCCTCGCTAATAAAGTTTGTTGTAGTTTCAATCTGGACGAGTTTTAGCAAGGCTATGCCGATAGGAAAAGCTGATACTCTGTTACTGCAGAAGGGGCAATGGGCAAGACATATTTCGGGGAGCACTCTTTTGCGTCTCTGTTGGGAGCATAAATTAGTTTATGAGTGGATTCAGATTTTGTGAAACCTGAAGTTTACGTAATTTAGGAGGCCCTCTTTAGTATAAAGAATAGACATCAAGACAAAATTAGATGCAGACACTCTAAGGTTTACATGATATATCAGAGCATACATCCCTTTGGGGTACAGATCTTTTGGCAACATCTACCAAATTAATCTCTACCTCGGCAACATTTTTTCCAAAAAGCCTTCTAGAAAATATTTAAAAATCAAAATACACGTCTAAGAATGTTCATTGCAAAATTTTACAATAGCAAATTTGGAAATATGCCAGTTTATTTAATTGAAATAACATACAGCCACTAAAAAAATGGGATAGAAGTAGGTACTGGCATGTTGGCTTGACCAAAACCCAGCATTGTAAAATCTAACATGATTTGATTTTCATATGTTATAATAAGTTACGGTTTGTGAGTTTACATATACATTTTTAAATAGGTTGGCCACCAAACTCTTGGCATGAAATGTTTCAGAGAAATGGAATTGGCATCAAGGAACTTTTCACTTGTTATGTTCACTTTTGTAATATTTGGCTTTTTTAAACAAGCGTGTATCACCTTAGTCATTAAAAATGTAAATCTTCAAAACGTTAATGACCTTCAGTAGAGGACTTAGTCATGCTCACTCCATATTGACAGCCTACTGTGCTGAGCATGCCTTAGTATAGCCTTGCAGAATGTGAAAGGAGTCATTGGAATCCCTGACTGCAAAGGACCAACAGCTTTTGGAGGCAAACACTGAAGGTAAGTGCAACACATCCATCATGGCTAGGAAAATGAATGCGGAGGTTCCATCTAGGTTCTCTGGGGACCTGATGACTTGGGCACACAAACAATTTTATATACAATTTCATTTGGTTTAGAGATTCACTCAAGACCATGGACTCCAAGGGTAATACATTTTTTATTTAAAGATTTCCAAAAGAAATGTTATGCCAAAATGTGAGTAATTAATACAGAGACCAAAGCAGAATTAGCGTATGGGGAAGCGAAGCCATTCAACAATTCAACAAATTTTCTTCCAGCATCTGTTGTTTATTGAGCACTTCTAAGGTCTAGACTCGCAGTGGTTCTCAAGCTTCCTAATTGCCCCGTTGTTACCAATGCAACACAGGGGTCGCAACTCACAGGTTGAGAACCATTGGTAGAGGCAGGCTGGGGTGAAGAGGGGTTAGGAATCTAAGGCTGGCACGTAAGAGGATTCACTCCCAGACCTATGGCGGAATCTGGTTGCTGCTTGAAGGAGAGTGAGCCAGGTGGGAAATTTCTGGTTACTTCACTCAAACGATTCTGTAGGCTCTGAACACCTGTCCAAATTTTGTTCGTTTTCTAGGACCAGTTTACCACAATTGTTTAGTCACAGCTCACAGTGCCAGAAATAGCTGAACTGGTTACTGCTACTCACTAGGGGTCAACTTCTTTCCCAATGGGTCTTGGTTTTCCCACCCTTAAAATGGAAAAATGGACTAGATTTTACAGTTCTTTTTCAAATTTTACTTACAGTAGCTGGGAAAGAGGTGAGTGGCCCGAAATTAACGAGAAAAGGCAAGGGAGGAGGATACAGAATCACCGATTTGGTTTTCGAATTAGCGATGCTCTGGTACGTTTTGTTTCAGGTTGCCGCGTTGAACACCCGGGTCTGAGCGCCAAACAGTGGTTTATCATGGTGACGGGAAAACAGAGCAGCAACTTCTCAAACCAGCACCGTTCACGCCGTGAAACTTTTTTCACCGAGACGCCAGATAACGTGGTTAAGTCCGGAATTAGCTGTCTGTAGTAAAGACTAGTTGTCTACCCACTATTACCGGTACTGTACGTCCCACTACAACCACTGAGAATGCTGCACCACCTGGAATCCTAGAGTGGACCGGAAGTGAGCACTGCTGGCTGGGCCCGGCCGGAACCTGGCCGCCCAGCGGCGGTCGTGGTTGTGGAGGTGTATCCTCTGCCCAGGAACGTTTTGTCGGTTCATTAGTCTGTGTCCGAGGGAGTCTGACTTCCTCAGAGGTGAATACTGTGGTTAAGAGAAGGGAGCGTGTGTGCGGCAACGATCGAGCCTTCTCTTCTGGCAGTTCGTGGTGTTTGAGGAACCCCTCTTGGTTGCCGACCCCGCCCAGGCTGCTGGGAGCTCCGATCTTCGGGGCGACCCTTCCTCCTTGCCTGGGCGCGTATGTATACCCAGGCTTTATTTAGGGCCGAAGTGCTTTGATAATCTAATTTTTTCAGTCTTCCAAGCATCCTGCTGCTCATTTTGCAGCCCTGCAGTTGTAATAAATAGCACAGTTTTCTGTGCTCACTATCTATGGTTTTGTCAGAGGCTGGCTTCACTTTCAGTGGAATTGTTCGAGTAACTGCCCTATGTTGTTAAGTAAACAAGTCTTTTAAAACTGCTTCTGTTGTTGTCCTGTGTTAACAGTGTTCTCTAATACCGAAAACTTTCCTGACCTAGGACAGAAAAAAAAAAAAGAAAGAAAGAAAAAGAGCTCAAATAGAACACCCATCTGTTTAGACCTCAACTGAAGAGACCCTTTTCTGGCCTAAGCTCAGAATGGAGGCAGCTTCTAGAGTTCATCCGGCCTTGGCTGACCAGTTGTCAGAAGGAGAAATTATCAAAGTAAAGGTTAAAGAAGAAGACCATACGTGGGATCAGGAATCCTGCCTACCTAGAAATTTGTCTTATACCAGGGAACTCTCTCGTCAGCGCTTTAGGCAGTTTTGCTATCAGGAGACACCTGGTCCCAGAGAGGCTCTGAGTCAATTGCGGGAACTTTGCTGTCAGTGGCTGAGCCCAGAGATACATACCAAGGAGCAGATCCTGGAATTGTTGGTGCTGGAGCAGTTCTTGACTATCCTGCCTGAGGAGCTCCAAGCTTGGGTGCGGGATCAGAATCCTGGGAGTGGCGAAGAGGCGGTGACTGTGCTAGAAGATTTGGAGAGGGAGCTTGATGACCCTAGACAGCAGGTGAGAAATTGGAGATGCCATCTTCTCTGGAGAACTTGGGTACTGGGTCCAGAATGGAGTAAGTGGGAGTAATTTCATACTGGTGACTGCAAACTCTCTGGTTTGAGACATTATACTGTAGATGAATAGATTCATGCTTAGGAGGTAACAATCTCTGTGGGTTAGCTAATCCAAATAAGTAAAGGATTTAAACAAATGGAAAACTTTGATCTATTCTTTACCAGCAGAAAATATATTTAGTAACTATGAGATTAAAGAAATATGCAGTAGCAGATAAAATTGTACAAAATATTACTAATGTCTTGTGTAGATATCTGTTCTTAAGGTGCCCACTACTTTTTCCTATATGAAAATAAATTAGTGTAAGAAAAGATGGAATACTTGCTAGGAGTGACAAATGGAGAAGTATACTAATTTAGTGGAATTTATCAGGAAACACTAAATCATAAGATCTGGCTGGGTTCTATGATAGGCTTTGTTACACTAATTAGCTGTGTAACCTTGGGCATATCACACCTCTAGGGCTTTATTATCTTCATCTGTACAATGAGATAATGGCATAATTTCCTTAGTTCTTTTCAGTGCCTACAGTTGTTAGTATATAAAGTGTTTGGAGCCCAGTACTCTCTTTTTAGAATAATTTTAGACATCTTTTGCCTTTACACTAGAGTTATCTTTAAGACAGTGTATTTACCTTCTATGACAGTAATTTTAGAACATTATGGGGATATTGCTAGACACCTTTATGGTTTACATAGTGATACTCTCCATACATTTATCTGAACTCTTTTTGAATATGAATACTTTATATACAGTGTGATCTGTTAAAACATGTTTCTGAAATGCAGAATCTTTTAATATGAGATCAGTAAGCTGGAAAAGAGTCAGTATAATGCCAAAATTGTGCTGGCTTATGCATGAATTTTCCCAGCAAGTTAATATTTTAGGCCACTAAATAGGAGCAGCTGAATTCAAAGTATTTGATTATAGCTGAATGCAGTAAGTCACAAATACAGACTATACTATACACAATGCCCATTTGCCCCACATCCTTCCTCTGCCTCTCTTGACAGCAGTCTGTGTATTCAAATGCACCTTTCTGCATTTTTTGCTAAACTTTTTGTATTCCAGAAATGAGCAAGCAAAGAGGTTTTCAAGTGCCACAGAAGTGTCCTGGTGATAAAATTTCTGCTAGTGATTGTAAAAGAAGAAAAGCTTTAACACGTGAAGAAAAGCTCAAAATTATCAAGTATTTTGAAGAAATGGAAGAACCTCTTACATTGGTTGTACAACCAGCATAAAGAAGTCAATGTTGTGTATGATTAGAAACAATGCTGGGGAAATAAAAGAAAGTTATCTAGCTAGAACAACTGCCACTGCTACAAAATCTTACAGAACAAGGTGTAAAGAAATGGAAGGAATGGGACATTTGTTAAGTGTGTGGGCTGAACACCAAACAAGCAATCAGGGCAACCTTTCTCAAAATTAAAGAGGAATCCTTAGCAATAATTATATGGAGATCTTAAAAAAGCTGACAAAATAATAAAAGCAAAATAAAAACTATACTGAGGAACCGTTTATCACTTAACAGATTGGCAAAAATTCAAAAGCTTGACAACACAGTCTGTTGGCCTGAGAAAATAGGTCCTCTCATATATTACTGGTGGAGTACAAACTGGTTCAATTCCTACACAGAGAATTTGGGCACCATCTAACAAACCTATTTCTGAATTTACCCTTTGACTCAGCAATGTCACTTTTGGGAATTTACTTTGAAAATTTATATCTACAAATAAGAAACAACATAGACATAGTTTCTCATTGCAGCTTTTATAAAAGCAAAATATATACAACCTTTATATCTATCCATATAAGAGTGATTGAATAAACTATAGTACACCACTATAATAGAGTCCTATACAAACATAAAGAATGAAGGGCTAGGCATAGTGGCTTACCCCTGTAATCCTTGCAACTTAGAATGCTGAGGCAGGAGGATCACTTGAGGCCAGGAGTTTAAGACCAGCCTGGACAGTGTGATGATCCTGTCTCTACAGAAAATAAAAACATTAGCTAGGCACAGTGGTATATGCTAGTAGTCTCAGCTACCTGGGAGAGTGAAGCAGGAGGATTGCTTGAGCCCAGGAGTTTGAGGTTGCAGTGAGCTGTGATGATGCCACTTTATTCTGGCCTGGCAACACAGTGAGACCCTGTTTAAAAAAAAAAAGGAAGATATCTAGATATCTGTGAACTGATTTCTAGGTAATATTTTTATATTAAGTGAACAAAGGAAAGTGTGACCTAGTATATATAATATGAAGAAAAAAATATATACAAAAACCCTTGTATTCAATTTGTATGCAATATAATGTATGCACACACTAAGTGAATACACATATAATGCACATGTGTATATATGTATATGTATTATTTTTAGTTATTTTTACAAAAGTAAGCAAAGTAAAGCAGCAATTGAAAAAAACAGTTTCTTATGGTAGTGTGCGAGAGTAGTTTGAGGAAGACTTCTCTGAATATATATTTTGATTTTTTTTTTTTTTTTTTTTTTTGCAGTTTTTAGCGGGGGCTGGATTTGACCCTATCACCTCCAGCATATGGGGCTGGTGCCCTACTCCTTTGAGCTACAGGTGCTGCCCTATATTTTGATTTTTTGATACCATGTAAATGGTTTAAGTTTAATCATTTAATTCAAAATGATTAAATGCAAGTAGGAACAAATAAACCCAATTGTATATCAAATTAATAACATAATAACAAAAAAGATTTCAGGTGACTTGAATATGGTATTCTGACTATACTCTTGGTGACATTCTGTCTATGGATGGATATATAAATCTGCAAAGGCAAACTGAATTTTACTTAGCATGTATGTTATTAGAAGTATGCTACAGGACGAAGTGTTCTAATTCTAAAACTATTTTGTTTATGGTAAAGTCAATGAATAAATATCCTGACATTGTTTTGAACTTTTTTCTTTGTGGGAGGAGACACAAATATGGAATGTGGAAAAGTGAGGAAACAGGTGGTGAAATTGAATAAAATTCATGATAGTTTAGAAAATATATTTACCAGTTCTGTCTGTGAAAGGACCTGAGATCATGATAACCTTGTTAACAATGAGCCTACCTACCACCCAGTCTTTGTTACTAAATATTGTTGCCCTCTAAAATGAACCAGGACTTCTTGGGAAAAAAAAATATTTGAAACCAGGTCTAGGATAGAGAAAATACAATGTTGACCTTGAATTGTTTATTTCTGTATATGCTAAAATGTCTAGTGGGGTCATGTCCAAAGGAGCCAGGTCAAAGGGGCTCCCACTGCCCAAATTTGAGATAGTTTACATGTCAAAGTGGATTGGATTATAAATTACGTCTATAGCAATAAGAAAACTCCCAGACATATAAAAGAAGAGGGACAGAAAACTCTTTACTGAAAATTGCTGCTTATAAATGTAGATGGAATTACAGAAATAAGAAGTCCCCATTTTGTAACCTCTAGTATAAAAATGGATTCAGACAAGATCACGAATGCTAAAACCATTGGGAAATAGGATATTTACATTGTTCAAAACCATTATTCAATAGCTCACTTATTAATTGCAGTAGGACAAAAGTGTTCTGAGTGGCTATAGTGGTCACTACCATAAACAAATAATCAAATTTAGCATTAACAACAATGAAATAACCAGACAGAATATGCTTTGTAATGTGACACAAAGAGTATACATCACATATATTCTTTAAAAAATGTCTAACTAGAATCTACTTGTGAAGAACAATCATGCAAATGCCTAATGTGGGATATTCTATAAGACAACTGACTCTGACTCTTCACAATTTAATGTCATTTTATTTTAATTTATTTACTTTTCGAGACAGAGTCTCACTTGTCACCCTTGGTAGAGTGCTATGGTGTCATAGCTCACAGCAACCTCAAACACTTGAGTTCAAGTGATCCTCTTGCCTCAGCCTTCCAAGTAGCTGGGACTAAAGGTGCCATCACAATGCCTGGCTATTTTTTTAGAGATGAGGACTGGCTCTTGATCAGGCTGGTCTCAAACTCATGAGCTCAAGCAATCTGCCTTGGCCTCACAGAGTGCTAGGATTACAGGCCTGAGCCACCGCATCTGGCCCTTAATATCATTTTTATAAGGCAGGGCTTTAGATTAAAAGGAGCAAAAGAGATATAACTAAAAACCATGCATAGGCTCGGTGTCTGTAGCTCAGCAGCTAGAGCACTGGCCACATGCACTGGGGCTGGCAGGTTCGAACCTGGTGTAGGCCTGCCAAACAACAATGACAACTACATACAACAACAGCAAAAAATAGCCGGGCATTGTGGTAAGCACCTGTAGTCCTAGCTACTTGGGAGGCTGAGGCAAGAGAATGGCTTAACCCCAAGGGTTTGAAGTTGCTGTGAGCTGTGATGTTATGGCACTCTACTGAGGGTGACTCTATTGAGATTCTGTCTCAATAAATAAATAAATAAAAACCATAAGCACTGATTGGATCTTAATTTTTTTTTTAACCCATGAAATATATTTTGGGGACGATAGGGAAATTATAAATCATACACTGTATGATTAATGTAAGGAGAGGATAATATTTTCTTTTCCACCCAACACAGTTATCTAACCTGGTTGGCTTTTTATTTTTCCCCCATCTATAACACACTGGGCTAATGTTTTCCACATTTGATCTGAAACAACTGTCAAGTGCCTTGCTGGGTTAAACAGCTCATTGGTCTTGATCAGGTAATTTGTATCACCCCCTTCAATCATCCCCCAAATATTTGCTTTCTTAACCATACTGAAACTTACAGTTTTCTTTCAATTATCACAATTTAGGAGAAATAGTTTTAATGTATTTTCATTGTTATTTCTAAAAACAGAAATCAAAAGGACAAATAGCAACTCCTGTCCAATAGAGACAATCAGTTTCTGGATTTATTAGTCCTAACATTTTTCATTTCTTATTCCATTTTTCATTCCTTTTAAGAATTCAATGAAGACTGATTTTTCTTATTATTCTTACATTCTATTTTAAAGGAAACATATTTTGAGTTTTAGCTATGACATATCATAATTATTTACATTGATTACCAAACATACCTATTTCTCTCCAGGTCCCACAAAGCATGTATGGGCAGGAATTTCCTATGGAAGAAATGACAGATTCTGCAAAGGAATCCTTAGGTGCCCAGCTCCAGTCTATGGAAGACAGAATGGAATGTGAATCTCCTGAGCCACACTCACTTCAGGATAACGGTGAGAATAATTTAGTTCTGGGTAAAAGGGTTAGACTTGGGAGGAGGGGTCTAATCTTTGTAAAGTCATCAAACCCCATTCCATTTCAGCTTCTAGTGAATATAGCTGAAAGAACAGTCAACCAGTATAGCCTAATGTTATTAAAGGAGCTAGATTAAACAGCCAAGTAGTCATGCCAAAATTAGTTGAACACAGTATTTCCCATGAATACTTTGCAATGAAGTTAATGAGTAAATGTGGGTAAATCAGGGATGCCTCTATATGTAAATATTGAGCACTTATCAGTTTAGTTATAGGCCCCATTACTTAGAATGTCTTTTTGTTGTATTGTTCCCTTAATCATCGTCTAGTGTCCATCTTTGTCTCTTTTTATTTTTGTTGCTTTAAATCCACTGTGTCTGCAAATAAAACTGTGGCCCCTCCTTCTAATTTTCATTTGCCTGAAATATTGTTTTCCAAACCTTCACCCTGAGAATAGGTCTCATTACCATAGCCTCTGCCTCCAATTTTTGTCACATAATGGCTATGTAAGACTTGGGAATACTATTTAGAAATACTACCAAAGAATGTGGAATTTCTGAAGTCTATGTTTCTTAGAATTCTAAGGTCTGTTAATGTTGTAATGTATAATGGAGGTGGAAGCACAGGCTTGCTTGGTTCTGGAGAACCTGTCTTTTCCAAAAGAGTGGTAAGTGTAATGAATATAATGTTTTTCTCCTCTTATAGCATTGAATTTCCTATTTTCTGCTCATTCTAGACTTAACTAATATTGCATCTGCTTACTTCCTGCTGGGGTTCATATTCTTCTGGTTCTCATTTACATTCCCCTACATTCCTTTTCCAAATTCATCCCTGTTTACTTTCCTTTGCTGCATTCAGCTCCATAGTATAGCATAAAATGGATCAGCATGGAAAGAAATTGTTCAGTCACATTTTGAGGTAGAACTTACCATGAGTATTGTCATTTTATTAATCAACAAATTTGTATTGCATACTTTTGAATGTAGGAATATGTTAGATAACAGGAAAGATACTGGAGAAGAGAGTATATGATTTTTTAGAAACTCACAATCTTATTAGATCTACTTATGAAACAAAGAAGAAAGTGCTAATAACTTGTGTTATGAATAGATTATATTTTTCAGAAAAGGAGAAGTCATTGTGACTTTAAATTTAATGATTAAGGAGATCTTATTGTAGTTGAGAGTTAAGTGAAGCCAAAACAGTAACCATGTTATTAATTTTAATATAGTTTGGAAATTATGAATATTTGGGATGATTTAAATTCACTAGTTTAGTTTTGGTATGCAAATTGCTAGTATAAACAGTATTGACTTGAGAGAAAGTATTTTTTCCAAGCAGCTATTAGGCTGTTTGGAAATGACATGTTAATTTGACTTTTTTAAATGTTTCCTTAAGGCTTAGTAAGCTGAGTTTGAAGTTTCTGTTATTATGACTATTTTAAACATATTAAATATGCTAAGTCAGAGATTTTTCACTAGACTCATCCACTACTCTTACATTATTAAAATTAGTAATGAAGATATTTGCATTGAGTTTGTAGTTTCACAGGCCCCAAAAGGGAACTGATAAAAATAATTTGTTGAAATGTAAGCCCAAAATGTTGATATATCAGCTAACCTGACTAAATAAAACAGAAAAAGTGGTGTATTCTGAAGATTTAAAAAAAAATCTATTTTTGTATTGCTGAGGCTTCTATAGCCACAACAATGTGCTTGTGTAATTGATAAATACAAACATTAATTTGCATCCTGTTTTAGGTCAAATAGTGCTGTGAGGTTAAACCTGCATACTGCTCCTAGCTTTCTCCTTTTTTTTTTTTTTTTTTTTTGAGACAGAGTCTCACTATGTCACCCTTAGTAGAGTGCCATAGCATCATAGTTCACAGCAACCTCAAACTCTTGGGCTTAAATGATTCTCTTGCCTCAGCCTCCCAAGTAGCTGGGACTATAGGCATCCGCTATTTTTTTGTTGCCATTGTTGTCATTGTTGGCTAGCAGGTCCAGGCCAGGCTTGAACCCGCCAGCTTTGGTGCATGTGGCTGGTACCATAACCACTGCGCTATAGGCACCAAGCCTAGCTTTCTACTTTTTATTATATCAGAACATTTTGTTCCTGGTTGGAGTTCTTTATTCACCCTCTGTTTGTTCCAGCAAGGTTGGAACAAAATGGTATCCTCCTTTTATATCCATAGCTCCTTCTACCCTAAGCTCTGCTGATTACTTGTGGAATGTATGTATTTTAAACTATATTTCTAAATACCTAATTGATCTTTCTTTAATATTTTAGGGTCATTTTTGTGGCTTTCCATGATGTCTCGGAGCATGGGTGATGATAATCTCAGTAGCTTAGATACTAATGAAGCAGAAATTGAACCAGAAAACATGAGAGAAAAGTTCTTCAGAAGCTTAGCAGTGTTATTGGAAAATAAAAGTAATAATACTAAGATATTTTCTAAAGCAAAGTACTGTCAGTTGATAAGGGAAGTGAAAGAGGCCAAAGCTAAGGCAAAAAAGGAATCAGTTGACTACCGTCGCTTGGCTAGATTTGATGTGATCCTTGTGCAAGGAAATGAGAAACTGATTGAGGCTATAAATGGGGAAACAGATAAAATACGGTATTACTTACACAGTGAGGACTTATTTGACATTCTACATGATACACATCTCAGCATTGGACATGGTGGACGTACCCGCATGGAAAAAGAGCTACAAGCAAAATACAAGAACATCACAAAAGAAGTTATAATGCTATACCTGACACTCTGTAAGCCATGCCAACAGAAAAATTCAAAACTCAAGAAAGTTCTAACATCAAAACCAATTAAGGAAGTTAATTCAAGATGCCAAGTAGATCTTATAGACATGCAATTAAATCCTGATGGCGAGTACAAATTTATTATGCATTATCAAGACCTTCATACAAAATTAAGTTTTTTGCGGTCATTAAAATCTAAAAGTCCTAAGGAAGTTGCACATGCTCTTTTAGATATTTTTACAATTATTGGAGTGCCTAGTGTCCTCCAATCAAACAATGGAAGGGAATTTTCAAGTCAGATTGTCGGCGAACTCAGTAATATTTGGCCAGAACTAAAAATTGTCCATGGGAAGCCTCGGACCTGCCAAAGCCAAAGTTCTACAGAACAAACTAATGAGGATATCAAGAAGAGGATTTTCTCTTGGATGCAAACTAACAACTCTTCACACTGGGCTGAATTTTTGTGGTTCATTCAGATGACCCAAAACCAACCTTATCACAGAGGCATGCAACAGACTCCTTGTGAAGGCACATTTATCTCTGAAGCTAAAATGGGTCTGTCCCACTCTCAATTAACAGAAGAACTTGTTGCCAGTCTGAACACAGAAAATGATCAGGCTGAAAAAGAGTTCAAAAATACTCTCAGAGCCCAGTATGAAGAAAACTTTGAGATAGGAACAGATAGTAGTGATATTGAAGATAATCTTTTTGTTCCTCCCAATGTTGCTGGAAAAAACCCTCTTGAGAGCAGACTGAGATTTTTATCCTGTGTAGTTTGTGAAAAAGAATGCACAGGTGCTAATCGTTGCATATCATGTGATGGAAATGTACATACAATATGTGCAGTGCCATCTCCACATGAGACTGAAGGCTGTGTTCACCAGATAACTTGTAGTCTTTGCTACAAAACCAGTGCAATGAAAAGGAAACATGATGAGATTCAAAGAAGCTTGCCTGTTAAACCTTCCAAAATGTTAAAGCCATCAGAGACGCCCTTTTCAAGAGATAAAGTAGAAGACTGGGTAAGAGTTTGAGTATCTGCTCTAGATGAATGCAGAGGAAGGGCCTCATTACGCTTTACTGTGACCATGATGAATCAGAATTATTTAACAAGGTGTATAAAAGTATATTTTGACTGCCTTGGATATATTTTTCCCAAAGAAAGGCTAATTACTTTTTGTGCCTCTCCCTCTTTTATTAAGTTGGAATTTATAACTTTGAATGCTTTCTTATTTATTGTTCTAGAGTGATGAATAGTATCTCTTTTCCTCCTTTCTGATGTCAGTAATTTCTTAGGGGACTGAGTTGATAAATAGTATATATGATGGTATGTTTACAGGAAGTACAAATTTGGGAATAGATGAAATTAATATCACTTCATTTCAATTGTATGAGCTTGCGTGATGAGGCAAGCCAAGAAAGGACATGTTGAGTCTGGAGGGGGATAAATTTGGTTGGGAAGATATGTGTTAGTGTTGGAAAAGGGTTCAGTTTTAGTGTTTAAATGGAAAGCATGAGATAAAACCAAAAGAGATTTTAAATCCTTAGGCTTTGTGCAGCAATGGATAATGTTTTGAACTATGGAGGTTATACATGGTTTAGGCCAACAGTTCTCTAAGTGTAATATGCAGACCAGTGCTGGCTTGAAATTTATTTTTACCATTCCATGATGAGTTAAGTATAAAAATTAATAAAATTATTTGGAAACATTTCCAACAATTTGACATTGCTTCAACATCCAAGTATGTAAGTAATGGATTCATCTTACAGACCTAGTTAGGTGTTTTTAAACTCTCAAGATGAGTCACATGTTGTGAGAGTTGCACACTAGTCATATACAATAGATTCACATTACAATGTGTGATATTTTATGCTTAGTTTATCAGCAATAACTCGAAGTATATAATCCCAAGAAAATGTAAGCATTTATTTTTATAACTTAATTTTAAAGCAATCTTTCATTTTTAATTGAGTCTAATTTTTAATTTGTGATTTAACATTATTAGCTAAAGGAGGGAAGTAAAAATTGTGTTAATTGTTTTTAATCTTAATTTGCAGATGACGAAACAAGCTTCACTGGACTTTTTCGTCAAGAAAAGACATAACTTTTCTGAATACAGCAGTAGTAATAAAAGAAATGGTAATAGTAGAATTCATCCTGATGAAAGGAAAGCCAAAAAAGTTCATACTAGTTTTACTCGGAAATATGACCCTTCATATATTGAGTTTGGTTTTGTAGCTGTAATTGATGGTGAAATACTAAAACCACAGTGTATTATTTGTGGAGATGTACTGGCTAATGAGGCAATGAAACCATCAAAACTTAAACGACATTTATATTCAAAACATAAAGAAGTAAGTTCACAACCAAAAGAATTCTTTGAAAGAAAGAGTAGTGAATTAAAAATTCAACCAAAACAGGTATTCAACGTTTCTCATATAAACATTAGTGCTTTGCGGGCTTCGTATAAAGTAGCACTTCCAGTTGCTAAGTCTAAAACACCTTACACAATTGCTGAGACACTAGTGAAAGACTGCATCAAAGAAGTTTGCTTGGAAATGTTAGGTGAATCTGCAGCAAAGAAGGTAGCCCAAGTACCTCTTTCCAATGACACCATAGCTCGACGTATTCAGGAACTGGCTAATGATATGGAAGACCAACTCATAGAACAAATCAAGTTAGCAAGGTATTTTTCATTGCAACTTGATGAATGCCGAGATATTGCTAACATGATAATTCTTTTAGTCTATGTGAGGTTTGAACACAATGATGATATAAAAGAAGAATTCTTTTTTTCAGCCTCTTTACCTACAAATACAACTAGCTCAGAACTGTATGAAGCTGTGAAGAATTATATTGTTAACAAATGTGGTTTGGAATTTAAGTTTTGTGTAGGGGTATGTTCTGATGGTGCAGCGTCAATGACAGGAAAACATTCTGAAGTGGTTACCCAGATTAAGGAACTTGCACCAGAATGTAAGACAACACATTGCTTCATTCATCGTGAAAGTCTTGCTATGAAAAAAGTGTCAGCTGACCTAAATAGTGTGCTTACTGACATAGTAAAAATTGTGAATTACGTAAAATCCAATGCCTTAAATTCAAGATTATTCTCTTTATTATGTGATAATATGGAAGCTGATCATAAGCAATTGTTACTGCATGCTGAGATACGGTGGTTATCACAGGGAAAAGTTCTGTCCAGAATGTTTGAAATACGAAACGAACTCCTAGTGTTTCTGCAAGGCAAGAAACCTGTTTGGTCCCAACTTTTTAAAGACGTAAATTGGACAGCCAGACTTGCTTATTTGTCTGATATCTTCAGTATTTTTAATGATCTCAATGCTTCTATGCAAGGAAAGAATGCCACATGTTTTTCAATGGCGGGGAAGATTGAAGGACAAAAACAAAAGTTAGAAGTTTGGAAAAATAGAATTTCTACAGATTGTTATGACATGTTCCATAATTTAACAACAATTATCAATGAAGTAGGTACTGATCTTGATATTGTATATCTGCGAAAAGTTATTAGTGAACATCTTACCAATTTGTTAGAATGTTTTGAATTTTATTTTCCATCAAAAGAAGATCCGCGCATAGGAAATTCATGGATCCAAAATCCATTTCTTTCATCAAAAGATAATTTAAATTTAACTGTAACTCTACGGGATAAGTTGTTGAAGCTGGCTACTGATGAAGGATTGAAAATACATTTTGAAAATACGGCATCACTTCCTTCATTTTGGATAAAAGTTAAAAATGAATATCCTGAGCTTTCAGAGATTGCTTTAAAATCTCTTCTTCTATTCCCCTCAACATACCTCTGTGAGACTGGGTTCTCTACATTAAGCGTTATTAAAACAAAACATAGAAACAGTTTAAATATACATTATCCCCTGAGAGTGGCATTGTCATCAATCCAACCTAGATTGGACAAATTGACAAGCAAGAAGCAAGCTCACTTATCACATTAAAAATTTTAAATATTAATATATATGTTGTTCATTCAAAGTATGCATATAGGCATTTAGCAGAAGAAATTTGTTATACACTCTAAACTTTCTGTTTCATCACATAAAGTATGAAAAGTTATGAGTAAAATAACAATTCTCTAATTTGCCTATATGTACACTTTCAATGAAGAATGTGTAAAGTTTTTATAGTTCTTTTATTTTTCTTGTGATATTGTTATATTATTAAACATAATCTTACGTATGTTGATTCTAATATTAAAAATTTTGGTCTTGTATTTTGTATGTCTTTTTTTATTTTTGTATTTTATTGGCATGTTAAGAAATTGTAGGACAACTTTAGGATAGGAAATGATTTGTTTAAAATGCAGACTAGGTCAGTAAATGGAAGGGAATCAGTGAGGTCAATAAGATATTATAATAAGTTTGTAAAGCTGATCTGGGGTGGTTAGATTGGATGTTGATGTTAAGTTTGGTAGAAGCATGCTTAGACATTGTTGTGTAAGTGGGTGAAATGGAGAGTGACACTTACCTTGTAATGGTGTTACAGCTTTGGATTCATGTTAATAAATTCTGATTTCATAAGAGTTGGAGATTGGGCTATAAGGACGAGTTTATGTGAGAAGGTTTTTAGACCTTGCTTGAGCTGATTGCCTTTTAGGTGCTCTGGGAAAAAGCATCTCAAGCAGAATTAACCACCTCTATTATTGTTTAAAAGTGATTCAGAAAAATGCTACATATATCTTTTCTTGTGTCTGTGTACTCACTTAGAATGACTGAAAAAAAATAATATTAGCACAAGGCAGGTTCTTTAGGGTAAAACCACAGAATCCTTGAAGAAAATAATGGTTTTTTCCTAGACAGGTTAGTAACTTACAGAAAGTGCTTGTTTTCAAAGAAATATAACATTCAAAGTTGAAGAAAGGAAAAGTATTTAGTGATACAAAATATTACTAATAACCTTTTGATAAAAAGTTCTAAAGCTACCAAAAACCTTTTAAAGTAGAACATATGTACATATTTAGTCCTAAAATCTCAGCTGGGTTAAGTTTTACCGTGTGTTTCAATAAAAAGATAGCTTTTCCAAAAAATCCCCTGGAAGTTATAGGTAGATTTAGTAGATAGTAGTTAATTTCTCCTACCCACAACTTATGTGCCCTCTCTCCTATCTGACCGTATTTTGGAACTAAGAGATTTAAAAATGTTTTATTTTACCATTTGTTTTGTTGATTGAATAAAGTATTGTGTTTTCAATTTTTCAATTTTAAAAGGCAACACGATTTTATATTTATTTCTGTAAATCCTTAAAGTGATCTAAAAGAAAATAAACTGAGGAAATTAAGAGTACATTTTAAAAGAGATCTAATTTCTTTACTTTCTCTCTGAGATAAAGTGTTGGATATCTGAGTTGGTGCAAAGCCTTCTCAGATGCTTAAATTAGATGCCTGCCTATTTTTTCTGTAAGTGATTCAATGCCATGGAGACTAAATGTTTTACCCCTTTAAGAGGAATGACTATTTGTCTTTCCTCCCTTTCCTGTTTGTTTCATTGTCTTACTGAACATTCTTTTCATTCTTCTTTTAATGCAACAGCTTTATTGAGATCTTTATTGAGTTCATAAAATCTTACTGTATATCTTAACATTCTTACTATGAATTTGATGCTAGTGATTTTGCAGATAATTGATTTTTCTCTTCCTATTTTTTGCTTGTTTTGTAGTGAGTTCACATGTCTGCAAACATGTGGTGTATGAATCCTCCAAAGGTATATTTGCTTATACTTATGACTATTATATGCAGTATTATTTATTTTCATCTTTCATGTACGTATGTGCTGGTTTTTCTAAAATTTATGTATGTCAGGAGGTTGTGTTGAACTTTTCCTATTACCCAAATGGCAAATAGAGAGTGGTCAAAGATGAGTCAAGGAGATAATAAGTACTTCAATATTCTAAAGAAATTTGACAGTGGCTAGAACCAGAACGCCACCACCCACCACTCTCATGCACAGGATCTAGGTATAACTTGAAGGATGATTAAGAAGTGGTAGAATTAGCTCCCAACACTGTGCTTTCTACAAAGATAATCGCTAGAAGAGATTGGAGATGCCTTCAGGAAGGGGTGATTTGCATTTTATTTTCAGATTAGGTGTTAATTTAGGCAATAAACTTGTTCATCTCTCTCTGCCTACCTGATCAGGGGTTTAGATTTGCAGTAATCAGTCTGGATTCCCACAGTGTGGTGTGGCAAAGATATGCAAGTTCCCTGTGGGTCAGGTGACACCAAAGAATGTAATATTAAGTCTTGAGTCCTCAGCTAGTGTCTCACTCAGGAAAACAATCCACTGGCCAGGCAAACTCTGACAAAGCCTGTGGGCATTTGTAGCTATTGGCAGCTGAAGGAGATATAAGACATTAAGCTACCCGTCTCTTTATATATTTGTGGTAGGGCCCCCCACAAATGTCTGGAGAAATTCTCACTTGTTCCCTAAGAGAAAGGTAAAATTTTAGGGCTTAGTAAAAGGACAAGTTACCAATGTATATGTCAGTTTGTGCACATGTGTGTATATGTGTACACACAAGATCAGACAATTAAGTTTTAAAGTCATCCTAGGGAAAGTGCTACATACCTCAATGCTGAATATCATTACAGTCACCAGATGGGCAAAGGGAGCACTTTGAAGGTGACCATAGTGATATTCAGCAATGAGGTATGTAGCACTTTTTCTAGTATGAGCTTGAGAACTTAATTGTCCAAGCTTTTATTTTGAAGTCTTTGGACTAACCCTGGCCTTTCTAGCAAGGCTTATTGTCATGAATATGTCTGGGTTAGGAGAAGCAGGATAGAAGAAGTTGCAGCTTCAAGGTTAGGTGGCCTGTGCAACATTATACCCAGGATTCTGTATACTGCCCAAGCCGCCTATGTTGAAGACCTCCTTTCCCTCAGCTCTGGTGGTAAGAAGTTGAGAAAGAGCCAAAGAGTGAAGTAAAGGCAGGGTGGGGCTTTTATAGCAGAGGAGAGAGGATAGAGATTTCTTGAGTGATGTCAGTGGTGCAAATTGGGCATTTGGAGACACCTATTCTGGGTTGGCTGGCTCCTTATATATTTCAGACACTGTAGTAGAATCTTGAGTCAGGTGCTAAAGAGAATCCCTGTTAGAAAGAATACCTTCTATACAGGCATCCTCAAACTATGGCCCATGGGCCACATGCGGCCCACCGAGGACATTTATCTGGCCTACTGGGTGTTTTTGCCACCACTGCCTGTCCTGCTTAGCAGCCAACTTGTCTTGGGGCTTGCAGTCCAGCCCTCCAACGGTCTGAGGGACAGTGAACTGGCCCCCTGTTTAAAATTTTTGAGGACCCCTATATGATGTGATTGTGTGCTTTCTATAGTGAATCTCTCCTAAATAGAGTAGAACCTCTGTAAGTTGACCACTGTTGACCACCCAAGGGATTGTAACAAACTGGTCAACATATGGAAGTAGTCAACATAGGGAACTGTGCTGACATATACATGTACTTTACTTTCTTGTATTGCTTTTATTAGAGAATATCATACAAAATAATACATAATCAAAAAACAATAATATCATACATACAGTAGCATACAAAACCAATATACACTTAACTGTTTTCTCACAGTTTAATTATTCTTTCTTAAAAAAGAGTCAATCACAGTCTGTTTTAAATTTAGATGGAGAAAACATCCCCAAAGCTGGCTACACCACTCAGCATACCTATGGCATTTTTCCACAACAAATGACTTCAACTGCATTGTCACATGCCTGACATCCTCTTCTTTTGAAGTCTCTGTAATTTCTACATCATCCTCACTTCTTCCACTTCATAAGCTGCTTCATGCACTTTTACACAGGTCTGTACTTCAGTCACTATTGCTTCAAAAATTGCTTTCTGGGTCAGGTTCATTACAAGTTGCCACCTCATCATCCACTGCAACAAAATTTTCCAAATCTACTTCCAATTCTGCCATCGGAGATGGGTTGTCTCTGGGCCCCAAACATTATGCTTTGGAGTTATGACAAATCCAACTTTCTTGAAACACTTCTGTATCATTTCTGGCTGAACTTTCTTCTAACTAGAACCAATCCAGAGGACAGCATCCAGAATATTAACTGATGCAGCAGGTGAAGTTGCTTCCACAGCCAGGTCACAGGTTTGTGTTTTAGTAATGACACACTTCAGAGGCTGGGCTCAGTAGTGCATTTTAAATGTTTTGATGAGGACTTGTTCAAGAGATTGGATTTTTGAGGTAGTGTTTGGAGGTAGAAATCTCAGTGTCACATTTGTGAGATGATTTGTGAGTAGAAAGTAATCTACTGTCAGTAGACTAGACCATTTCTTCTTCGTTTCTGAGTTGATACCACTTGTCTACTCCCCAAATAGGGCACCAGTCATCCATATGCATTTGTTTGATCTCCAAGTGATGGGGAGCTCTTCAGGCTTCAGGTTTTTGAATGCGTGTAGCTTTGCCAAGTTAACAATCACCAAGAGCTTTAATTTCTCTCCAGTTGAGCTAGCACAGGCAGAACTGTGAGATGTTCTTTGGAAAGTTTTCTGCTCTTACATTTGTCACTCTTCATGATGAAGCTCCTGTCAGGCATTGCCTTAAAAAAGAGTCCCTATTCATCAACATTAAAGAAAATGTTGTTATCTTTGAAGCCTCTGGTGAAGTCTGGGAACTTTTTGATTAACTGTTCCTGAACTTCTACTGGAACTTCATTAGACTCACTACACAAGTCTTTCTGGGAGAGCTCATGTCACAGTTTAAATTTCTCCAGCCAAGCCTTTGATGCTTGGAAATGTGCCTCCTTGAATTCCTATGTGACTTTTTTTATCCACTTCTCAAATCATTGGCCAGAGATTTGAGCATTAACTACCCTCATTTGATTGAACCAGCTTAATGTGGCTTCACTGACTTCATTGAGGGAAGTGTTCCTCGTTTTCCTCTGTAGTTCTCCACTTTCCTTACTATGTCTCTTCAAGTACTCATGTTTATGCTTTTGGATGTTGCTAACTGTGTTCTGGCTAACACCAAAATGTTTAGTCCCCTTTCTTTGGCTGCTAATTTATGGAAAATGATCAACCTTTTCTTTCAATGCCAATTCTCTTGAGTTTTCTTCTTTTGGGCCACCATGTTTTGATTAACTATGAAAATTTTCAGTAATTGTGAGATATGCCTATATTTCAGATCAGTCTTTCATGTTGAAAAAAATCTTCCACAACACATGATAAATAATAGGATGCTAGCCCTAATCCAACACATGATAATAATAAAACATGAAAAAAAATCTTAGACTAAAGATAAAACAATACAACTAAGGGGCAAACTCTACACCTTTTACTCCTTCTTGTAGAGTGGACTCAGCTGGTCAAGTTACACAGGGTAAATTATTATCATGTATCACAGGCCAAGAGGTCACAATACAACTTACAGAGTGGTCAATATATAGAGTTCACTCTTCCATGGAGTACATGTGGTACATGTCTGTTCTGTGAAAATTAGGCCAACTTAAGGATGTAGTCAATGTAGGGAGGTGGTCAACTATGGAGGTTCTGCTGTAATAACTTACAGAATTTCTTTCCCAGTGTTCACCAAGGTAGATTGTGAAAGTCCTAAACATTATACAGTTAGAAATTATTAAGAGCATGAAATAAGACATTTAACTGATTCAAAGAACATACTATGTACTTTGTATTGATATATGTGTTAAATTGAATTTATAATCAATTTGTTATTATGGTTGATAGAGTTATACTTGTTTAATCAATGATAAAGGCTCACTAGGCTCATTAAATGTATAAAAAGAGAAAGAGAATAAGGCTATTGTGGGGTATGTGACTTTTAAGAATTAGTGATTATGCTGAAAAAACATTTTTGGTTTTTTTAAGGATTTAAATGTAATATAGGCTGGATGTGGAGGCTTGTGCTTGTATTAATAATTCTAGCACTTTAGGAGACCAAGCTGGGAAGATCATTTGAGGCCAGGAACACAAGACCAGCCTGAGCAACATAGTGACACCCCCATCTCTAACATTTTTTAAAAAAATTAGCCAGGTATGGTGGCACATGCCTGTAGTCCTAGCTACTGGAGAGACTGAGATTGGAGGAACTCTTCTAGGAACTGGAAGATGCATTGATTGTGCTACTGCACTCCAGCCTGGGAGGCAGAGTGAGACCCTGTCTCAAAAACAAAAGAAAGCAAATTAGTTGGCCAGTCAAGATGGCTCATGCCTGCAATCTTAACATTCTGGAAGGCCAAGGCAGGTGATTGCTTGAGCTCAGGAGTTTGAGACCAGCCTGAACAAAAGTGAGATCCCATCTCTACTAAAAATAGAAAAACTATGAATGGGTGGAGGGAGGGAGTTTGGAGGGATTACTTCTGAGGTTTACCTTATAGGGGTACAGGTGAATCTTTCTAAGAGTAGAATGTGAATGTTTTAAAGCAATAACTGAGAAAATGACATGAAGGCTGTGTTGACCAGTTGATGGAAGTATTTCAGATTGCATGTGAAAACCCCACACTGTACCCTAGAAGTGCATTAATGTACATAGTTACCGTTCAATAAAAAAAAGAAAAAAAAAAAAAAGAAAAAAAAAATAGAAAAACTAGCTGGGCATCATGGATGGTGCCTGTAGTCTCAGCTACTAGGGAGGCTGAGGCAAGAGGATTGCTTGGGCCCAAGAGATCAAGGTTGCTGTGAAATATGTCACCATGACACTCTACCCAGAGTGACAGAGGAGACTGTATCTCAAAAAAAGAAGAAGAAAATAGAAAAAGAAAGAAAATTAATTTCTGATTGAAATTTTTGGGAAGGGAAATTTTTCAAATTGCCATTTACCTATTTAAGAAATTTTATCTCAGTTAACTTGAGGAACTGATAGTGAACTCAGAGTGACAGGACCACAGAGGAATGCAAAGTGATATATGTTGAAAAAAGATGGCCAGAGTGGCCCTGGGTAGAGCGCTATGGCATCATAGCTCACAGCAACTTCCAACTCTTGGGCTTAAGCGCTCTTGCCTCAGTTTTTCTACTTTTTAGTAGAGACTGAGTCTCACTTTTGCTCAGGCTAGTCTCAAACTTGTGACCTCAAGCAATCTACCTGCTTCAGCCTCCCAGAGTGCTAGGATTACAGACGTGAGCCACCACGCCTGGCCAGCAGTTTAGTCTTAATCCTGGAGGCACTGGGAAGTCACTGAAGGGTTGATAAGTAGAAAGTAACTTGAATTACATTTTAGCAAAATGTTTCTGGCTACAATGTGAAAAATAGATTGCAGTGCTGGAGGCAAGGCCACTAAGAATTTTGAAATGAAATAGGTTAATGGTAATGGTATGAACTAGGAAAATGACAGTAGGAGTTAAAGAGAATGTACAGTTGTGAAAGTCACTATATTATAAAAAGATGCCAGCTTGCAATTCTGTTGAACATAGTAGTTGAGGTTTCATACAATATTATATCTTTGTCTAAAATAAAAGTAAAATGTCAGTATTTACTAAGGGACATTTAAAAAGAAAAGCAGGACTTATACAATGGCTCACACCTATAATCCCAGCACTATTGTTGCCTGAGGCAGAAGGCTCCCTTGAGGAAAAGAGCTGAAAATCAGCCTAAGGAATAAAGCAAGATTCAGTCTTTGCAAAAAATGAAAATATCTGGGTGTGATGGTATGCACCTATAGTCCCAGCTACTTGGCAGACTAAGGCAGGAGGATCTCTTGAGCCCAAGAGTTGGAGGCTGCAATGAACCATGATTCTGACACCACACTAATAAATGTACGTATAAAATCTAGGTGGAGGACATTATAACCCCACAGTTGGTGCTGTGTATACACTACCAAGGCTTACCATTTATGCCCTCCAAAGCCACACCTCAAATGACAAAGGGATGTGTGCCAGTGGATGTGAAGCAGAATGCCAACGTGACCTTGGGAAGTGAATACTGAAGTCTTGCCAGTCCTTTTCCGGAAACTTTGCCCTCAAGACCCTGATCCTGGCCTATGATGGAAGGGGAAGCCTCAAAGATCTCTGCTTTTGGGCATCTTACTTACTCCTATTACCTTGATGAATAGCATTCTTTTATTCATCTTAATTTCCTTAGCAAATTATGGGAGTTCAAGAAGGAGAAGATTGAAAGAAATGGGCAGAAACGTTAATGAAATAATGGCTGGCAACTTCTCAAATCTTGGGAAAGATATGGACATTCAGTTACATCAAAAAGCAAAGGATTACAAACAAGATCAACCCCAAAAATATTATTATGAAACACATTATAGTCCATTTGTCAAAAGTCAAAGAAAAAGAGGGAATCTTGAAAGCAACAAGAGAAAAGAGACTCATCATGTACAAGGGAACCTCCTAAATTTCTCAGAAGAAAACTTCCAGGCCAGGAGGGAGTGGGATGATATATTCAAAGTGCTTAAGAAGAAAAAACTGCCAACAAAGAACACTACCCTGCTAAGTTATCCTTCAGAAATGAAGAAAATATAAAGACATTCCCAGACAGACAAAATCTGAGGAAGTTCATCACCACTAGGCCATTAACAACAAATGTTAATGAAAGTTCTTCAGAAATAAAAGGCCATTAAGAAGCAACATGAAAACATACAAGCATAAAACTCACTGATAAAGGTAAATATATAGTAAAGTTCATATTACCCTACTAATGTAAAGACGATATGTAAATAACTTTTAACGTTAATATAAAAGTTAAAAACAAAAGTATTAAAAGCAACCATAGCTGCAATAATTTGTTAGTACACACTTATATGAAGTGTGACATTGATAGACTAAAATGAGGTGAGGAAAAATTGTAGAGTTTTGGGCAGCACCTGTGGCTCAAAGGAGTAGGACGCTAGCCCCATATATCAGAGGTGGTAGGTTCAAACCCAGCCCTGCCCCCCCCCCCAAAAACTGCAAAAAAAAAAATTGTAGAGTTTTAGAATCTGATTTATGTTGTTACCTTAAAATAAACTATAAGATAAAATAACTATAAGATTTTATGTAAGCCCCATGGTAATAATATCTCTTTTTCACACACACACACACACACACACATATACATCCAATTATCATAGATATACAAAAGATAAAGAAAAGGAATCAAAGTATACTGCTACAGAAAAAAACCAACATATCACAAAGGAAAACAGCAAGAGAAGAAAAAAAGAACAAAGAAACCACAAAGTAGTAAAACAAATGACATTAGTTAAGTCCTTACCTATCAATAATTACTTTAAATGTAAATTGATTACATTCATCAATCAAAAAGGTACAAAGTGGCTAACTGCATTTTTTAAAATCAAGATCCAACAACATATGCCTACTAGAGACTAACTTTACCTTTAAGTACACACAAAGATAGAAAGTAAAGGGACGAATAGAGAGCAGAGAGAGGTATACTTATTTTAGACAAAATAGACTTTTAGTCAAGTTCTTTCACAAGAGACAAAGAAGATGACTATATAATCATAAAAAGGTTAATTCATCAAGAGGATATAACAATTGTAAATATATATGCACCCAACATTGGAGCACCTAAATATGTAAAGCAAATATTAACAGAACTGAAAGAAGAAATAGAAAGCACTCCACTTTCAACAGGTGGTTTCAGTACCTCACTTTCAACAATGAATAGATCATCCAGACAGAACATCAATA
Organism: Otolemur garnettii; assembly: GCF_000181295.1. Lineage (NCBI taxonomy): Eukaryota > Metazoa > Chordata > Mammalia > Primates > Galagidae > Otolemur > Otolemur garnettii. The sequence continues at coordinate 874,894 of NW_003852618.1, forward strand.
AGAAAACAGCAGGCTTCAATAACACAATAGACCAAATAGATGTAATAGACATATACAGAGTAGTCCACTAAACAGCAGCAGAAGAAAAATTTTTCTCAAATGCACATAGAACATTCTCCAGGATATGTCATATGTTATAACACAAGAGAAGTTGTAACAAATTTAAGAAAATTAAAATTATACCACGTATGTTTTTTAACCACAGTGGTATCAAAGTAGAAATCAAATTGGAAAATTCACGAATATGTGGAAATTAAGCAACATACTCCTGAACAATCAATGGCTCATAAAAGAAATCAAAAGGGAAATACAGAAGTTTTTTGAGACAAATGGAGGGAGGAAGGAGGAAGGGAGAAGACAGAGGAGAGGATGGGGGGGTGGGTGTGCTCTCACCTAATGGACACAATGTAAGGGTATATGGCAAACCTGTTGAGTGAAGGGCTCCATTACAACTTCAACTTTACCTAACAGACACAAATAATGTAACAAATTCATTTGTACCCGCATATTAATCTGAAATTTTAAAAAAGTTTCTTAAGACAAAAAGGGAAACAAAACATACCAAAACTTATAGGATGTAGTAAAAGTAGAGCTGAGAGGGAAGTTTATAACAATAAATGACTATTTTAAGAAAAAAACATTTCAAATAAACAACCTAACTTTATACCTCAAGAAACTGGAAAAAGGAGCACAAACTAAGCCCAAAGTTAGCAGAAGGAAGGAAACAATGCAGACTGGAGCAGAAAGAAATGAAATGGAGACTAGAAAGACAATAGAAAAAGATCAACAGAACCAGGAGTTGGCTTTTTTAAAAATGATAAACAAAATTGACAAAACTTTAGGTAGATCATGAAAAAAGTAAGAACTACAATAAATAAAATTATAAATGAAAGAGGAGATATTACAACTGATACCTGAGAAATACAAAAGATCATGAGACTACTATGAACAATTACATGTCAACAATTAGATAATCTAGAAGAACTGTATATATTCCCAAAATGTACAACCTACCAAGACTGAATCATGAAAAAAATAGAAAATCTAAACATTCAAATAACAAATAAGGAAGTTGAAGCAGCAATCAAAATTCTGAACATAAAAAAGTCTCAGGTCCTGATGGCTTCGCTGCTGAATTATACCAAACATTGAAAGAACAACTAATAGCAATCCTTCTCAAACTCTTCCAAAAAAATCAAAAAGTTCAGTTTGAAAGAAACTGAACTTTTACTATATGGTTGGAATGACCCAGATACTAAAGCTAGACAAGGAACATACAAGAAAAGAAATTTAACAAACCAATATCCTTGAAAAACACAGAAGCAAAAATTCTCAACAAAATACTAGCAAACTGTATTCAAGAATACATTAAAAGAATCCTACACCATAATTTATCCTTGGGAAGGATTCGTCCTTAGGAAGCAATGGTAATTCAACATCAGAAAATTACTATGTGTGATATATAATATCAATGGAATAAAGGATAAAATAATATGGGTCATTTCAATAGAAGTAAAGAAAGCATTTGGCAAAATTCAACATTCTTTCATGACAAAAACACTCAGAAAATTAAGTATAGAAGTGTATATTTTCCTAACAAAGGCCATGTTCAATAAGTCCATAGCTAATATACTCAATGGTGAAAATCTGAAAAAACTTTTCCTGTAATATCAGGAACAAGTTAAGTATGCCCCCACTCTCACCATTTCTTTTTCTTTTTTTTTTTCTTTTGAGACAGAGTCTCACTGTCACCCTTGGTAGTGTGCTCTGACATCACAGCTCACAGCAACCTCAAACTCTTAGACTTACATGATTCTCTTGCCTCAGCCTCCCAAGTAGCTGGGACTACAGATGCCACACAACTATTTTTTTTTAAGTTAAATCATAGCTGTGTACATGTAATGCAATCATGGGGTACAATATGCTGGTTTTGTATACAATTTGAAACATTTTCATCAAACTGGTTAACATAGCCTTCATGACATTTTGATACAACTATTTTTTGTTGCAGTTGTCATTGTTGTTTAGCTGTCCAGGGCCGGGTTCAAACCCGCCACCTTCAGTGTATGTGGCTGGCACCCTCACTCTCACCATTTCTATTCAACATAGCAGTGGAAGTCCTAGCCGGAACAATTAGATAAGAAAAAGAAATAAAAGTCAGCCAAACCTGAAGGGAAGAAGTTAAATTGTCTCTGTAGACATGATCTTAGAAAATCTTAAAGACCCCACTGAAAACAACTGTTAGAAATAATAAATGACTTCAGTAAAGTTGCAAAATCAATATACAAAAATCTGTTGCATTGCTATACACTAATGATGAATTATCTGAAAAAGAAATTAAGAATCCCATTTACAATGGCATCACAAAGAGGGTTTAGAAATAAATTTAAGCAAGGACCTGAAAGGCCTGTTTGCTGAAAACTATAAGATTGTGATAAAAGTAATTGATTAAGACACAAATAAATGAAAAGAGAATCCTGTGTTCACAGATTGGGATAACTAGTAATGTTAAAATCTCCACTATTACCAAAAGTGATTCACAGAGTCAATGTGCTTTCTTACTCATTGGCTTAAATGTGAAGCAGTAGGGTAAGAGAGAACAATGGATCTTGAAAGCTGTTAGTAGTCAAACATTAATTATGAATTCAACCTCTTTATTTTTACCCATTAGAAATTGTGCACGTTTGCAAAAAATGTGTAAGAGTCTTCCTAGCAGCCTTATTCATAGATCCCCCAGATGGAAAGAACCCAAATGTCCAGAACCAGTAAAATGGGTAAATAAGGGTAAATAAATTGGTACAGTCATATGATGGATTATTACACAGCAATGGGAAAGAGCAAATGTTAAATGCATGGATAAATGGATAAATCTCATATATTGCTGCACAAAAGAAGCCAGACATAAAAGAGTATTTATTGTATATTTTGATTTATATAAAGTATAAAATATGCAAGATGTCAGAAGTGAAAAACATGTTTATTGTTATGCAGAAAGTGATTAAGATGGGGCATGACAGTTGCTTCTCTGGTACTGTTATGTTCTATTTCTTGACATAGCTCAAGTGACAAAACTTAGTTCTGTAATTCTACCTGATAGAAACAGGAGGAATAAGTTGGAATGGAAGATTTGGGTAGGGGCCCATAAATATTCAGTGATATATGTGTAACAAACACACACTTGTATTTGGACATCTTCCTGCATCTTTGTTATACTTCAATAAAAAAGTTTACTTAAAAAGGAAAAACAAAACCACCTTAAGAAAGAGAATATTATCATTGTTTTAGAAGTTCCCTTTACCCTGCCCCATCTTACACCTTTCTCTCATTCTTAGATAATCATTATAATAATGTTTATGATAATCGTTCTCTTGCTCTTATATACCAGCTTTACTACTTATAAATGTATCCATAAACAAGAGATTATTTAGCATGGTTAGAACAGCTTTAAGAACTGCAATATTTTCCTGTTTTTAAAATATGGTCATGATTTTGAAGTATTTCTTTTTTTTCTATTGTCTATAAGATTTGGCATGATTTGTTTTCTGAAATTATCTTTTACTTTTATTTATAAATATTAGTTGTTTATTTTTTGAGACTTTGGGGAAAAAATAAGAAGTTAACTGATGATTCCATACTGAACCTCAGAGTCAAAGCATTCTATAATAGACATACTCTTATTTGACAATGTGAATGTTACTTTCTTTGCATTATTATTGTTATTCTTATTGCTTAATATTTCCATGCAGCAATTGTCTGATTTCTTTTCTAAATGTATTTATCTTCATTTGTTCTTTATGAGGTTTTTGTTTCTAGTCTTTATCTTAAACATTGTTACTAACATTAAATTTTAAGCCTTTTTAATTTTGTGAAGGCAAAATTGGAAACCTAATAAACACATGTATATGTAAAAAAAATATGAAACGAAACCCAGAAAAAAAAGAATTGGATAATAAAAAGGTAATAAATTAACACTTAGTAAATATGTTAATGTATATTTTTGAAAAAATAGTAAAATTTACTTCATATTGGCCTATTATAGAAACGAATAGCAGAATTACAGTATCTTATTGACCATTGCAGTATTTTATTGACCTTTATCTTCCACAGGTTTGTCTATGACATCAATAAAATTAATTTTTATATAAAAATATATTTATAGTCATCTTAATATCTCATTTTCTGTGACATTTAGGTTTTTATGCATTAGATGTAATTGCTTTTGTAAGCAATTGATTTTGTATATTGATTTTGCACCTTGCAACTTTACTGAATGAAAGCATGTTAAGACTCTTACTAATTATTTATTTATTTATTATTTATTTTTTTTTTTTTGAGACAGAGCCTCAGGCTGTCACCCTGGGTAGAGTGCTGTGATAGCATAGCTCACAGCAACCTCCAACTCCTGGGCTTAAGTGATTCTTTTGCTGCAGCCTCCCAAGTACCTGGGACTACAGGCGCCTGCCACAACATCTGGCCCTTTTTTGTTTGTAGTTGTCATTGTTGTTTGTAGGGCCAGCACCCTAACTCCTTGAGCCACAGGGGCCACGTGTCATTGTAACTTTTTAACTTTCCTTCTGTCTAGTAGGGAATGGAGGTGGTGATTTCTGGTATACTTCATGTGTTCCCAACTTAGAGGGTTTTCATTTTTTTACCTTTAAGTATTATATTTTCTGCAAATTCTTTTAGTTTCAAAAATAAGGTTGAAGAAATTTCTTTATATTTCTAGATTGCTAAGAGTTTTATCACGACTGGATGCTGAAATTTATCAAATGCTTTTTCTGCCTCTACTAAGGTAAAAAAAAAGTTTTTCCTTTACAGTAATTTCTTGATGTTTTTCTCATGTTAAATTGATGTCCAATTTTTGGTATACATCCAGTTTTGTTACAATTTTTAAACATTGTTGGATTCAGCTTTTGTGGGGACAGGCTTACTCTGTCATCTGGGATAGCAGTGGTGTCATCTTGGCTGGCTTCAACCTCAGACTCTTAAAACTCTGGCCTCAGAAAATCCTCCTGCCTCATTCTCCTTTGTAGTTGGAACTACAGATGCAAGCCACCATGGGGCTAATCTTTTTATCTTTTGTAGAGGAGTGGGGGGGGGGGGAGTGGGGGAAGGATCTCTTTGTTTTGCTCAAACTGATTTCAAATTCCTGACTGACTCTAATTTCCAAAGTGCTGAGATACAGGCATCAGCCACCTTGCTCAGAAGCTTTGTGTTTTTTTTTTTCTCAAAGTATATTTGCATTTATGTTCATGAATGAGATTGGTCTATGATTTTCTTTCTCACACTGTCTTTGGTTTTGATATCAGATGAAGCCAGGCTTATAAAATGAGATGGGAAGTGTTCTCTGTGTCACTATATTTGTAAAGTTTGTTTCCCATTGAAATTATTCTCCCTGGATTGTTCTGAACGAATTTCCCAGTGAAAATATCTGGGTTTAGATTTTATTATTTGGGGAAAAAATTTAACTTTTCAATTTATGAAATAGTTTTAGGACTATTTATATTTGCTATTTCCTCTTGAACTTGATTTTGTAATTGATATTTTTGGGAGAATTTGCTATTTCATTGAAATTTTCTGATTAATTGGGCACTTTTTTCTTTTCAGTTAATTTTTTCTTTTCTTTTAGCTGTCACAATAAATTTGGTTGCTAGATGTTCACTGAACCTCTTCAGTCTGGGTTAAGGAAACACCTTAACCCAGTCTGATAATTTGACCCGGCAAGGACGAGAGAATCCGAGCAGTGCTTTTCCAGATGGCAAGAGAAATAGAGTGCAGCCTCTTCAAAGCGCAGTCCAGTCGCTAATCAGAAGAGCTTTTCAATAAATAATCTTTCTCTGGCATCTCTAAACTATGAAAATTCTGTATAACCGACTTTGGGAAAGGCGGAAACCAAGATGTAGTGAAGAGGCAGGTTTCATCGACTCAAATCCGACCCTCCAAGAGATCCCATGGCGGGGGGGGATGAGGCTCTCGCATGCCTGATGTTTTGGCGATGCTGCTCTTCATACATCCCCCCCTCCCCCGAAAGAGGGTCCCTAGCAGATGGGTTCGCCCGGGACCAGGCCTCCGGGCGCATCGCTAGTGGGAGGTCGGGATCTGGTGTGTTGAGGGGAGCTCTGGTATGTAAAAAACGGGAAAGAAAACACCCACCACGTAGTGACTTGCGCCGCTATTTTCCTAACCTAGCGGAGAAGCCGCCTAGCTCCTCCCAGTGAACGACTCCACACCACAATCAGTTGCACAAGGTAACAGACATTTTTTGAATTACTCTCTAAGCGCCTCTTACATTCTTGGGCTTTTTACAAATGTCTCCTTTGTACTTAGCGGGGTCTATTCTTCTTGGCTTCCTAGTGGGGACAGGCCTAGAAAGACGCCTCGATTTAATCCTAATTGAAGTTGTCGCCACAGAATCGAACGTAAAGCTAGCTGAGAGAGTCGCATTTTTCTTGTCCATCACACGGTGATTTTCATTTACAATCAGAATGTCTTAACTCTGACGACAAACTGAGCATATGTAGCCGTGATTACAGAGGGACGTTCCTTTCTTTTTCTATTCCTTACCAGCTGAGAGAGGCACCGAAGAGCATGTTTATAATTTTGTGTAGAATTTGGTGTCAAGTTAAGGGCAGGAGTTTAGTGAAAATTGGAATACCCATTTTACATTACTTTATTACTGTGTGACATTGGAGAAATTACGTAGCTTTTCTGAGTGTTAATCACACTATTCTTAAAATGAAGATAATTGGCAAAATCAGGTCGTTTTAAACAATCCAGATAAACACAGATTCGTAACACTTGTTATATTTTTTTCACATGCTTGTAAGTGTGGGACCACGTGGCCTAATGGATAAGGCGTCTGACTTCGGATCAGAAGATTGAGGGTTCGAATCCCTTCGTGGTTGTGTCTACTTTTTCATTCCCATTTACCAAGCAGCATTGCGCATCCCTGAGACCCCAAGTTATAGCATCTGATCACTAAAGATCACAGAAAGAACCTGAATTCTCTGCGACCCTTTACCGCAGGTAACCGGATGATGCGTCAGAGTAGGTCTTTCCTATGATCTGCCTGATTGCAGTTCGCAAGAAGCTCTTGGTCAAGTACAGAAGTGTGTAAGGGTAGGGTGGGATGAGACAACCTGATCCCTGGCTCTAGAGGCTCGGCTTGGTTCAGTGAGTGGGGGTGGAAACGGCACCGCGCGCGCCTTAAAGGACTCAGCTTACTTGGTCCCGCAGGCGGCGATCCGCGCTCTTAGTCCGCAGAAGCGGCTCAGTTAAATACCTGGCTCGCAGACACACAGAAAAGTGCCTGTATCCCGAGAGCTTTGTTTTTTTGAGGGTAGTTTAAACATCTCTCCCTTTGAAAAGGAAAACTAGCCACATTTTAAAGGAGCTGGGGAAACACATCTCATAAACCCGGCTCCTGATGCAAGTGGATGAGACCGGCTACCGGCCGCGGTCATTCTGGCTACTGCCGAGACTCGCTCCTGCGTTCTCCCACGTCTCGGCGAGAATTAATCTGATTATGCTCAATATCTGGAGAACAAAGACGGTTTGTCTTTAAAATGAGTAGAGGCGAACTAAATCAGGGAAAAGAGAAAGCAGCTTCTCCAAAAGCGGAAACAATCTGGCCAAATATATTTGAATATTTAGGGAAATATTCAAATTATTAGAACCATATGACATAGCAAATTAGATTCAAGAATGGGTAGCAAATGCCAATAGTCTTAAGTTATGAAATAAATTGAATTAGTTGTCAAACATCTTCCTACTGGGAAAATCCCATGTCCCGTTGCTCATCTGGGACTTCTAAAAAACATTCAAAGAGGAAATTATCTTGAAACATTAACTTTTCCACAGTATAGGGGAAAAAAGTAAGACCCACAACTACTTTTGCAAAATGCCATGATATTCCCCCCAGACAATGTATCCTTTAAACAGTTTACTCAGGGATAATTATTGTATAGTAAACTCCACATCTTTAAACTGTATGTATGTTTGACATACAACATACATAATTGTGAAACTATCACTACACTAAAGATAGTGAACATACACATCACATCCAAAAGTTTCCTCATCCCCTTTTGCAATTCCTATTCTCCTTCCACAACCACTGGTCTGCTTTGAGTTGTTACATATTTGTAGTTTTATGAAACATGATTTGTTTTTAGTTTTTAGAATTTTATGAGAATGGGATCATACAGTATGAACTTTAAAAAAATCTTTTCAGTCATCATTATTTTGAGGTTCATTGATGTTATTGGTCATATCACAAATTCATGTGTTTTTTCTTGCTGGATAGTACTCCTCTTGTACAATTTGCTATCTTATAATTTGCTTGTCCATTCATCTATTGATGAATTATTTCTGAATGTTTGGGTTTTGGCTATCATAAATAAAGCTTCTATGAACATTTGTGAATAATACTTTGTATAGATATATGTTTTCATTTCTCTTGGGTAAATACTTAGGAGTTGAATGGCTGGGTTATATTAGGTCTATATTTAATTTTTTTTTGAGATAGTCTCACTCTGCCACCCGTTATACATTAACTAATAGGAACACTATAAGAAAGAAGATCATAGGTCAATCTTGTTCTTGAAGACAGTTGCAAATAATGCTGAAGTTTAAGGAACTGAACAGAGTCATGTTTAAAATAAATTATAAGTCATTTTGGTCTTGAGTTTATCCCAAGAATGCAGGATTACTGTACTATGAGAAAATAAATAATTCTAATTCAGCACATTAGGAATGAAAAAAAATTATATGGTCACTTCAATAGAGGTAGAAAAAATATTTGTGAAAGTTATCATTCAATCATGATCAAAATACTAAGCAACCTAACAATAGATAAGATAATTTCTTTAGCAAAATATCTCAAGAATGGAAGAAAAAGAATCCAATGTACTCAGTCTACTATGAAACTAATTTATAGCTTTCATATGAAAGCTATAACCCAATTATAGCCCAAGAATATGGGGAAAGGGGAAAGGGAGGAGAGAGGGACAATGGGTGGAGTGAGTGTAATTGGTGGGACCACATCTATGGTGCATCTTATAAGGGTACATGTGAAACTTACTAAATGTAGAATATGAATGTCTTAACACAATAACTAAGAAAATGCCATGAAGGCTATGTTAACCAGTTTGATGAAAATATTCCAAATTGTATATAAAACCAGCACATTGTACCCCATGACTGCATTAATGTACACAGTGATGATTTAATTTAAAAAAAAATTAATTTCTTTAACCTGGTAAATGACATCGTTGAAAAATTACAGTAAATGTCAATCTTAAATGCAAAATGCTTAATATTTATTTATATGCAGAATATTGAAAACATTCTGTTTGAGATTAGTAACAAATCAGAGATCCCAGCTCCCATCACTTACAAACTCTGTGTGCCTCATTCATTGACTTTACCAATCATATAAAAAAAAGAAAAGAAAAAATGTGATTGAAAAGGAAAAACAGTCATTATTCTCAGATAATATGATTATATAAAAAGATAAGGTATTAGATTATAAACTATAATCTAACAGATTATAAAATCTATTATGTTAAGAGAATAGAGAAATAAATCATGTAGCATGTGTTACATGCAATAAGAAAATAAGGGAAATAAAGAATAAATTCTCCCCTATTTTTATGTACAGTGAGTTATTTTACTTTTTACTCCATATAAGCCCAAGAATGTGATAGGCAAATAAACATTATGTACTAAACAGTTTTCGTTTAAAATTTTAATTAATCACTGACAAGCTCAGTCAGGGGTTCTGACAAATATGATATACGTAGTAATCCAAAACCGAAAACAGCTCCTTTTTGCTGAAATGTTCCTGCCTGTGTTCTGAGTGTCTTCCCAACCACTTCCCTCCCCTCCATCCTGTGTTTTCCAGGTCCTTCCTAGAATTGAACTCCAGTGGAATTGATAGGGTTTGAAGATTATGAGAATTTGCAAGCATTTTTTGATGCTAGAAACTCATTCGTTTCTCTAGACTTTTTCTAGAGAATTTCCAATCTGAATGTATCATTCAAAGCAAGGACACTGAATGGTTCCTCAAAATCCTCAAAGTTCTTCAAAACAATGTAGAAGACTTTCTCTATCATGGCTATGGAGATTACCGAATTCGTTCTCACACTACCAGGTAATAATAATACTACCTCACGGGATTAAATAAGTTAACATATTGTTTTAAAATGTACTAGAATTTGTTTTAATCAGGTAAGACAAAACAGATATGGAAATGGATGTCATGGGAGAAGTTTTTAATACTCACAGACCCTGAGAAACAAACAAACAAAAAAAACCACATCATGCAAAGACACATAGGGAAGTATCAGGGTTGGTCAAGAGGCAGAGGAAGGGAGGGAAAATATGGGCAAGAGTCCTCATTGTAGTTTTTGTCAGAAGAAACAGGGTTGTGGGGTAAATAGGCTTAGAATTGGCTAGTTTGATAATTTTAGCCTGCTCAGGGCATAGAGGCTGTCTTTGATTAGTTAGTTGGTTGGGGCAGGAGGATTATGGACAAGAGTGTAAGAACTTGGTAAAGAAGTGGTGTAGAGGTAGACTCTGGAAACGTGTATTTGCATGTGAAAGGTACAGCACAGGGGAGTTGTTTGCTATCTCCAGGAACTGGCTAGCCCTGGTGGGAAAGGGCATTCTCTCCAAGCTCAGCAAAGCCCCAAGATATCAAAGTATCAGGAAATACAGAAAATATAAAATATGATTGATACACACATATAAAGCACTTAGGATGAGGCTTGGCATTTGGCATGCATTCAACAAATGGTATTTATTATTTAAGATACGAATTTATAGGTCAGAGGTGGTAAAGTGATATACCAAAGTCATGTAGCTAACAATCACAGAGTGAATTCACTTTCCATATTCCTACTTTAGAGCTCTGTCTATAATGTCATACTGCCTTTCACGTGTTGTTACCAATTCCTTACAGCCTGGGAGTCACCCTGAGTGGGGCTCTGGTCACATACACTCAGGCTGGTGGATGTGAACCCAGCCTAGGCCAGCTACACAACAATGACAACTGCAACAAAAAAAAATAGCCAGGCGTTGTAGCAGGTGCCTGTAGTCCCAGCTACTTGGGAAGCTGAGGCAAGAGTATTGCTCAGAGTTGGAGGTTGCTGTAAGCTGTGGTGCCACAGCACTCTACTGAGGACCACATAGTGAGACTCTGTTTCAAAAAAATAAATAAATTTCCTTACATCCTACAATGCTAACCTTTGTTCACCTTATATAATAATACTGGGTCGTGAGTAGTAAGGAAGCTCTTTGTTTATAGGCCCCATCTCACAGCTTTGATGCAGTATCCTAATGACTCTGCCTTCCTAGATCTCTGTGTTTGAGTAGTTCTGATAAGCTTTTGAGTACCTTTGAGACATGACTCTAGCATGGGAAGAAAATGTAGCCAACTCTGAAGGCAACATAGCAAGCAAATCATATCTGCCAAAAAAACATGGCATATATATGTAGCAATCAGTTTAAGAGCAAAAAGTAGAGGCTGACAGGACTTTGACTGTCCTTTGGATCTCCACCTCTCCTGGGCCTACAGGCTGTTTTTGAAAGATATCAAGCCCAGTAGTGAAACATCAGATCCCAAAGCTCTCAGCCATCTCAGAGCCAATGCTTTCATGCTGGCCCACGTCCTGGTCAAGACAGAGTCAAAGGCACAGCTAGTGTTGCAGGAATTTAGGGATGAAAGGTAGAATGAGGAGAAGCAGAGGAGGGGAGAAACAAAAAGAGGAAAAGGAAAGAGGGTGGTGGAAAATGTAAGAAAATAGCATGAAGGAAGAGACGAGAAAACAGTACTAATGTTCACAAGCTACCCCCTACACGCCAGGATCCGTCCAACATGTTACATTTAATCCTCACCAATAATAAGGGGGGTTTTATTATCTCCATTTTCTATGTAGATACATATACCAGGCACATAAAAGTCAATACAGAGAGAAAATTAACAGCATGCCTAAATTTGTTTATCCTAATAAGAAGATATGCTGGGAATCAATTCAAATGTTCTAAAATATAATTTATTTCCTCTGTCCAAAATTGAAAAACTATGTTATAAAATAAATAAAAAGAGCAGTGAGTGAAAGCAAAGAGCAGAGATAATATATAGTAAAAAGAAAAAAGGAGGTGCAGGGAATTCAGAAGCAGTGAGTCAGGTTTATAATAAGATATTTAATTTGGGGCAGTGCCTGTGACTCAAAACAGTAGGGCACCGGCCCCATATACCAGAGGTGGTGAGTTCAAATCCGGCCCCAGTAAAAAAAAAAAAAAAAACTGCAATAAAATGTTCAATTTTCTTCACTAGAATAGCAGTTGAGCTAGGGTTCTTTTTTAGATCTCAGACTTTTCTAAGAAATAATCACGTATCAATTAAACAAATACAGATGTATTTTAAATTCTAGTCATTCCTTTTGTTACTTGGGGAAAAAATTATAACAATTTCCATAGTCTTTGCCTTAAGAAGTTTAAATGCAATGATGTCAAGAGAATACCTGACCTGGCTTACAGGTGTGATTCCCTGTGACTATCTCTACTATTAACTACATTTGTGTTTGTACGCTTTAACACATAACCGCCTTGGGGGTTGTATTTAACTCATGCTAGTTTTGAGCCCGGTGCCTCATGGAACATACCTATATAACTCACACAACTCTACCTTGGGAGACCTGTGGTGTATAGGCAAATGAGGCTGCCATGCTGGGCATACATGTTTCACAATTGGTGGTCCCCTGGTAAAAACTCTGAAGAAAATTTTCATTAGCTTACAAGGATTGCTTTGATTTTGAAATTTTTATTCTATTTTCTTTTAAAATTTTTTTTTAAAAATTTACGTATGTATGTATGTATTTTTATTATGACTTAATATGAGGGTACATATGATCAGGTTACATTATTTGCGTTTGTAAGGTAAAGTCCAAAGTCTGAGTTGTAGTTGAGTCCTTCACCTAGGAAATGTGCCCAAACCCCTACATTGTATTGATAGGTGGGAATTAACCAAGCCCCCTCCCAACCTCCCCCCTTTTTGAGCTTAATTTCTTTTTTGTCTAGTGTGGGCGTATAGTTGATGGTCTTCTATTTTCACATTAGTACTGAGTACATGGGATGCTTGCTTTTCCATTCTTGAGATACTTGACTTAGGAGAATGTTTTCCAAATCCGTCCATCCATCCATCCAGGTAAATATAAAAGATGAAAAGTCTCCACCTTTCAACAAAACAATATGGCCCCCAGAAAAAATATTTTTTGTTTTTTGTTTTTGTGGGAGGTGGCAGTCAATGTGTTAAAAATAAGTTTATAGCAGGAAGAAATGAGGAAGAGATAAATCTACTGCAGCAGGAAGAAAATGGTATTATTTAACACTCCTTTTTCTTCTGTTTTTCTAATAAGGAAGACAATACTTAACATAGAAAAAGAAACGGATTAGCAGAGAATATGAGACTAACACTGTGAGAGGATAACAGGAGAGTATTCACCTATTTGTGATATTTAAGGATACATACCCTAGCAATAGTATCTCAGGATATTAAAAGTATCATTAATATTTTAAAAATAATATCTGTAAGAAGACCTTAAGATGTAAAAAATGCCCTGAATTTATAGAGGCTAACCAAATTTTAAAAATCTAAAAGATAGGGGCAGGGTAAAAAAAATAAATAAAAATCTAAAAGACAAGCTTAATTTAGAGACACTATAATTTCATGCCATTTAGTTTTTAGTAGAATGCACTGTGACGGCCTGTGCAGTGTGGGGATCACTAGATGAAGGCCTGGGTGTACAAAGGACAACTCACAAGACAAACACTGTAAAGTCAAAGTAGAGTTCTAGGTTTGAGATCGTGGCTCTATCTTTGGACAAATCTTGCCACATTTGAGTTGATTTGGTGGCAGATATAATATGCATGCTGATTAAATTTGAATATGGTTTATAACTGGTTATGATCAATGACAGACTTTAGCTCTCTAAATTGCCATTGACTTCGAAGATTCATTAAACTTGGAAGTGATTAACTGCTGCAGCACAATATTGAAAATTGACAGTTGACTCTTTTCTTTTCTTTTCTTTTCTTTTCTTTTTTTATCTGTAGAGACAGAATCTCAGTTTATCGCCTTGGGTAGAGTGCCATAGTGTCACACAGCTCACGGCAACCTCCAACTCCTGGGCTTAGGCGATTCTCTTGCCTCAGCCTCAGCTGGGACTACAGGCACCCGCCACAACACCAGGCTATTTTTTTGTTGCAGTTTGGCTGGGGCCAGCGCCCTATCCACTGAGCCACAGGCGCCACTGGACAGTTGACTTTTCCATGTAAGGTTCATATATTTTAGTTGACCATATGCTACTCTTATTTTTAAATAATGCCAAAAAAAGATTCGACAGATGATTCAGTTCCCTAATGTGTAAAACGATCTCACATATAAATAAAAAAATCAAACAAATCAAGGAAAAAATGGGGAAAAAATCTTGAATAGGCGCTTTACATACACACATACAAAGGTATTCAAAAGGCCAATAAATATATGAAAATACGCTGAACTTTCCTATGCTGAGTCATCAGAAAAGTACAAATAATTTGGCTTTTAAATGTAAATACAGTAAACCAGAAGACAATATGATATGAGTTTCATTATAGACAAAATCTATTGGTTTCTTACTGTGGAAGATGAAGAGATATTTCCTCTATTTTCTTTTTATTTATTTATTTTTTATGTCCCCCCCCATTCCTCTATTTTCTTTAACAGTGATAAGAATAGACAATCTTGTTTTATTCTTGACTTTAGAGGGAAAGTACCCAGTCTTTTACCATTAATTATTTTGTTGGCTGTAGAAGCTGTTGCTTTTGTTTTTTTGCAGATGCCCTTTACCAGGTCCAAGCACTTTCTTTCTATGCTTAATTTGTTGAGTGTTTTCATCACGAAAGGAGTTGAATTTTGTCAAATGCTTTTTATGCCTCTTTTGAAACGATCATGTGATTTTTATTTTTATTATATTGACGTGGTATATCACATTGATTGAATTTTGGATATTAAACCAATCTTGCATTCTTGGTATAAATCCCACTTGGTCATGGTGTATAATTCTTTTCATATGCTGCCAGATTTGGTTTATTAATATTTTGTTGAGGATTTTTGTACTCATATTCATAAGAGATATTGGATCTGTAGTTTTCTTATAATGTCTTTTTTAGTATCAGGGTAATAATGATGTCATAGAATGAATTGAAAAGCATTTCCTCTTCTATTTTTTAAAAGAGTTTGTGAATAATTGGTATGAATTCTTTATATGCACAGTAAAGTTAGCATTGAAGCCATCTGGGCCTTGGCTTTTCGTTTTGGTTTTGATATTTTGTTGTTGTTGTCTGCTTGCTTGTTGTAGGTCTATTGAGGTTGTCTGTATTTCTTGAGGTAGTTTCCATAGTTCGTGTCTTCCTTCCTGAGAATTTCCTACCTCCTCTAAGTTGTCTGGTTTATTGGCATACAATTATTCATAGTATTCTTTTTTTTCCCTTTTTTTTTTTTTTAATTTCTGTAAAGTCAGTAGTAAAGGCCCCTTTTTGGTTTCTGTTTCTAGTGAGTAGAGTTTTCTCTCTTTCTTTTCTTGGTCAATCTAGCTAAAGGTTTGTAAACCGCATTTACCTTTTTTTTTTAATTGTTGGGGATTCATTGACGGCATAACATACCAGGTTACACTGATTGCACTTGTTAGGTAAAGTCCCTCCTATAATTGTGTCTTGCCCCCAAAAGGTGTGCCACACACCGAGACCCCATCCCCCTTCCTCCTTCCCTCTCTCTGCTCTTTCCTTCTCCCAACCCCTCCCTCCTTCCTTTCCCCCAACCCCATCCCTCCTTCTCTCTCTCTGTTCTCCCCTTCCCTCACCCCCACTGTGTACTGAGTCATTAATTGTCCTCATATCAAGATTGAGTACATAGGATTCATGCTCCTCCATTCTTGTGAAGTTTTACTAAGAATAATGTGTTCTACTTCTATCCAGGTTAATACAACGGATGTAAAGTCTCCATTTTTTTTAATGGGCAAATAGTATTCCATGGTATACATATACCATAGCTTGTGAATCCATTCCTGGGTTGGTGGACATTTAGGCTGTTTCCACGTTTTGGTCATTGTAAATTGAGCTGCAATAAACAGTCTAGTGCAAGTGTCTTGATGGTAGAAGGATTTTTTTCTTTTTGGGTAGATGCCCGGTAATGGAATTGCAAGATCAAATGGGAGGTCTAGCTTGAGTTCTTTGAGGGTTCTCCAAATTTCCTTCCAAAAAGGTTGTATTAGGTTGCAGTCTCTCACTTCCTCCTACTCTCCTACCTTTTGGAGCCTGCAATGACTATTATTCTATTTTGGATGTCCATACGTGGCCATTGTTTATCTCCTACTCATAAGTGAGAATATGTGATATTTGACTTTCTGAGTCATTTTGCTTAGGATAATGGCCTCCAATTCCATCCATGTTGTTGTAAAAGACATGATTTTGTTCCTTTTTATGGCTGAGTACCACATTTTCTTTATCCAATCATCTTTTTATGGACACTTAGTTTGATAAGCTATTGATTATTTAAAATGTGATGTTTAAGCTCTGTGCCTATAGCTCAGTGGCTAGGGGGCCAGCCACATACACCAAGGCTGACGGTTTTGAATCCAGCCTAGGCCTGCCAAACAACAGTGATAACTACAACCAAAAAGTAGCCAGGCATTGTGGTGAGTGCCTGTAGACCCAGCTACTTGGGAGACTGAGGCAAGAGGATCACTTAAGCCCAAGGGTTGGAGGTTGCTGTGAGCTATGACACCATGGCACTCTACTCAGGGTGACAGCTTGAGACTCTTTCTCAAAATAATAATAATGGTAATAATAATAACAAAATGTGATATTTAATTTCAGCATATTGGTGAGTTCCCTGAACTTGTTTCTGTTCTTAATTTCTAACTTCATATATTATGGATGGTAAAAAACACTTTGTATTATTTTGATCCTTTTAAATGCATCAAGGTTTGTTCTACCACCATGTATTTTATATCTGTTTTGTTCATCTATGGTCTATCCTGAGAATGTATGTACCCTGTGCATTTGAGATGAATGTATTTAGTGTTGTTAGGTAGAGTGTTCTATAGGTGTCTATTAAGTCTAATTAGTCTATAGTGTTGTTCAAGTCTTCTATTTCCTTTCTGGTCTTCTGCCTAGTTTTTCTACCCATTATTGAAAGTAAGGTATTAAGATCTCCAACTATTATTGTTGAATTGTCATTTTTTTTTTCCCTTCATTTAAGTTTTTGCTTCATGTATTTTGGTGTTCTGTCATTAGGTATAGATATGTTTATATTTGTTATATTTTGCTGGTAGTCAACTATTCCATTGTTTTTAACGATAGCCTGGGGGAGAGCAATCCAGTGAAATTCTGGTTCCTTGAAGGAAGAGTTCTGAGGTCACTGTTTGATTCTCCCTGCAAATCAGGCAGCTTAAAGATTAGCCTACATCTCCAATAAATTTCCAGTAGACTTCACTGTTTGTAAGATCATCTTTAGGTTGGAACATCTCCATCTGTCTTACAAAAAAGTCAGTTCCCTTTAGAAAGAGATTAGGAGTTGTCTATTTGACGTCCTCCTGTTCCTCCCAGGCAAAATCTCTGAGCTAAGGCTTTGAAGGTGATGATGGGACAATTCATCATCAGTGGCCCCAGCATAGAGGCTCCATTCCATGAGAGGGATTGGGTAAAAAAGGGAGGCACCACTTTACAGCTGCAATCACTGGAACTTCAGCAATCACTAGCTGTGCATAGGATTTTAAAATGCCATTGCCATGCCCCTCCCAGGATAGTGGCTCTCAGACTGGGAGCTGGGGAGTAAGGGAGGCTTATGTTCTTCATTGTACCAGTCTGTAGTGGAGTTTTCATCTCACTGAGGTGAGGGGGAGGGAGGAAGCAATCCTGGTTGTCTTAGTCTGTTTGGGCTACTACAAAAAAAATACCTTAAACTAAGTAATTTATAAACAATAGAAATTTATTCCTTACAGTCCTGGTAGCTGGGAAGTTGAAAATTAAGGCACCAGCAGATTCAATGTCTGGGGAGGACTTGTTCAGTCTGCTTCAAAGATGGTGTCTCTAGCTGCACCCTCATATGGTGGAAAGGTGAAAGGAGTGACAAGCTCCCCTTACCTCTTTTATAAGGTCACTAATCCCATTCTTGAGGGTTTATAACTTTTATTAAATAATATTTCTAAATAAAACTCTCCCTACTGGGTAGTGCCTGTGGCTCAGGGGGCAGGACCCTGGCCCATATACTGAGGATGGTGGATTCAAACCTGGTCCTGGCCAAACTGCAACAAAAAAATAGCCAGGCATTGTGGCTGGCGTCTGTAGTCCTAGCTACTCAGGGGGCTGAAATCGTTTAAGTCTGGGAGTTGGAGGTTGCTGTGATTTGTGTGACACCAAGATCCTCTACAATAAAGTGAAACTTTGTCTCCACACATACACACAAAAACTCTCTTCCTACAAAATTACCTCCCAAAGATCTCTTAATACTATCATATTGGTGATTAAATTTCAGCAGGTGAATTTTGGAGAAACAAATTCAGACCATGGCACTGATTCAAAAACATGGACCAATTTTAGTAGATTTTCTTGAACAGATATTTCTTCACTTAACATATACACTTTAGCACCTTTTCCAGAGACTTTAAATGGTCAATAAAAAAAAATAGTTTTCACCATCTTTACTTGGGAACAGGTCTACAAGGTTCTTCTTACTGTCGTGCTGGGAGTTGATCTCTGAAGATACCTTTATTACATTACTCATCTCTCTATAACTGCACTATGAACTTTTTTGTGTGTGTGACAGAGTCTCACTATGTTGCCCTCGGTAGAGTGCTATGCTGTCACAGCTCACAGCAACCTCAAACTCTTGGGCTTAAGTGATTCTCTTGCTTCAGCTTCCCAAGTAACTGGAACTACAGGCACCTGCCACCAGGGCCGGCTATTTTTTGGTCGTATTTGTCATTGTTGTTTGGCAAGCCCGAGCTGCATTTGAACACTCCAGCTGCAATGTACATGGCTGGTGCCCTAGCTGTTGAGCTACAGGTGCCAAGCCTCTATGAACAAATTTTAAATGACCCTTATGTTTTTATGATCCTCTCTGTTAACTACTAGACCATTTGAGATGTTTCTCAGAAACAGTTTATTTTCTACAAGACAAAAGGGTTGAGATTCTGAAGTCTCTGAGCAGACTTCATGACACCAAGACTCACCATTCCCCACAACCTGCCACCAAAGCAACCCTTATTTAGTTACACCGTGACCTGGTCCAACCAGATGGCCTCTCCTTTAAAAGCCCATGATCTCCATTAGTTAGAGAGATGAATTTAAAGCAGCTTCTCCTATTCTCCCAACAAGACATTTTTAATATTAAAAAATTCTTTTCTTTCTTGGCAACCTTCATTGCCTCAATAATTGGATCTTTGTGTGATGAGCAACTGGACCTAACCAAAAGCCCCTTGCAGTTTTCATAACACCTCCATGTATATTTTCCTTCCCTCACCATAATTACTTAATTTCATCATAATTTTATATTCAGAGTTTATCAGTTATAAAAATTATTCCCAACTGAGTCACATATTACTGTGATTATGTTTCCTTTCTTACACATTGTAGTTTTCTGTTTCTAAATTAACTGCCTTGTACTATTTCTTTATTTTTTCTGATCCTATAGCAAATTTATCCTGAATCAATTTTCCAGTAGTTTAAGCAACTCTCAACACAGTGAAACACCTCAAATAACCTATCAATTTTAATATTTTTCTTAGTGGTCTCTTCTCTAAAGCCCTTGTCTTCTTGCTTCAGTCTAGACTGGTTGTTCTCTGAGCATGCTACATAGGTGTTCTTCTGAGGCCTTTCTTTCTTCAACCTGGGAGTGTACTTGGCCTTCTTCCTGTTTTGAATCCCCATGTTTTGTTTTGTTTTTTGTTTTTTGTGTCTTGTATTATTTTGATGGAGAACAACTTCCAGAGTTTTTCTGAGAGGCTGCCTCTCTAAACAGCTTTATAACACACTCATTTTTGATTGATAATTTGACTAAGTATAGAAAACTAAATGGGAAATTCTTTTCTCTCATAATTTATGACATTATTCTATTGTCAGTATCAACTGTTTCTTCTGTTGAACTCAGTATTTCTTTTTGCTTTTCTTTTCTTTCTTTTTTTTTTGAGACAATCTTACTATGTTGCCTTTGGTAGAGTGCCGTGGTGTCACAGCTCATGGCAACCTCAAACTCTTGGACTTAAGCGATTCTCTTGCCTCAGCTTCCCAAGTAGCTGGGACTGCAGGCGCCTGCCACAACGCCCAGCTATTTTTTGTTGCAGTTGTCATTGTTGTTTAGCTGGCGTGGACCAGGTTCGAACCCACCAGCCTCAGTGTATGTGACTGGCACTATAACCACTGTGCTATGGGCGCTGAGCCTGAACTCAATATTTCTAAATAAAATGTGTATGCTCCTTTCTGTTCCTACTTAGTTTAAAATTCAAAGCAAAGAAAGTTTGATCTAGTCTTAATTTTGGTAGGTGCTCAGCAGGAAGGTCCTCAGGACTATCTGGAGAAAAATAAAAGCTGTTACACTCAGCTTCCAACCACCATAACAAGAAGTATGCTACCCAAAAGAATGACATGTTATATTTCTCTGAAAAAACACTAGGCAAACTAGCAACAAGCTACCAGCTGTGACTGCCTGGCATCTCTAAACTACTTAAATATATACATGCAAATGTTCTCAGTATGAATACCAAACCCCTCTCTCCATCATAGGTGACAAGGAAAACCATTATACCTATGGACTGCGGACTCTGTAGGCTAGTTTGTAAAGGTAGAGAATTCTTTACCACATTCTTTACCACATTCAGGTAAAGAATGTGAGCCATTCCTACTCATTCATACCTCTACTCACTCTAGAGATCTGGAAGCTCTGAGTCTTTCAGAGCAGGAACTCTGAACTTGGTGCAAAGATCCAAGAGTCAGAAACTTACTTTAGAGATAAATTTGAGTATCCCAGAATTTCAAACAATTCTAGAGTCTCCATGTTGTGGCAAGAACAGAGAGACCCTAATGCTTGGGACAATGAGAAGATTTCAAAAAGTAATAAACTGTGACTTATCCTAAGCTCTTACTTTGTTTTTATGTTTAAGTCTTGGGCCTGGACCCTAGCTTTTTGTATTCTTGAGTTGTAGGACATGAGAGGTTCTTTATACAACTCCACAGAGGTGCACTTCCACAGTTAGCCTTTGTTTAATGATATATGATTCTTAGCCTTTCGTTGTCTCTCTCCAAAACATCAATCTCTTCTAGCAATGATTATCTAGTTCTATTACCTTATAATTACCATTTACCTCATGCTTCTCAAGCACCTGATACATCACATCTGTCTAGTGTATATCCTTACACAAGTACATACCATAGTTTTGACAATGGCACTGCTACTATGTGCCAGTGGCCACTCATGCCATCACCTCATTATCAACTGGGTGGTGAATAATTTGTCTTCAGAAATTGTATGTTAGCATCTTATTTCTCAGAACATTTTTAGTACCAACAACCATAGGTTGGGTTCCCTGGAAAGCAGACTCTAAAATAGAGATTTGCAATCAGAAAATTCACTAGCATATTACCTCAGGACCGGTATCTGCTGGGTTGAGGGAAATGGAGAAGAAAAGAAGGATTTGTCAGAGGGAAAAATTGAGCTGCTGTACAAGCAAGAACAGCCATCCATCTATCCCTTAGGGTTCTCTGAAGCTGGAATGGCCCTTCAAAATTGTCCTAAGCTGAGCAGTTAGTATTTGGCCTTTATATCTCTTACGGACCAGTAATTGGATACCAGTTAGGAAAAGGACAAATTTGGCCTGAGGCAATTCTTGAAAAAACCAGTTGACAACTGAGAGCCATCAATTTACAACTTTCTGAGTATCTAAGAGAATAAATCTTTCTGTGGGAGCGGCGTCTCAGGTAATCTGGGTAATACACCATCTGTGATAGAATGAGGAGGAGAGAAATAAAATGAGTTCAAGCAAAAGATGAGATTAAAAAACTACCACATAAATGTTGCAGAAAACATTTTATTGATCATAGTAGAGGGCTGGTTCTGAAGCTGAGGAACCCAGGGTTGAGAGGAGAAATCCTACCCTTCAAAAGATAAAGGGCATTCCCTCCAGGTGCCAAAATCTGATTGCAATAAAGACCTGACAGTAAGAAAAGCTTTTGTTGGGCTAAACAGAAAGCAGCTCTGGGTCCCACTAGCATGGAGATGCCCTCTCTTCTTGTGAGGCAATGTTCCTGCTCCCACTCTACCTTGGGGCTCCCACAGGAAAATAGCAGGTGAGGGGAGGTGTCATGAATGAAGACTGATGTGAAAAGAGTGGAAACTGACTAGTTTGTCCTATGTGACAAAACACGTTATGAAGTAGAACTTAGATTATATGACTACTGCCCAATCAGGATATCTAGGGACATTGTTCTTCAGGATAAGACAGAAGACTGAATCTTTCCCATGGAAGAATGATTTTCCTTTGATGGATGTGAATGATTAAATTTGCAACAAAGGTCTGGAGACTTAGGGTTTCCACGTTTTTATTCTTCACCCACATACTCTTGCAAACAGAAACAGCAGTAGCCTTCCTAATACAAATCTACTTGGAGGAGAGTGGGAAATTTGGCATTCTGGAGGTGATTCAGTTAAGTGGAGGCCATTAAGGAAGAGAGTGTGGCAAGAAGATAGATTTTTTTGGAGCAAGTCTTTAGGTAAGAAGCAAAATGGCTCCTGCCCCTAACTCTGCCTTCCTACTTAGTTTTGAATTGCTTCAAGTATGCCAGGATGTCTGACTTGACTGTGCTAACTGTAGCCCAGTGGGACCAGCGCATGACGGGGACTCCATTGGGCCCCACCAGGAATTTCTCAAAGTTCCAGCGGACGTCATGAACTTTTATGGGTTCCCAGGAGATATATTTGAATGAGCTCAAAATCTCAGAGGGGTGAGGACAGGCGTGCTGAAGCAAAGAGATGAAAAGGGACATAACATTATCTCTGCTCCTGAATGATCCAGGCTATTTTCACCCACAGGTAATCCACTTTCTCCTGTATCTACATGTTTTAATTATCTGTTATTCCTAATAAACCCCATAAATTCTTCAAGTCACCACCATGCCAACTACCAAGACTGTTGTAAATGTTATAGCTGGAGTCTATAGATAAATGTAAATGTCTGTAAATGTTATAGCTAGAGTCTGCTCCTTCTTTCAGTTTCTCCTCATGACTCTACCACAAACTTATGCTGTGATAGGTAGGATATGTTACCGCTTAAGATATTCATTTCCTTTTCTTCAAAGTAAATGGCTTGGATTAGAATTTGTTTTCCTAAGTCTTAGAGTTTCATGGGCCATTAGTATTTCAATAATTATTTTTTAGGGCCAATATTGAGTTACTAATATTTTGTCAAATAAAAATAATTTAAAGGACCATCATTTCATCATTGAATTCAAAAAGACCATTGGAAGAATAAATTGAGTATGGGTCATAATCTCGGAATAAAAGGCAGCCTTATGGTTACATGAGTTAAGTTTGTAAAATCCTCCTTACATTGTTCTACTATCTTCAGTTTACTGAGGACATTTAAAAATCTTAATGTGAGGCTGGGAGCAGTGGCTCACACCTGTAATCCTAGCACTCTAGAAGACAGAGGTGGGTGGATTGCTTGGGCTCATAGACCAGCCTGAGCAAGAACGAAACCCTGTCTCTATTAAAAATACAAAAAACTAAGGCAAGAGGATCCCTTGAGTCCAAGAGTTTAAAGTTGCTGTGAGCTATGATGAGGCCATGGCACTCTACCTGAGGTGACAACTTGAGACTCTGTCTCAAAAAAATAAATTAATTAATAAAATAAAAATCTTAATGTGGGCTAGTCTTGGTCCACAGTCCAGTAATTAGGAACAAATCATTCTGGTGATCTTTAGGGTTCTTTGAATTCTGGCATTTCTCTATGTCTAAATATCACTGTTTTGTAAAAGGCACTTTCTCTATTTTATCATATTTATCAATTTCTAACTCCCTCTCCAGCATGAGCTCATCAAAGGTAGAAACTGTGACTTATTAATTTTTATATCCTTATTATTTAGGCAACTAGAGATAGCAGACACTTACTAAATATACCTTGACTGAATGAATGAACGTCAATGAACAAAAGAGGGTGATTGCAGCAAAAACTGTCATTGTACACAACTCTTTCACTGCATGAAGCCAGAGCCCCAAAGATAAAAACAGATGAGACCCACACCCAATGTTGATCTGGAGATTTCCTCCAAAAACACCAGTCCACCGCCAAGCATAAGCCCTTGGGTTCTGCTGCACCAACTCCATGCTAGCAATATTAGGGAAGAGGAAGAGACTTATGCCAGAAATTTACTCACCTTCAAGAAGGTAAAGACTTTCAGTTCTCTTTCACCATTCACATCCCCTTTCTCAAAAAGCTGGAAATTAGGTACAAATCCTCCCCCTGGACGGACATACCTGCAACAAACCATAATGTTCCCAGGAAGCTTAGGATATGAAGGAGAAGGTTATGATAGAACACCAGGATTTGAGGTCACGAGAGAGGGGATTGGTGGAGAAATAAGATCATTTTCTGTTTTGCTTTGAGCTCCCTGGTTCATTTTATTTCTCTCTATATCACAAGATTTCTCTGTTCCCTCATTATTTCTGTACTCTTTCTCCTGCACAGTCCATCCAGTTGTCTGCCAAAAACTGAGAGATAGTCTTTGGAAACTACCACAGTCTGGTCAGGCCTACGTTAAAACTGACTTTCAGATGCTCCGAGCTTATTAATGCACTACCTTGTTAGGGAGTTTCTGAGCTGGAAGGCCCTCTGGAAACTCAGGGAAGGTGGATGGGGGATTCCTATAAAGTTTCAAGCAGGCACTTACTTGAGCCCAGGAAGAATCTCTGCATTATCTCCTGGTTCTTGCTTTCCAAATTGGTTGCAGGGAAAGCCCAACACAACGAGGCCAGAGGGCTTCAGCTCCTCCTGGAGTGCATTTAGTTCTGCAGTTAGAGAAGGAACAACATATTGGCCAGCTAGGGATTCTGCTTTGGGCAGGTATCTTTCCCTAGTGTTGCCCATTTTACAGAGAAGGAAATAGAGGCTCAGCAGGGGGAACTCTCTAGATCAGAGACACTGTCCATGGCATAAGTGAAAGTAGACACCGATTATCAGACATGCACTCAGAAGCCCTTTTCTATAGCACAATATTTCCTAAACCCGCAGCACATCTGAATCAGTTGAAAAGTCCTTCTGTAAAAATAGAGATGCCCAGGTCCCTCTTGAGAGAATTTTTTGTTCCTCTGAGATCAGGTCTAGTTATCACTATTATTCAAAAGGTGATTTTTAAATAAAGCTAGATTTGAGCATCACTGCTCATCAATTCACCTTCCCTGTTGGTTAATTCATAGAGTGAACCTTTCTTTTGTAAAGGAAAAGAAAAAGAAATGAGGACTGAGCTCTCCTCTGTTTAGGCTGGCTTACTCTGAGTGGAGTAGAAGTAAACCTGACAGACACAAAGAGAATCAGAGAAATGTCATGTTGCACATTCTGATGTTCACCAACAGTCCTCAAGAGGTTAAGAATGCATTCTACCTAAAAATCCTCATGATATGCCAAAACACAAGCTTCAGTTGCCTTTTCCACTTCCAGAAGTTTTTTAACTTGTTTACTCAGACTTTTTAAAATCACCTTCTTTGTTAGCCCTTTCTGAGTTAGATATCATCAGTCCCTTGACAAACACTAGTCAGTCCCACTCAGATTCAGCTCTTAGTCCTTTGTAAAAAAAACAGAGAGTGCTTTCCTGTATTTAGTACCTCTCCCCCATATTTAGTACTTCTTTCCTCTTGTCTTCAGCATTGCAGATACTTACTTCCTTTAGGGAAGAGACAAAACATTAGGAAGCCTATCTTCCAGTCCTTCAGTAACTATTCCTCAGTTTCCTCATCTGTTACTTACAGAGTAGAAAATTAATAAATAGATTTTTAAAGTCCCTATAAACTGGTAAAAATAAATTATGGTCTAATAAATATTATTAAGTCTTTAAAAAGAGTGAGGACATGGTCTTAACTCAAAAGTATTTTATTAATTAAAAAAGCAAGGTAGCAAATTATATTTTAGAGTATATTATCAACTGGGGGAAAGCAGAAAAAAAGAATCTGTGTATTTTGTAAATATGATAATGTTGGTCATCTGAAGGAAGAGGAAGGAGGTGGAAACTTTTCACTCTAAATGTTTTGAGTTTTAAGACTTCTGAAAATATCACCTATTCAAAACATAATTAGAAACAAAAAAATGAAATTCTTATTACTTTAAATGAAAGAGGTACGTCTGTCTCTGGTATAGTTTATTCTTTTCATTGTTAATTGGTTTTTTAGCTACATGGCCTAAAATATGAGAAAGATAAAATTCTTTCCTGAATAATGTACAGATGAACTATGCCCAAAGGAGGGCTAAGATAGGAGAGGGAGTGTTCACTTCTATTATGGCCTCCTTTCCCAGCTTTCTCTCCAGACAAATGCAGCTCAGGTTAATAAACCCTCTCTCCCCCTTTCCTTTGACATTGCAAGTTACCTGTAAAATCCTGAGAAGTCTCAGAAATGTGGATTCTTTTGGACTTTTGGAATCTTCTGAGAGGCTCCTAGTTCTTAGCTAGATATTGAACTCCTAGAATCTCATTGCAAAGCAGAAACAGGCCATGAAGAGAGGGTCAGCTATTGTTTGTTGGTTTGGTTGTATTTGTTGTTGTTATGGTTGTTGTTGTTGTTGAGAAAGATTCTCACTCTGTTGCTCCAGGCTAGAATGCCAAGGCATCAACATAACTCCAACCTCAAACTCCTGGGTTCAAGCATTCCTCCTGCCCTAGCCTCCCAAGTAGTTGGGATGACAGGCACTCACCACAATGGCTAACTTTTTTTTATCTTTAGTAGAGACAGGGTCTCCATCTTGTTCAGGCTGGTTTTGAACTCCTGAACTCAAGCAATCCTCCTGCCTTGGTCTCCCAGAGTGTAGGATTACAGGCTTGAGCCACTGGGCCCAG
The DNA here is from genome assembly GCF_000181295.1 of Otolemur garnettii. Classification (NCBI taxonomy): domain Eukaryota; kingdom Metazoa; phylum Chordata; class Mammalia; order Primates; family Galagidae; genus Otolemur; species Otolemur garnettii. The sequence continues at coordinate 902,032 of NW_003852618.1, forward strand.
CAGCATGTTTTTTCTTTTTTGTAAAGGGCCAGACAACAAATATTGCAGACTTAGTGGGTCATGTGGTCTCTGTCACCATTATTCCTACAAGTACACTGAATTCTGCAAACTCTGCTTTAAAACATGAAAGCAGCCATAGACAATATGTAAATAAATGGGTGTGGCTGTGTTCCAACTAATCTTTGTTTACAAGCACAGGCTGGCCAGATTTGGCCTATGGGCCATAGTTTGCTGACTTCTGACAATGGAGGATGAAGTCACTTGATTATGAGTATTTATTGGGGCCATAATTTGCAGTCTTCTAACATAGGAGGATTAAGTCACCTAACTGTGAGTATTTATTTTGGTGCAGAATTAGATATAATTCAAAATGATATAAAATACAATCAACTGGGAAGTAAGGAGATGTGGTTATGAATTCTTACCAGGATATTGAGCTGTCAGACCACAGTAGGTGGCCACGTTGACAAATAAGACATGCTTGCCTGTATACTGCTTGAATTGAATGTAATGCTTTCCATTTAGAGCGAAGGCATCATAGTCATAGATGGTACCTTTCACATCTTTGTAGCAATCCATCTGGAAAATTTTTAAAAATAATAATATTAGTAACAACAGTTCCTAGCATTTGTTTAATCTTTAAAACCACACAAATGATAAGATATGTATTAACTGAAACCCAGAAAACGTACAGGAGTCGTTTGAGGTGAAAGACAAGACTGTAACTTGGGTCTGTGTCTTGGAAATTAAGCAGTTAAGTCTCTCTTTCTATTATCCTGAGAGAGGCAAGATACCAGGAAATACTTGGATGAATAGAAAAGAGTAGAGATTCATAAGCAGGGATGGGAGAAGCTGGAAGTAAGTGGGACCAAGGAGGAAACACAGACTTTCATGCTTCTGTGAAAACCTACTTCTTGGCTCCTGGATTGAAGGCATCTTGCCTGGACTCTCTCAGAGCAGGGCAGGTTTTTAATTATGTATTTAATTATCTTAGGATGGCCTAGTTACTTTTCTTTTCCCAGATCTTCTGACTTCTTACCCCACATATCTGCCTGGTTGAATGGAAAGAACTCTGGCCTGGGAATCAGAAAACAGCTCTATTGTTAAATTCCGTTGTGAACCTCGGCAATTCTCATCCCTGCCCTTCACTTTAATTAAAATATTTATCTAAGTTACTATTATAGCATCAAGGGGCCTTTTAGGTTTAACATTCTAGAATCTAATACTATCCCAGCCTTGAATAATTTTCTTTTTCATGTCATTCTTTCACTTATACAACGGTCTTGTAAGGCAATACTATGAAACTCCAGTTTTTTGTAGGAAAGAGATCTGCAAGAAAGGGAAAAGATCTCTTTTTCCAAGAAAGGAGATAGAGAGCCCTAAAGTCCATCTGCAAGGAGGTCACTGAAATCTGTCTGGCAGCATCCAACCCATCACACACCCACCACCTCACCCCATTGTGCTCCAGGTGTCTAATTTCACTTTCATATCAGCTCCATCTTCTGTCCCATTCCTTCTCAAGTCTCCTGAATATATTTGAGTAGACTTCCACCTAACATTTCTTAAGTTCTACATAACAGAAATGAGTCCTACTTGAACTTTTCATTGCATGTTCTTATGTTAAATCCCTCTCCAAGGGAGTTCTCCTCTTATTCCTCCTCTGTCTCTATCCTTGCAGTACCCAAGGTATACTGATGCCACAAGTGCTCACCAGCATATTCTGATCCTGTCTTTCCCCTATATTGGGGAAGCTGCTACAAATTGCTCATGGAATATAGGAAGTATGAGATAGGAAGTATAAAAAGGAAGCTATATGTCTAAACCAGTGGTTCTTAATCTTCCTAAGGCTGTGAGTCTTTAATACAGTTCCTCATGTTGTGGTGACCCCCAACCATAAAATTATTTTTGTTGCTACTTCATAACTGTAATTTTGCTACTGTTATGAATCATAATGTAAATATCTGATATGCAGGATGTATTTAGGCGACCCCTGCGAAAGGGTCATTCGAGCCCCAAAGGGGTCATGACCCACAGGTTGAGAACTGCTGGTCTAAACCATCCAGAGAGAAAAAAGAAGAAAGAAACCTGGTAGAGAAAAGAGAGAGGGGCATTATCTAATGAGGAAGGTCCAGACTTAAAATGGGATTAAACTAGACTTCGAAGACAGGCAGTGGACTAGACAAGATTTTAATCAAACACCATCTGAACCTGTCCAGAGAAGGTGTAATACAAAACAAAACAAACCCCAACTTTTTCCAACCCTATAAGTCCACTGATTTTATTACTAGCATAAACAGGATGTAGCTACTCACTCCTTACTCTTGAGAAAATGGTATTTTCTCTATGCAGGTTTTTACATCTGTCCCTAAACTTATGTGCCCATACACAAACCAGAAAGCTGAGGCATGTACCATGTGTATAAAGGATAATATATGAAAGCATCTGCTGCTATAAATCACTGACCTGTTGGGTAGGTTGGGTAGGTATGGGGCAGGAGCTCAGAGAGATTAAATTTGAACACTCCTTTCAGTCCAGTTAACTCCAGATGTTGATTGCTATTCCAAATTTATTTAAGTCTGTATAATGTGTCTCAAATAGGTCTAGACTCAGCTTTTATCAAGCAAATTCCATAGCCCTAAGTCTCCACACCCAGTTAGGCAGCACTGGGTAATATCAAAACCTTATTAGTTCTCAAAGTAGAAAGTTGCCTAGTCATCTAGTTAATTTTAGAGGGACGGTGGGAAGATATCACCAGACCTGCCTTTTGTAGAATACATCATACGCTAATAATTGTTGCTCACTCACCCATAAGGTGGAAACTGTCACCCATATCATAAACTTCCAATGAGAAAGCAGAGACTAACTGAAGTGAAGTGACTTGTCCGAGGCCAAAAGTAAGGACCCACTATGTGAATGGAAGTGTGCTTGTTCCTAATATCATGATTCCTCTTTGCCTCCAGTCATTTCCTTCATTTATAATCTTTTCCTGAATTTCCCCTTCCACTGCTATACACATCTATACACATGTGTTTTATCAATAAGGCAACTGAGCCATGAAGAGAGAATAGACCAAGGCCAGAATCCAAGACACATGATTCCAAATCCAGTTGTTTGAGGCCTCTAATTATTGTTATGTGTTTTAGGTTTTTCTGATAACTCTCTGACTTTATCCATCCCTAAAATTTCTACATTAATTTTTTCTCCTCTGAGTGGGGTTCTTGCCAAGCTGCAACTGAGATGGCTCAACTCAGCCTCTCCTTCAACATAGTCAGTTCCTGTCTACTCTAATGTCTATGGCTGTCCCATGCCTCAGACTCAGTTCTGATGCAAATACTGATGTGGCAGGAGGGGTTTCCAGGGGGCCTCTATCTGGAGAAGGACAAGACAAAGGGCCACAGCAAGGAGACCCTTTCTTCCCCAGCTGTATTCAACTCAAACAACACCCATTCCTGGGAGTAAAGATGATTCAAAGAGAAAAGAAGAAAAGTTTAGGGGAATCTGCCAAGAAGAAGAAAGCAAAGGTCAGAGTCTTAAAAGAAGAGCTGGAGGGCAGGATCTAAATGCAGGACAGAAGAAGTAATGTTTGAGCCCTACAGAGCCTTCTCTGGAATTCACTCACCTTTATCTTCTCCATCCTGGGATTTGTTTGCACGAACCCAGCTAGGAGAAATGGGAAAAGATAGCCAACTCTTAACTGTGCAGTCATGACTGGTGTTTGCAGATCACAAGTCTGAGGGCCTGAGGTCCTCACGCACCTCTGCAGTCTTTTGATACCTTGGCAGGAACTAGCGCAAACCTGTGCAGACCAATCACATGGCAGAAAGGATTCCTGCCATGTGAGTGGGGTGTGAGAACCACAGAGCTCAAACCATGTATGTCCTCGCCTACATACACCCCCATAAGCACTCAGTGCTCACCAGTGCAAGGAGGACCTGGGACTCATATTAACTCTGGCAGAATTATAAAAAAGTGACAGCAAACCCTCTTAGGTTCTTGAAGAGCATTATCTGTTTTTTCCTGGGATGAATAACAATTAAATCTCGCAGAGGTTGCAGTAAAGTCACAGCAAAAGGACCTAGACATTCAAATACTATTTCTAATATTATTCGAGTGTTTAAAAAGTCAAAAGGGTCAACTACCTAGTATCACTGAAAGAGCTTTGGGAAGAGACAGGCTGGAGGAGGTTAAACATTCATAATATATGTGAAGAACAGCATATTAATATATTCATTACATGAATGTTTATAAATGCTTTCAAGTTCTTATGAACCAGTATCAAGAAACTACCAGACCAATAGAAAAATACACATCAGACAGGAAGTCAGATGGCATCTGTGGTAGGCTGCAATGTTCTCTCTCACCAATAATCAAAGTATAAATAAGAGAAGACACATTGTTCATTTATCAGATTGGCAAAAGTTAAAAGGAATGTTGATTACCAGACTTCTCAGGCCGGATATTGGCACAATGACAAATGGTGATACCCAGCCTGGATGCAGTCTGGTATAGGAAGCTGTTATACACAAAGTGGGGGATGGGGAATACTTACTGTTGCCAACTTTCTGGATGATAATCTGCCATTCTGTATTCAGTGCTTTTTAAAAGTAAGTAACCTTTTCTGAAATAATTATAAATTTATAGGAAGTTGCAAGGACTTCTCTTAATCTTCTGGAAGCCCCAGGGCCCAAGTAGAATTGTGGAAATGAGACATAAGTTCTTCTAAGAATAAAGTGCTTTGCTTCTCAACAGGCATACAAACCCCAGGCATTCAGCAATAGTTTTCAACAACTGCTCAATAGTCTTGGCTAAAATTTTGGATGAATTACAAACTAGAGCCCTAGGAATTATTTGCTTTCTCATACAAATAGCATATTTAATCCCTACTGACCTCACAGGAGGCTGACCAAGACCTTCCTCACTCACTCTTGTTCGCAGTACAGTTTTATTTTTTGGACCTCAGCAATAATGCATGAGTTAATTATACTCCTAAATTCACAGTTGTTATTGAGCAAATGCCATACTGCCCAATGCACATAGAAGCCAGTACTAGGGCACTGGCTTTTGAGAAAAGAAAGGCTTTATTATGAGCCTGGCTAGCAAAGAGATAGAAGACACAACTCAAATCTATCCCCCCAATTTGGGGTCTGGAGAAAGTCTTTTTTTCTTTTTCAGTCAAAGTGATATTTCAAAGATTTTATTTATTTATTTTTGTTTCAGATTAATATAAAGGTGCATACAATTAGGTTACATTGTTTGCATTTGTTAGAAAAGGTCCCAGTTATACTTGAGTCAAGAGGTATACCATATACCCCTACATTTTATCCATTAGGTGGAGGCTTACTGAGCCCCTTCTTGGTTCAGATTTTAAGGAATCAGAGAGTAAGGGGAAAGATTTAGGAATTTTGGTTTGCTAACTCTTGGAGTCTGATTGGGGGGCTTCAAAGTTGACCATTTATAGTAAGGTTTGTTAAGGCAGATTTTAATCCCGGATCTTCTGGCCGATTCGGATCCCCTTGCTTCTGACAGTGTTCTGGCAGTCTGGTTCTGGTTAGGTACTGGTCTTCCCATTTTCTTGGTTCTGAGGGGTTGGGAATGGAGGTGAGGGAAGTTTCCAGAGGTTGTTAGAGAGCAAAGCTTCTATTGTATATTCTTGGGCTATGACTTGTAGTATTGGCTCTGGTATACCTGCAAGATAACTTGATATTCTGTTACCAACAGGGTGGGGCCAGTTTGGGCTGGTCCTATGATTACAGGATCATTTGTACTTAGAAGCCCCCTCTCTTATTTTATTTATTACTTATGCCCTTTGATTCCCAAATTCTACTCTCCTTTCCTTTACTTCATATGTATCATATTTATACTGTTTGTATTGCTTGTATATTCCTCATCAGATTATTAGCACCTTGAAGTTTAAAAAATTAATTGCTCATTTACCCCTATTGGGACCAGTTTCAAAGGGTAGAGTTAAACTCTTAAATTTATGGCATTTATCACCATTAAAAAGCTGTGCAAGTATTCTTTTATATTAATTTTAAGAATTTTTATTGCCAATCCAGTCCTATTTTCCTACCAGTTAGAAAGGAGGAGTGGTCGCCGGGCACAGTGGTGGCTCATGCCTGTAATCCTAGCATTCTGGAAGGCCAAAGTGTGTGAGTGAGCTCAGGAATTCAAGACCAGCCTGAGCAAAAGCGAGACCCTGTCTCAACTGAAAATAGCTGGGGATTGTGGTGAGCACATGTAGTTTCAGCTACTCAGGAAGCTGAGGCAAAGGGATCTCTTGAGCCTTAGCTTTTGAGGTTGTTGTGAGCTATGACATCACGGCACTCTACCCAGGGTATAGAGTGAGACTTTGGCTAAAAAAAAAAAGAGAGAGAGAGAAAGAGAGAGAAAGGAAGAGTGTCAAGAAAACAGACATTACAGACTGGAAAGTTGGCAACCTTTGTTATGCTGCCACATAACATAAGGTAGAACTGTTACCTATGATGACTGAGACAGCAAAATAATAGAAACAAAGATGAATTTTGGCACATTGGCTGTTCCTGATGTTTTGGAACAACAAGAAAAGGGTGGATTCAGCAACTAACTGGGCTCTAATGAGATAACTAACAAAGAAATGAAGAAAAATATTGGATTAGTAAAGAGGCTCAGAGTTGTTCCCCTTTATCACTCTTCCCACACTCCTAACCCTTCTCATAGGATTTGAACTGCTGGTCCAGCTTTGCTGAACTTCCATATTTATTGAAATGGATGAATTCTTTCTCTCCAGTTCTAAGTTTCCTTCCAACCATCCCCCTCCACCAGCCCTATGTCTTCCAATTTCACACAAAACCTACCTCCATCTCCTTAAAACTAGAGTCTGTGTGGGGTCTAATTCTTGCTCCTGGAAGAGTCTGGAAATTCATGAGCTCTGTTGGGAAAGGGCAGCTATTCTTTATCACTGATTTCTAATCTCCTCTTCTCAGAGGCCTCTAATCTAGAGGGAGGAGCCCACACAATTCAGTTGGGCCAGGTTTCCTTGTTTATAGCACCTCCCACCTCCAGACACTGACTCTTCTGTCTTCTCCTTTATCACAGTCCAAAGAACCATGGAAATTAAAATATCGACTTAAAATATCCATTCTTCTCAAGTTATGTAACTTTGGGCAAATTGTTCTCTGTGCTTCTGGTTCTCATCTGTAAAATTGGGAAAATAACATTAACTCGATAGGGCTAATTTTAAGGGGAAAAATGAAATAATTTGTTTAATCTCACATTGGACCCAGCCCAAAGTAAACACCCTGTATTAGTTCAACAGATGAATAAACTGATGCACAAATAGAAAAACTGACTTACCATAAGTCATGTGTGTGGTGACAGTAGAAGTAGAGTTATTACAAACTTTTCTTCCTTTCTGTCAAATGTGGTACATATTAATATGTTAATACATTTATTCCTTTCTTTACCACTTTACCTTTGTCAATCAACCTAGAATAGAAAGAAAATTTCCATCATAAGCTCTATCTCAATGAAAACATCAAATGGCCTTCCCAAGTTTCTGTGTTCCATTGTCCGTTTCCCTGGAAGCAAGAACTACATGTTCAAAGAGCTTTGGCTGAGCAGGAGGCCACATGAAGGGCACTTTATAGTAACATCCTACTGACTGCATCACATAGTTGTTGCCTCCTCTTCTTCACACCTTCCACCAAAGCCATGTCTCAGATCCCTGTCATTTCTTTTCTGGAATGCTGAAATCATCTCCTACTTATCTTCCCTTTTCTAGACTCTTCCCCTTCAATCCTATTTTCCCTTACCCTGCTGCCACTGGAAACTAAACATATATCTGATAGTGTCTCTCCACTTATAAACAGCTGGTGATGCTAACCAATTTTTTATAGCATCAAATTCAGAATCGCCAGCAAGGTATTTAAGGTACTCCTGATAGGTTCAAGTTAATATCCTTCCCAGTCTTCACTACCAGTGAGTTCCCTTGTGAATCTCCCAGACAGCTAGATTCTTTCCATTCCTCAAAACACTCTTACATTCCTCTTTGGGTTTAAATTCTTGATCTTGGAGACCATTTGTGCTGAGAACTTAAGAGATTCCAGTTTCCCTGGTTCAAGTGTATACATGTATAATTTGCATAATGCATATATATATATTACATATATGTATGTATATATACATATATGTGTGTATACATATATGAAAAATATATATATATACATATATGTGTGTATACATATATGAAATATATATATATATATATAAAAATAACTTGAAAGGACAAGGAATTCCCACTGAAATAAAATTCATTTTTATCAAACAGAATTTTAAGTGGAAATGCTTGTGGCCTAAGCTGTAGGTCAAGGCTGTTAAGCCAGGGTAGGCCTAAATTAAGCCATAACATCTGTCACTTTCTGAATTAAAAAATCCTATTATTACACACAGTTCTTGATCTTAAATGTGGTGGAAGACTAGGGTAGAAAAAATAAATATGTATCAACTGCTACCTAGTATTTCCAACCAGACTCCAGTCTTTCCCTAGATAGTATTCTTAGGAGAATACTTTATTTGCCCAAAGTCACAGAACTGATTAGTGACAGTTTAGAGACTCAAATCATTCATTCTGGTGGTGCCCATACCTCAGTGAGTGGGGCACTAGCCACATACTACTGAGACTGGCGGGTTCAAACCCTGCCCGGGCCAGCTAAAACAATGACAACATCAAAACAACAGCAACATCAAAATAGCCAGGTGTTGTGGTGGGCACCTGTAGTCCCAGCTATTTGGGAGGTTGAGGCAAGAGAATCACTTAAGCCCAAGAGTTTGAGGTTGCTGTGAGCTGTGACATGACAGCACTCCACCCAGGGCAGAGTTTGAGACTCTGTCTCAAAAAAAAAAAAAAAAAAAAAAAAAAAGACTGTACAGCATTTGTATTAACCTAGATGAAGTAGAACACATTATTCTTAGTAAAGCATCACAAGGATGGAGAAGCATGAATCCTATGTACTCAATTTTGATATGAGAACAATTAATGACACAGTGGGGGTGGGGGAAGGGGAGAGCAGAAAGAGAAAGAAGGAGGGAGCGGCAGGGAAAGGAAGAGCAAAGAGAGGGAAGGAGAAGGGGGGTGGGGTCTTGGTATGTGCCACACCTTTTGGGAGCAAGACATGATGGTAAGAGGGACTTTACCTACCAAATTTAATCAGTGTGACCTGGTTTCTTGTACTCTCAATGAATCCCCAACAACTAAAACAAAAAGGAAGAAAGAAACCATTCATTCTCCCTATCCTAGTCTCTGTTAATGACTTAGTCCTACCTGAAATTCAATACCAGGTTTCTTGTTTTAGTTCCTTTAATTATAAAGAAAACAACTTTGATTCTGTCTGAGATGCATTATACTTCCTCATCCCAGATTGTAACCACAGCCTCTACCCCCACACAAATCTGACTTACAAATTTTTGTTCATCCTTTGATTTTACTTGACTATTTTCCCTGAATTAGAGAATTTCCCTTTGCATCTGGAATGCCAAGTCAGGTCTCCAGTATTTTCCTTATTCTGGGTTGTAAGTGTGAAGCATGGGATCTACTCCCACGTCTGCCATTTTAAGGTAATATCACTTATGTTTATATAGAAGCCTTTTTTTTTAAGACAGAATGTTTCACTGTCTCCCTGGCTAGAGTGCAGTGGTGTCATGATAGAGCACTGTAACCTCACACTACAAAACTCAAGTGATCCTCCTGTCTCAACCTACCAAGTAATTGGGACTATAGGCATGCTCCACCATGGCTGGTTAAGATTTTTTCCTTATTTTTTGTAGAGATGGGGTCTCTCACTCTTGCTCAGGGTAGTCTTGAACTCCTAACTTCAAGTCATCCTCCTACCTCAGTCTCCCAGAGTACTAGGATTATAGGCATGAGCCACCACTCCTGGCCACAAGTCTTTTGTACATTAGTAATCCCATTCATAAGGTTTGACAGTTAAGTTCATGAGCTTGCCACCGTGAGCTTACATAGGCAGCACTATACAAACAACTTGGTAGAGTTTCATAACCTTTGTATATCAGTGTTTCACAGTTGTGTTCGTGTCAATGTGTGACAGTGTCTTACTAAACGGCATTCATTACTGTTGTTGTGTTTTTGTGTGCCATCATAAGAATGTTGGAGCTTAAATCAGAGTAACTAACAAACATTAAATTTCTTATTAAACTTGGCAAGAGTGGAAATAAAATCAGGGGCATATTAGTCCAAGTTTATATAGGAATCATATCATGAAGAAAATGACAGTGTACAAATGGATTAAACATTTCTCTGAGGAGAAAGAAAGTGTTATTGATGAAGAGAGGTCAAAGAGGCCACTAATGAGCAGAATTGATGAAAAAATTGTAAAAATTCATTGAATTGTGCATCATAATTACTTACTGGACTATAAGGAGCATAGCAGACCAAGTAAACATCAGCAGAGAAACAGGAAAATCTTAATGAAAATCTTGGCCAACAATCAATGGCTCTTGCATCATGACAGTGTACCAGCTCACACAATACTCTCTATGAGGGAGTTTTCATCTAGTAAACAAATAACTGTATTGGAACACTCTCCTTACTTACCTGATCTGGTCCCCAATGACTTTTTTCTTTACCCAAGGATAAAGGAAATATTGAAAGGAAGACATTTTGATAATATTCAAGACATCAAGGATAATGTGACAACAGCTTTGATGGCCATTCCAGGAAAAGATTTCTAAAATTGATTTAAAGGGTGGACTAGGTACCCTTTGGTGCACAGCTTCCCCAGGGAGTACTGCAAAGGTGATCAAGTGATATTCAGCAATGAGGTATGTAACAATTTTTCTAAGATGAGTTTGCAAACTTAATTGCCAGACCTCATAGTCTTCATAATCAGCCAGTTACAGAGGTAGGCCAGGCATCATTAGCTTGAATTTACAAGGGAAAACTGAGTTCAAAAATGGAAAGTGACTTGGCCAAAGTTTTCATCATAGTGTAGACCTAGACCATAAACTTGAGTTTTTATTTCAAATCTACATCTTTCTCTACTCTCTAGGCTCAATTCCACTTATTCCTCATAATATATGTTTGAAAATATAAGAGAGTTCTAGAGATGTCACTAACTTTTTGCATTTGATTTTCACCATCTTGTGTTCTTAAATTTCCAATCTCCTTCCCCAAACATAATAAAGTTTGGGAATTACCTCTGGTCCCAGGGAGTAGCCCCAAACCTGAGCCTTCACTGAGACACCTGGCCCTGACACACAGACTTGCTGAAGGATCCATCACTGATGCTAAACTTTTCTCCACCAACCTGCTCCAGGAAGAATTCTGCTTCTTGGCTCGGTGCCCATAGCTCAGTGGTTAAGGCACCAGCCACATACCCTGGGGCTAAAGAGTTCGAACCCGGGCGGGGCCTGTTAAACAACAATGACAACTACTACAACAACATAAAATAGCTGGGTGTTGTGGCGGTGCCTGTAGTCCCAGCTACTTGGGAGGCTGAGGCAAGGGAATCACTTGCAACTGCAACAAAAAAATGGCTGGGCATTGTGGCAGGAACCTGTAGTTCTAGCTATTTGGGAGGCTGGGGTAAGAGAATCACTTAAGCCCAAGAGTTTGAGGTTGCTGTGAGTTGTGATGCCATAGCACTTTACCCAGGGCAACAGCTTGAGAGTCCGTCTCAAAAAAAAGAGAACTCTGCTTCTTGGAGATTGGGTTGGGGAGGTGGTGAGAGGAATAATGTGTGCAACCCTAGACAGTGTTCTTGTCTATTACTCTTGCCTGAGTACGCTGGGGGAGGTTGTGTAGGGGAAAGCATTGTATTCGTGCCAACTATATGAATTGAATAACCCACACTATTCAAAACCAGATGCCTTCCCACCTGGAAATTCTCCAGTCTATGACTCAGACCTTTACTTCTGCCAGGGAAAAAAGTATGCTTTATATTACCAGCATACGATGCAAACTATCACCAACAACTCAGTTAAATGGCAGAGATGGAGAAAATTCTACTCCTTTATTTACCCATTTACAAAAAGAGGGAGTTGGATCAGAAAATTATCAAAGTCTTGTCTTTTTTTTTTCTAGAGCCTCTGTTCAATTTTCTTTTCTTTTTTTAATAATTATTTTTTATCAAATCATAACTTTGTACATTGATGTATTTATGGGGTTTAGGGTACTGCTTTGATATACAATGTGAAATGTTTACATTGAACCAAGTAACACATCCATCACAATTATACTCTTTTCTTAATAGTTTTGAAATGTACCATTGGTGAGATGAGGTCCCCCCATCAAAGTCTTTTCTAAGGCTGATAGTTTATTTTCTCAGTTTCTGAGGGATTCTGATCACCTTTGGAATTGCTGTATTATTATCCACAAACCATTAGGAAATAAGAGTAAGAAATAATTTTAAGCTCAAATACATGTATGCCTTTTTTTTGAGACAGAGTCTCACTATGTCACCCTCGATAAAGTGCTGTGGCGTCGCAGCTCATAGCAACCTCAAACTCTTGGGCTTAAGTGATTCTCTTACCTCAGCCTCCCAAATAGCTAGAACTACAGGTTCCCGCCACAACACCCAGCCAATTTTTGGTTGCAGTTGTCATTGTTGATTTTAGCTGGCCCAGACTGGGTTTGAACCCACCAGCTTCAGTGCATGTGGCCGATGCCCTACCCACTGAGCTATGGGCACTGCCACATGTACGTCTTATATATCTTGCTTTCCACAACTATATACATGAGACATAGATGTGCAATAAGGTGGAGATACTGCCTTATCTAAATCACAATGCCTGGGCTGGACAAATCCCCAGCTGTGCTCCAATCTGTTTGTGTTGCAGTCAGAATCAGTTCTAGAACTATATATTGGAGGATGAGAAAATGTGACTTCTTTTTCCCACTCTGTAACACCTCAGCTTATGGCAACTGATGAAAGAAATCAAAGCCAGGGTCAGGCACTGTAGCTCATACCTGTAATCCCACCACTTGGGAGGCCGAGATTGGTGGATTGCCTGAGCTCACAGGTTCAAGACCAGCCTGAGCAAGAGCAAGACCCTATCTCAAAAAAACAGCTAGGTGTTGTGGAGGGTGCCTGTAGTCTCATCTACTTGGGAGGCTGAGGCAAGGAAATAGCTTAAATCCAAGAGTTTGAAGTTGCTGTGAGCTGTGACAGCACCTCATTCTACAAAGTGAGACTCTGTCTCAAAAAAATAAGAAAAGAAAAGAAAAAGAAATCAAAGCCAGTGGAAAAACACAAGGTCTTAGTCTACAAATTCCCTGCAGACATCTTAGGGCCATCTCAGGTACAGGGTTTGCTTTCTTCCTGGCTAAGATCAGAAAGGGCAGGAAATATTTACAGATGAAGTGATACAATGTTTGGAATTTACTTCAAAACAATTTAGTGTGTATGGGTATATGTGCAGGTACGGGGGCTGTGCTTTTGCAGATGTAGATAAAGTGAAATTTGTCATTATTGACCATAAGTTGTATTGACCATGGTCGAAGTAACAGGTATATGAGGCTGAGTATGAGCTTGCCTACTTTTTGCATATGTTTGAAATTTTTCACAAGGAAAGGAACAAGTTGCAGATACTCGAGGAGGGGGGATTCTTAACACAGATAGATTCCAAAGCAATAGAGCACATTAGAGGATAAATAAGAGAGATACAAATGGAGCAAGAAGGGAAATGAAAAAAAAAAAGGAAATGAAAGAAAGAATGAGGACTTACTTAAGTATTCATTAAGCTCTTACTGTGTAGCAGACATTTCCAGATTTAAATTGTTACTTAATCTTTATTTTGAAAGTCATTTTACCATACTCTTTTACAAAAAGGGCGTTACTTAATCTTTATTTCTAAAGTCATTTTACCATACTCTTTTACAAAAAGGACGTTGATACCCAGAAAAATTTTTAAATTTTCCCAAAATTATGTTTCTAGAAAGAACTCCAAACCAGATTTGTTTAAATTCTAAATCTATTTTTTTTCCCTGTACATAGTGGAAAGAGAGGGTGTTTCAGGATGAGATTATCATTTGAATTGAAAAAAGCAGATTGCCTTTCTCAACGTGGAAGAATCTCACAATCTGTTAGAGACCTGAACAAAGAGACCTGAACTCACTAACAGCTGAGCGAAGGAGAATTTGCTTGTCTTTGAGCTTGAACATGGGTCTTCTCTTGCCTTTAGACTCAAATTCTTACTGATGGAGCTTATCACCAACAACTTTCCTGATTCTGAGGCCTTCAGAATTGGACTGGAACTATCTATGCCATTGGTGCTCCTAGGCTTCTAACTTGCTGATTGCAGATCTTAGGACTTCTCAGTCTCTATAATCACATGAAGCAATTCCTTATATTAGAGCTCACTGTCTAGACAGATAATTTTTGTTGCTGATAACAGAGTACTTGAAATTGGGTAATTTATATTTTTTAAGACTTTATTTATTTATATATTTATTTTTAAGACCCTTGGGAAGGGGTCTCTCTGTTGCCAGAAGCTAGAGAACAGTGGCATTATCATAGCTCAATGCAACCTCAAACTCCTGGGCTCAAGACCTCCTCCTGCCTCAGCCTCCTGAATAACTGGGACTACAGGTGCCTGTCACCATGCCCAGTTAATTTTTCTATTTTTTGTAGAGACAGGGTCTCCTTCAGGATGATCTCAAACTCCTGGCCTCAAGCAATCCTTCCCCCTTGGCCTCCCAAAAGTGTGGGTCACTAAGCCAGCCTGAAATTGGGTAATTTATAAAGAAACAAAATTTATTTCTTACAGTTTTGGTGCTAGGAAGTCCAAGGTTGAAGGGCTATATCTGGTGAGGTACTTCTTATTGGTGGGGACTTTCTGCAGAGTACCAGAGCCAATAGTTTGGGGCATTGCATGGCAATGGGGCTGAGTGTGTCAACTCAAATCCGTCTTCCTAGAAAATCTTCTGTCTTCTTATAAAGGCATCAGTTCCACTCCTGTGATAACCTATTCATTCATTAACACATCAATGTTAGGGCAGAGCCCTAACACTAGGACAGAGCCCTCATGATCCAATCACCTTTTAAATACACCACCCCGGGACACTGCCACATTGGGGATTAAGGTTCAGTATGAGTTTCAGAGGAGGCAAACATTCAAATCATAGCAGATAAATATCATCTTTGTTCTGTCTTTCTAGAGAAGCTTGACTAATTCCCTGCAAATGCCTGCAATTGGGGGAACTGCTTTTTCTAGTTGGTCTTTACCCTTGAAACTGCCCTATATAAAACTAATAAAGAACCACAGGTGGGAAGTGTTATAGGGGAAATGTGGTACACTCAATATATACTGATAATGTTTGCTTTCTTGTTGTATCTACTATCCCTTGTAATTGCAGAAGTCAAATGTGACTTGAATGCTACAATTTCAATACAATTTTTTCCTTTCTTAAAAATCACATACATTTTGGGGGATCCTCTGTATATATACATATTCAGCCATGGTTCCCTAGGTTGTTTTACCCTACACTAGAACCTCCATAGATGACCACCTCCCTACACTGATCACCTCCTTCAGTTGACATAATTTTCATAGACCAGACATTCACCACACGTATATATCAATATAGTAGGCCTAGGTTTTTATACTGAACACCTCCGTGTGCCAACCATTTTGTTATAGTCCCTTGGGTGATCAACTTACAGAGGTCCTCTTGTGATTGCTTACTACTCAGAAGTCATATGATGGTTGTAAAGATTTTTAGCTTCTTCATTGCTCCCATAGATAACATCACCTTAAGGCTAGTTTTTGAGATATTTTTTAGGCCTTGCATTCTGGTGGAATGATGGACCTACACAGACCAGTGCCCCATACCAAGAACTAATTCAATGGATATTGTGATTCCTACCCAAGAACTGACAAGGCAAAGAAGAAAATTTCTACAGCCCTATGGTTCCACCCTGAACCCAGCCAATTAACAGCCCAAATTGCTTAGCTTTTTGCCTACCAAACTATCTTTAAAAACCCTTTCTCCCAAATATTTGAAAGATAGATTTCAGAATTTCCTGCAATCTCCTTGCATCATACCTACAATATTAAACTTTCTCTGTTGCAAATCCTGCTATCTCAGTGTACTGGCTTCCTCTGGAGCAGCAGGCAATGAAGTTGGTTGGGCTGCAACACCTTAAAGGTGAAGATATTCAGACCACAACTTAAGGTGGAAAGGCTCTTACTGATTGACCCTAGAGTTTACATCTGACCCCTGTGGGGTCATTGCTAACTCTTGCAGCTGGTGTCAGAATTGAATTGAATTATTGGAAATCAAGTTGGAGAATCACACTTCCCCTTAGTGATAGAAGGCTTTCAAATAAACTCTACCTGAAAAGATACTTTAATCTTCCTAAAGCAATTAAGAACTAGACTTCAGACAGAAGAGAAGACAATATAACCGTGTAGGCAATGTTTGGAGTGATGCAGCCCCAAGCCAAGGAAAGCCAGCAACACCAGAAGCTGGAAAAGGGAAGAAATGTTTCTCCCTTAGAGTCTCAACCTTGATTCAGTACAGTGAAAGTGATTTTGAACTTCTGACCTCTCAAATTATGAGAGAAGAAATTTTTGTTCTTAAGTCACGAAATTTGTGGTAACTTGTTATGGCAGCTTCAAGAACATGATACAGATTTTGGCACCTGGAAGTGCAGTGCTGCAATAACAAATATGAAAAATGTCAAAGTAACTTTAGAATTGGATAATAGATAAAGGCTGGAAGAATTTTGAGTACATGATAGAAAAAGCCTAGAATGCTTTGGAGTGACTGCTAGTAGAAATGTGGATGTTAAAGATGCTTCTGGTGAAAGCTCAGAAGGAAATGAGGAACACGTTATGGAAAATGGAAGGAAAGGCTCATAAACCCTTCCTAGCATCACTTCAACCTCTAAAAGGTTGACACATACCTATCCTGTGTCCTGTGGTAAAATCTCCTACGTTTGTCTTACAAGGGTATATGTGATTACTCTTAGGGCCCACCCAGACAATCCAGCATAATTCCTCAATCTCAAGTATTCCTATCTTAACCACATGTGCAAAATCTTTGCCATGTAAAATAGGCACCTATCTTACAGGGTTTAAAACTTAGTATCTTTGGAGGCCATTATTTAGCCTACTGTAAAGAACAAGATTTGGGTTTTGGATGAGAATACACTTGAGCATGAATTCCAGCTTAATATATTACTAGGTCTTGAACTTTGGGGAAATTATCTCTTCTTGCTCTGTATTCACATCACTATTTATGAAATGAGGAAAATATTAGCCTTATGATTATTTTAGTGGTGATTCAATAAGGAAATATATTTAAATATGCCTGACACATAGTAAGAAAGGAGTTAACACATATTGTCTCTCCTTCCTGTTTTCTCCTTCATACTTTATTCTTTATCTTTATGTCTTTTTTCTAGACAAGGAAGGTCAGAATGGTCAGTTACTCCACTTTTTATGCCTCTTTCTTTCCATATATGAATTGAAGAAGCTCAAATACTTCAGCACTAAAATTCCAGAGTTTTCGTAGTTAATACTCTCAGATTTTCAAAGTGAGAAATGGTGAGAAGAGATCACCAAGAGATCTGAACTTTTCAAAAGATGAGGAAATGTTAAAAGACTATAAAATTTTTAAAAAAGTAAATGCAGTAACTTTTCTAGTTATAAACCTTTACCCCCAGGTTGATAGTTGAATTTTTGCCTGCAGTGTTGGTGAGACGGATGTACTCCTTCTTTCCTAGGGAGGAGCTAAGCCTAAGTCATAGAGGCTTTGGGACTATGACTTGTTGGGGGACATCTGGTTCTGTGACCAAGTTAATAGTTAGTTAACTCTTGTAGGTGCTGTGAGCATATCAGATTTCCATGGTTACATATGGACATGGTGGCATCTGCCTGCTACAATAAGGTAGGAATAATGAACACCGGCACTACCTAGAAAAGGACATGTTTGTGTGTAAAAACCCCACACTGTGCCCCAGAAGTGCATTAATGTACATAGTTACCATTCAATAAAAAAAAAAAGAAAAGGACATGTTCTTTTTACACATTGTCTCTTCTATCTCACCAAACCCTAGAATTCTTTTCTTTTTTTTTTTTTTTTGAGACAGAGCCTCAAGCTGTCCCCCTGGGTAGAGTGCCCTGGCATCACAGCTCACAGCAACCTCTAACTCCTGAGCTCAAGCGAGTCTCCTGCCTTAGCCTTCCAAGTAGCTGGGACCACAGGCACCCGCCACAATGCCCAGCTATTTTTTGGTTGCACCCATCATTGTTGTTTGGTGGGCCTGGGCTGGATTCGAACCCGCCACCTTAGGTGTATGTGGCTGTCGCCTTAGCCACTTGAGCCTAGAATTATTTTCTAAAGCAGATGAAGGTAGAAATTTTGGCAGTAGTAGCAGAGTATTGAGGAGGACTTTGAGTCAGGGTCAGTTTCCTTGCTGAAGGCTTAAGGGCCATGACCAACTTGGATCTGAGGTGTCTTCAAGGATAAGACACTAACTAGTAGGTACAAATACATATATGTAATAAAAAGGAAGCTGGCTGGGCATGGTGGCTCATGCCTGTAATCCTAGCACCCTGGGAGGCTGAGGTGGGAGGATCACTTGAGCCTAGCAGTTTGAAGTTGCAGTGAGCTATGATAATGCCACTGCACTCTAGCCTGGGCAACAGAGTGAGACCCTGTCTCAAATTTTATAAAATAAATAAATAAACAGAAACAGTAGCAACTACAACAAAAACATAACTCTCTTCAAATTCCTAATATGTATAGGAATATACACATTCCTAATACAAAGGTGTCGAAGGAGATTAAACAAACAAACAAACAAAGACCATTGAGTCTGGGCTTGGTAGCACTCTGGGAGGCCAACACTGGTGGATTGCCTGAGGTCATAGGTTCCAGATCAGCTTGAGCAAGAACATGATCCTGGCTCTGAAAATAGCTGGCCATTGTAGTGGGTGCCTGTAGTCCCAACTACTTGGGAGGCTGAGGCAAGAGAATGGCTTGAGCCCAAGAGTTTGAGCTATGATACCATGGCACTCTACTAAGGGTGACAAAGTAAGACTGTCTCAAAAAAAAAAAAAAAAGAAAAAAGAAAGGAAAGAAAGAAAGAAAGAAAGAAAGAAAAGTCCTTTGTTTTCTTTTTTATCAAAGAAGGTGATGGTAAGAAACCTTTTGCTGAGTGTGGGAGTTGACATGAAGCAACAGAAGAACCTTAAATAAGGTGACCAGATTTTAACATTGGTAAAGCTGGACACCATTGAGGGGGGGCAGGGCCTGACAACAATGCAAACTTTGATAAGCAGTTCTCAATAATCAGTTCTCAACAATTATTTGTTATTATTAAAGTTTAACATTATAAAATTAACAAAAATAATATAAAATGCATATCCTGGCGAAATAGCCACATGGCAACCGAAAACCGTATATTCTCTTCCTGTTCTTCCGTGTTCCCTAGCTTGTTGTGCATTCTTTCCAAAAATTGGGGTTTTAAAACGCTGCAGGACACAGGACAAATTGTTAAAAATCAGGACTGTCCCACCAAAAGTGGACCTCTGGTCACCTTGCTCTGGGGAGGGAGTGCTACTTGTTTGTTCCAGACATTTTGGCTCCTGCTGAGCTAATTGTCCTTGCCTAGAAGCAAGGGAGGGAGCCAGTCTCCTTCTGATACCTTGCCCAGGAGGGGAGTAGGGAGTTTACATTAGCCTTTTCATTTCCAAATGAAGTTACCTTAACCTCTTCATTCCCAAATGGAGTTACATTAACCGTTTCAGTAGCCCCAAACTGTATATTCCCTTCCATTCTCCTGCTGTTCCCTAGCTTGTCATGCATTCTTTCCAAAAATCAGGACTTTTTAAAAATGCTGCTGGACATGAGACAAATTGTTAATCGGGACGTCTGGTCCCCTTAACCTTAAAGGAAATCAAAGAGAAATGTTCCTTTCTGAATTGAAATTCACTTGCCATGAATATTGGTTTCTTAGAAGTGCCATAACAAAGTTCTACAGAATGATTTAGAGAAACATGAATTTATTGTTTACAGTTCTGGAGGCCAGAAGTCCAAAAGTAGAGTGTCAGCAGGGCCATATGTCCTCTCTAGGGAAGTATCCTTTCTTTCCTCTTGTAGCTTCTTGTAGCCCCAGATAGTTCTTGACTTGTGGCAGCATAACTCTCATCTCTGTCTTCATATGGCATTCTCCCAGTGTCTCTGCATCCTCATAGGACTGCCTTTTTATAATTACACCAATCATTTTGGATTATGGGCCCACCATACTTCAGTATAACCTAATCTTAACTAAGTACATTGGCAGTGACCCTATTTTCAAGTAAGGTCATATTCTAAGGTTAGAATTTTAATGTACCTTTTTTTGCATGGGGGGACACAATATAACCCATAATACCTCGTGATTTTTGGCAAATCATTTCTGTCTTTGGAATTCTGCCTATCTATGTTCTCTACACTGCTTCATCCTGATTAGATCAAAGAAGCAGTGACTGAGACAGATCTGTGTTTCTTTTATTTTCTTATGAGACAAAGTCTTACTCTATCATCTTGGCTAGAGTGCACTGGCATCATCTTAGCTCTCTGGAACCTCCTAGTCCTGGATTCAAGTGATCCTCCTGCCTCAGCCTCCTGAGTAGCTGGGACTATAGGCATATGCCACCAAGCCCAGCTAATTTTTCTATGTAATTTTAGTATAGAGGGGAGGTGTCTTGATCTTGCTTAGGTTGGTCTCAAACTCCTGTCCTAAGTGATCCTCCCACCTCCACCTCCCAGAGTGCTATGATTACAGGTATGAGCCACATGTCAGCCTAATCTATGTTTCTGATCCTTTCCTGTCCCAACCAATTGGCTATTTGTAAAATGTAGCAATGACAGTAGGTCAAATTTAAGACCTAGTCAAATGCCCCAACACCCTGATTTGTGACTCAGGCTTCAGAGAGTTTTCTCTGAAGTCCTGTTTGATAAAATGTATTTATATCCATTATTTTGAATGAAAATATGCAACTGACAGTTATAAACCAAGGGTCAGAGATATGGGAAAACAAACTGTTCCTGATCCCCCCCCATTAGTATACAATTTTAATGTATCAAAAAATCTTTCAGGGCTGGGCACCATCTTTCACCTATAATCTCAGCACTTTGGAAGTCTGAGGCAGAAGGATTACTTTAGCCCAGGTGTTTAAGACTAGCCAGGGCAATATTATGAGACCCTGTCTCTATTAAGAAAAAAAAAATCTTTCATATATGATCCCAAAGTACTAGCCGAGATTTGACCTAAAATATCAAGAATTACAGGTGGACAGTGGGTGATGGAGACAGTTTTATCTGCCAGAAACAGAACATTTGTGGAGAGAAGGTTATATCTGAAAATTTGGCTGATGTTAAATCATGAAAGACCTTGAGTGCTCCAAGGAAGAATTTCAAATTAAAAGTGTAAGAATTCCAGTGGAATCAAAGTTAGGCACTGTAGATGTACATATACATCTACATGTACCTGTAGATCCAGCTACTTGGGAAGTGGAGGTGGAAGGATTGCTTGAGCCTATCTGGGGCAACAGTGAGATTTCTTCTCTAAAAAAAAGTTAAAGAAGAATTTTGGAGGAATCAAGGAATTTCTAACATGAATGCATCAACAAAATTGACCTTTAGAAAAGTCATAGAGGCAGAGTGTGGAGGAAGGAGGGACTGGAGAGATCTGGTGGGTGAGGAGATAGCTAAGGGACAGAAGCAAACTTCCTGGAAGGAGACAGGAATTAAGGTTCTAAAGGAGGGTGGGCAAAAGGGAATTGTAGCTGTGTAAAACCTTCAGGTGGACCATAGACATCAGA
This sequence comes from Otolemur garnettii, assembly GCF_000181295.1. Taxonomy (NCBI): domain Eukaryota; kingdom Metazoa; phylum Chordata; class Mammalia; order Primates; family Galagidae; genus Otolemur; species Otolemur garnettii. Next base: position 923,842 of record NW_003852618.1, read on the forward strand.
TGTCCCTTGTTTCCTCTGGCTGAGTGTGTGCTCCTATACTTTCATTTCTCATTGCTGGAGGGCTGGATCTGAGGTGCTCAATAGTTAATTAGGAATACAGGAACACTGAAACTTAGGTATTTGGTGTTTTGGGCCCTTTGACCTACTGCTGAGGTTGGTAATAAAGTATCTTCTCACCTCTCAAGGGTGACTAAATGTAAATTGTCTCAGACACTAAAGACTTGGCCACAATTATGATCCATATAGAACCAGAGCAAGGGCTTAGAGTAGGAATCAGGAGTTCATTTTCATTTCACTATTACTAACCCTGTGACTTTTGCTGTATTATCTCTTTCCCTGAGCTTCAGTTTTCTCACATGTGAAGCTGGGTGAATACACTTCTCGTAGCTCACCCAAAGCAGGCCCTGGGGTAAATGGTTTATAATTAGTATTACATTTAATTCTCACAGTAGCCCTACAAGGTAAATAATAATAATAACCTGATTTCACAGATGAGAAAACTGGGAAACAGTTAACTGAGAAATTGAGTTACATTAACTGAGAAACATTAACTTTTTCAGAGTCAAGGAGCTAGTCAGTGACACCAGCAGGCATTGAATTCATTAGTCTCTACAGCTTCATGGTGAAAGATTCATCCATTTTGTGAACTGAGAACAAGAGAAGGCAAATGAGCTTGGGGATGTGTGTAGATCTATGCCATGGGAGGAAAGCTTTCTGCACGGCTGCCCTAACACCTTGGGGACCTGTATGGTGGGGCTAGGTATCAGTGATCAGCCCACAATTATACACAAATTCAACCCCACCCAGACTTCAGTTCCAAGAGGCAGAGAAGGCCTTTTGTATAAACCTGGAAGAAGCAGGGTAGGTGGAGGGAGCTTAGAAATGAAGAGGAAGAATTTTTCACTTCAATTAACAAGGGAGTTTAGTAAAGCTAAGCTGACAGAGAAAAGCCGGATGGGTGGGAGCAGAATGGGTGGGCTGGTAGCCAGGGAAAACATCTGTGTGCCTCTTCATCAATCCAAATACTTGCCAACCTCTTCCTGGTCCTTATCTTCTTACAGCCTCATAAGAAATGGGATTATAAAATAATCAAGGGCAGAGATGATTAACATTTACAGAGGATGAAACTCAAGCCTGGTGTAGTTTCCTGACTCATAGTTTAGTATTTTCTCCCTGATTACTTTCCACTAGGAATGTGTATCCCTCATTTGTGCTGCTCCTGCTTGAAGGAGTCCTTCTCCAGGGAACAGAATGCCAGGCAAAGGGTCTGAGACACCCAGACCTACACAGCTGACTAGACAATGTTCTCTTAACTGAGTGATGAAAGTGTGAGGGGACAGGACAAAGGATACATAGTCATCTAGGGCAATGGTTCTTAAATATTAGTTTGCATGGAAATCATGTGATAGTTTTGTTTTTAAAAAGCAACTTCTGATTATAGTTGTGGCTTTCCTTCCTGGATATGCACCTAGGAACTGCCAATCACTTAGAGAGGGTAGGGTGAGTACCTCAGGCTCCAAAAACCTCCACCTTCCTGCCAAAACATTTCAGTCTCACATTTCAGATGCAGGGGTGGGGGTGGGAAGACTGTGGGATGCATGAATGCTGCTCTGTGATTGGAGAGCACATCTTCAAACCAGCCCCTTCCAGGGACTCAAAAGGGGCTAAGACTCCTGGGGACCTCAGACTCACCTAGTCCTCCTAGTAGGAGCCATGATTTGGCAGTTCTGGGCCTCCTGTTTATTCTCCCTGTTCCTGGTGGGCTTTACTCAGCAGATTCTAAAGCCAGAACAAATGAAGGTGAGTGTCCAACAGGGGATCCAGGCTGTCAAATGTGGGGAATTCTTCTCTTTCGTCTTCTCGAAGGACAAGATCTGCCATCCTGCCCTGCTTTGGAAATCCTGACACTGTTGTCCTTTGCCTTTGCAGCAGAGACTCTCCCTCCTTAAACCAACTGTCTCTAATTTCCATCTTCTTCTCTGCTCCTAGAGGTTCTTGAACTGAATGTGTGTTTGGGGGCGAGGGCCTTGGTGTATTCTGTTTTGCCACTTCCAGATGGTGGCCCCTTGATAACCCAGAGCCTGCCCCCTCCATGCTGGTCTGTAACATGGGAAGCACTGTGGATCCTTGGAAATGAGGCATAATTGTGGCAAATGGATTGAGAGGAAGACTGACTTGATTGACCTTGGAGAGGCTGCTCAGCCAGAAATCTAGAGGGAGAGGTTAAAGAAAATGGTACTGGGGTGGTGCTTGTGGCTCAGTAGGTAGGGCACAGGACCCATATACCAAGGGTGGCAGGTTCAAACCTGGCACTGGCCAAACTGCAACAAAAAAATAGCCAGGCATTGTGGCGGGTGCCTGTAGTCTCAGCTACATGGGAAGCTGAGGCAAGAGAATCACCTAAGCCCAGGAGTTGGAAGTTGCTGTGAGCTGTGTGATGCCACGGCACTCTACTGAGGGCAATAAAGTGAGACTCTGTCTCTACAAAAAAAAGAGAAACTGGTACTGGAGTGTGCCGTAGGAGTTTTCATGTCCAAGAAAGAGGAGCTTCTGTTCAGGGAATAATAAAACACACAAGACCAGGTTGGTTGTCCTCCAAGATCAATTTTAGGGATGGTGATACAGTCAGGTAAAGACAAAGCTCAGGTCACAGGATATGTTCTCAGATCTTGGTGCTGCTCCAAATCACCTGATACCATTCAGAAAAGTTCCCATAGTGGGTGTCATTAGCCACCCCTAAAAATGATATGGCTGAGCATGCAGGGTTGGGACTGAGTAGACCACCTGAGGCACCAACAGATTTTAACTTTAAAATCAAACGAACTCATTCAAGAACTTGGCCTCAGTGGTGGCACTATATATATACAATGCCCATCAGATAATACAGTGATTCCAGGACTTGACTTGTGTAAGAATCATCTGGAGAGCTTGTCAAGAGCAGATTGCTGGGCCCCATCCCTAGAGTTTCTGATTCAGTAGGTCTTAGAGAGAGCTCAGGAATTTATATTTCCAAAATGCTCCCAGTACATACTGATGCAGGTCCTCAAACCTGGGCTTTATGCCTTAACCTCTGTTATTGGCTGCATGTGAAGTATAAGACGATGCATATAAAATGTTCAAAGATTGGTAGCTGCATTAAGATCATAGCTTACGTGAAAGGACAACCTCTAAGGGACATCCAGGTCTATGTTGGCCACTGCTGGCTGGTTGGGTATGGAATTCCCAATGTAGAAAATCATCTTGCAAATTAAAAGCTATGTTCCTTGGTATCCCAACCTCTTCAAACAAACCTAAGCAAATGGGAACAGAAATAAAAACTGGATGAGGAGAACTGAGTTCTTCAAGTCTGCAATTTTCTTAAGAATGAATCTATATTCCAGATTGTAGGGTGATTTCCATATGATAAGCTAACGTGGTTGTTGCTGAGCCCAGAGCTCAGTGAGGAAAATGAAAGCACACAAGTGATATTCCACAGGATGATTTTCATGTGACTTTTTATTACAGTAGCAAGAAAGGCAAATGCTAGAAATTATTTAGCACAGAGGTAAGGTGGCATGAAAGCAAAGAGAAGGCAGGCCCATAGATGACAGCTCATCATAGTTGATTTCTCAGACTCATATTCCCCCATATTTGGACAATACGTATGCACAGATGTGTATACATGTATGGACACATAAGGGAAAGGCCTGCCCCAGGCAAGCCTCCTTTCCTGCAAGGGTAGTGAAGAAGATAGTGCCACCAGTCCTGGCGACAAAACTGACAGACTTATCAGATGATAAAGAGCCTCTTGCTCCACATTCCCCACGGAAGTTCACCCATAGGCAATATCTTCACTGCATGGGGCAGGCTGTAATAGACTGAGATTCTCTGAAGCCAAATTTACTCTTTTCTCCATTTGGCTAGGAATCTGACCTCTCTCACCACATAACATCTTAGCCTTCAATTTCAGGTTCTGTCTCCTTTTTTTTATTAGCATATTTGTGGATAGAAAGTTTTTCCTCTAGACTATTTCTGCACAATAAAGACATGAGAAGAAACATACATCAAGGATGAGTCTTGTAGGTACCAGTGAGTATCTCATTGGCAAGCCAGGAAAGGCCCTTCAGTGGGATCCAGAGGAGGAGCAAGTTATGGGCCGGGGCCTGTGTGGAAGAATTACAATATCAGAACATACAGATAAAGAATTTATTTAAAACTGATTTATGTTATGAAAAACCTTGCAAAACTCTAATAGTAATATCTGAGAAGGATGGGATGACTAGAATGGATTATTATGATTCGGGGAGTATGCAGCGTCAGAGAATGGAGGTAAATTGTATTAATCTCCTAGGAAAGGAAAGAATATTATAAAATGCACGCTTGCCCTATCACACACACAAAATGGATAGAAGATATAAGTGCTCATTGTGATTTCAGCTCTAACTAAAGATTTTACTTGAAGAGATCTCCTAAGTTCTTAGATCTGTAAAATATTACATGAAAGGTCTTTGGGTGCTTTAAAAAAGTCCACAGATATTGGGAATTGTTCTTTACTTATATCATTTTAGTTATTTTTGATACATTCCAGGTGGATTGCAACAAGGATGTGGCAGGCACCATCTATGAGTATGGAGCACTCACCCTGGATGGCGAATACATCCAGTTCAAGCAGTACGCAGGCAAGCATGTCCTCTTTGTCAACGTGGCCACCTACTGAGGCTTGGCAGTTCAGTACCCTGGTAAGAACTCATGTTTCAACTCATATGGAACTAGCTTTACCAGATAGCCATATATATATTTTTTTAGACAGAGTCTCAAGCTGTCACCCTGGGTAGAGTGCCATGGTGTCACAGCTCGCAACAACCTCAAAGTCTTGGGTTTAAGCGATTCCCTTGCCTTAGCCTTCCAAGTAGCTGGAACTACAAGCACCCGCCACAATACCCAGCTATTTTTTGGTTGTAGTTGTCATTGTTGTTTGGCAGGCCCGGGCTGGATTGGAACCCGCCAGCACCTATGTATGTGGCTGGTGCTCTAGCCCTGAGCTACAGGCACCAAGCCCAGGTAGCCACATTTTAATTCCAGAAGGTTTGCTAATGTGTTATTGGGGGGTGGGGAGGGACAAGAAGGGATTGATAACTTTACTCCCCTACATCTCGCTCTTTCTTGCTTCTTAGAATACCAGGAGGATTATCTCTAGATTTGAGAACTAAAACTTTCCCAGAGATTTAGTCACAAAGGCTACCAGGAACACACCCATCATAAACAAGCTGAATTGTTGCTCAGGGCTTCTGAATAGAAGAGTGTCAGAAAGGACTTATTATAGAATCTGAGCCTGTATTAGGTGATTTGGGAAAGGGTTTAAGAAGTTGAAGCTTTGTTGTCAACTGGATACCATCAGGAAATGAAGAAAATTATGTGATTGGGTATGTTAATTATATCTGCATGGTGGGAGAAATTAAGGCTAAAGTCGTAGCTGGTGAAGAAGCAGAAGTCACTCATATTGTTAAGAATAGGGTGGTGCTTGGTCATTTCAGTGATTTGAGCAATGTTTATGTTTTGACTGTGTTCAGCTATAATTATGGAATGGTCTTGTTTTTGTTTTGATTCACAGTCACAGTTGCATAATATTAACATTCTATGAAATTATTTGTTTCTAGGAGAATGCCAAAGCCTAGTTGTGACTCCCAGGCCAGAACCTAGCTTTAGAACCTGATTCTATGTTTCTCCTTGGTGACTTCTGATACCAACAGGAGAAAGGATTGATCTTTGATCTTTGGCAAAGTGCTCTTGGGTGTCATTAGGCACCTCCAAATGACAGAGGAGGAAAAATGAAGTTTTCTAATTGGGTCGCCTTTGGTTGGTGAGGGCTCTTTAGCATGACTGGTAGTATGGGAGAATGTCCCATCTCTCCAAACATGGCCTAACCTTCTGTGGTGGGTAAGGTGTGTTTTTGATTTTTTGTGTGTACATATTGAGCGAGACTTTGGTATTCCTATTGATCAAGAAAGGCTTAAAGCTCTAGATCAATTATACCAGAGGTACATGCAGTTTTTGACAGGCCAAGAATTTATTTTATGCTTTTAAGAAAAGTTCTAGAAAAATTCAAAAGGTTAATTGCACTGAATTCCACAGAGAAATAGATCAAAGTAATGTATGAATAAGCTTTAAGAAAAAGTTTCTACACACTGACAATGCTACCTATTCAACTGATCAAAAATATAAACTCCTATCATTTATCTTATTGGAGCTTCAATAATAACAAATCTCAGAATTTTCTCCTTTTAAAATACTGCTTAAATTTAAGCATATTGCAATCATGCATCTAAGCTATATGGTTCACTTCATTTTGAGATTTTAGACTTTTTTTTTTTAAATTATTGGGGATTCTTTGAGGGTAGAAAGAACCAGGTTACATTGATTCCATTTGTTAGGTAAAGTCCCTCTTATAATTGTGTTCCGCCCCCAAAAGGTGTATCGCACACTGTGACTCCTCACCCCTCTCCCTTCTTCCCTCTCTCTGCTTTCCCCTTCCCCCCACTGCATACTAGATCATTAATGATCCTCATATCAAAATTAAGTACGTAGGATTCTTGCTTCTCCATTCTTGTGATTCTTTACTAAGAATAATGTGTTCCACTCCCATCCAGGTTAATACAAAAGATGTAAAGTCTCCATTTTTTTTTTCTTTTTTTAGAGACAGAGTCTCACTTTATGGTCCTCAGTAGAGTGCTGTGACATCATAGTTAACAGCAACCTCCAACTCCTGGCCCTTAGTACAGGATTCTCTTGCCTCAGCCTCTGGAGTTTCTGGGACTACAGACACCCGCAACAAGGCCCAGCTATTTTTCTGTTGCAGTTTGGCTGGGGCCAGGTTTGAACCCGCCACCCTCAGTATATAGGGCCTGGCACCCTACCCACTGAGCCACAGGCACCTTCCCAAAGTCTCCATTTTTTTTTAATGGCTGAATTCATCTTGACATTTTGAAATTACCATTCAGAAGGTGCTGCTTGATTTAGGCAAAATTATATTTTAAAATTCTTCTTGACTACTCCAAAGGTAGTGAATTATCTCATTTGATTGTTCACAGTTACAGATTGACCCCTTGTTCGACTCTTTGCCCCCTTCTCACTACTGCGTTTGATTGATTCCTCCAAAACACAACAAAAGAGAAATTGTTCACATACTAAGAGAAGCTAAAGATTTTTTCAATGTAATGGTGAACTTAAATATAAAAAGGTATTCTTAAAAATACAGATTGGGTAACAGCCACACATTTAAAAGAATATTGGGATCACTTTATATTTTTTTATTTTTATGTATAATCAACTCTAGGGAAAACCTGAATTTTTTATAAAAATCTCAGGACCTAATTGTAAGAGCCCAAGCAATGGTTTTTATCATTTAGTAAGTGGGGATTTTCCTCCCTTCAGAAATTTAAATTTGAAAAATATAGTAAATTTTAAAAGTGTAAACAATAGTTGCATGGGATGTGAATATGCTTTAAAATTTCTTTTAATTTTATTTAGTTTTAAGTTAAATATGTTATGTGTTGAATAGTTAATACATTTACAATATTCAGAATTCACAACATACAAAAGGATTTAACAGAGGCACCTTCCATGTACCCTTCCCTTTAGGTGACCAATTTTATTAGTTAATAATAAAATTCCAGAATTTTTTTTTTTTGACAGAGTCTTAACTCTGTCACCCTAGGGAGAGTGCCATGGCAGCATAGTTCATAGGAATCTCAAACTCCTGGGTGCAAGTGATCCTCCTGCCTTTCCCTCCCAAGTTGTTGGGACTACTGGTGTCTGCCACAATGCTAGTGGCTGGCTAATTTGGGGGATTATTTTTTCTTGCCTATTTTTACTAAAGGTAGGGTCTCTTGTTCAGGCTGGTCTTGAAGTCCTGAGCTTAAGAAATCCACCTACCTCAGCCTCCCAAAGTGCTAGGATAACAGGTGTGAGCCACCACACCCAGCTCAGAAATCTTTTATGCTTATATAATCAAATATTTCTCTTTCTCTGTCTTAAGCATATACACAAATACACACACACAAATGATTCTGCATCTTGCTTTTTTACATAATAAAATATCTTGGATGTTAATCTATAAAAGCACATGATGAGCTTCCTCATTCATTTCTAAGGCATAGTTTTCCATTATGTTGCTGCAATATGATTTATTAAACTAGGTTATGAGAATTTTAAAGAACATCTCATTCAAATTTTATTCCTAATTAGGAAATTTAGTGTTAAAGAAACTTGCCAAAGGACCAGACTCAAGATTTGCTAAGTTTTTCTGTTGTAAGAAGGAAATACTCTTCATGGCCAAAAATAAGAAGGAGTTGAGTATGGATAGTAACTGAAGAACTATCTGAAAACAGGAAGCAATCTCCATTTAAGAAGAGGTTCTGAGGAGATGCTAGCAGGTAGAGTTGAGTCTCACTGAGGCTGGCTGATGCTGCTTCTGGGGCTGAATAAATCTGAACTGAAAACAGTTGAAGATGAAAATAATGATACAAGTCTAGACAGCTTCTTGGCAATGGTAAAGAGTAGTTTGGAGCTTGTAGCCTGAGGTTCCAGGTAGTGTAGCAGAGAAATGGCATCAGTTAGGTCACTGGAATTGATGAGAGTATACAGAATGTTCTGGAGCTAGGCCAGAACTCCTTTGATTCCCTCCACTACTCTCAGGGGGGAGCAAAAAAGAGTGCTCCTGAGAATGTGACCAGAGTGTCATATTGTGTTATCCTGAGACATTAAGGGGAAGAAGGGATGGGGGGTCCATTTTGTTTGCCTTTTTCTGAATAGTACATTTGGTCAGTCAGTCCACCAACTAAGGAAGGATTTCTCAGAAACAAGCAAGACTCCCACTCAAGACTAACCAGTTGTGTGTGCATGTGCATGTGCATGTGTGTGTTTTAAATAAGAATTCTTATCGGGTGGTAAAGTTCAGCTAGTTATGGGAACTATTGCCCAAGAAAAGCAACAGTGCCACTTGGATGAGTTTCTGGAAACCTGTTACCTGGGTTTTGCTTTACCTTCTTGATCTCTGTAATCGTGAATCTTTCCCTTCTTAGTCCGTGGTTTATATATGTGATGAATGGACAAACCTAGTGGTCTTTCGCTGCTGGAAGTGGGGCTTCTGACCAGGCCACCCATGCTATTCATTCTCTACTTACAGAATTGAATGCACTACAGGAGGACCTGAGGGATTTTGGTGTCATTATTTTGGGCTTTCCCTGCAATCAGTTTGGAAAAGAAGAACCAGGAAAGAGCCCAGAAGAGATCCTTTCTGGGCTCAAGTGAGTGCCTGTCAGGGTTTCCATTCCTCATTCTGCTGAGCAGCCTTTGCATTCTGGCAATTTCCGGGGGTGGTAGTTGTAAATCAATGGATTGAAGAGTATGACCATGGTGTTTTGAATTCAATCTAGCCATGTTGACAGTCCTCAAATATTCTCTTTACATTTGGATTCTTAATGGTGAGACTAAGGGAAGATCTAATGGAAAAGAAACACAAGAGAAAGAAGGGAATAAAGAAAATGGAAATGAACCAGGAAGCCCAAGTTCAAAATATTGCCTTCCATTTGTATTGAATGTTGTATGGCTTCATAAAGTCTATAGCATGAAGTCCTGATTTTCTTACCTTCCCTGTCTACACTCTCTCTCTTTGTCTCTGATTACTTGTTGTGGTGCATTAGTAGTAGCCATTACTTTCCATCTCTGTCTTAATTTGGATCCTTTTGGGAATACTCTGATTCATTGTAGGTATGTGCGTCCAGGTGGAGGCTTTGTCCCCAATTTCCAGCTTTTTGAAAAAGGGGATGTGAATGGAGAAAATGAACAGAAAGTCTTTACTTTCCTGAAGGTGAGTGAACATAAACCTGGTACGGACTGGTCATATCTACCTGATGTCCTAAAAGCAGTGGGGCTCATGTCTAGGTTTGGAGTCGGACTCCTTAAAAAGAGATACTCAGATAAATTCAAGGATCATGGCAATATCTATTATGGGCCGTCAACCTTAAGTAGAGGAAACATATAATGAATGCTAGCTCTGACACAGACTAACTTCCCCTAATGAATAGTAATTATTCATTTATTTGATGTTTTTCAAATCCCTGGTATATGCAAAGAACTGTGCTGTACAAAGAGCTAATACGGCATAGGCTAATCTCTGAAGGAACTCATACCTACTCAGGAGACACATACAGATTTGAGTAATAGTACTATGTGGTAAGTGTCTGGAGTCACAGTGTTAGAACCACAAAATACCAGGATAGAAGGAACCTTAGGGATTTCTTAGCTTTCCCACCCCCAAAACCTGGTCTTCAGAATAAGGCTGGCTTTTGTTCAAATTGTCACACTTCCACAGCAAACTTTAAAAACAAAAAGACAATGTGAGGCGTTTTCATAAAGCTCAACTCATTAAATATAAGACCAACATTTATTCCGATACTAAATTACTTAATTATATAGGTTTAACCATACATATTGGCTTTTCTCTTGCTCAAAAATGATGCTATCATCAATCTTATGTGGTCCAACCTAATATTTAAAAATATTTTAATTTTTGAATATGGTTACATGGTTATAGTAAACTTTTTTTTTTTTTTTTTTGAGATAAAATCTCACTCTATTGCCCTGAGTTGAGTACCGTCATAGCTCAGGGCAACCTCAAACTCCTGAACTCAAGAAATCCTCAAGTAGCTGGGATTACTGGCACCTGCCATAATGCCCAGCTAGTTTTTCTATTTTTGGTAGAGACAGTCTCACTCTTGCTCAGAATGGAATAGTAAACTTTTAATTATTCCTATTGCTCAAAATGAATGCTAGTTATTCTATATTAATTTCCAAAAAATAGTTATTGAACTTTTACTGGCCTGTAAAGCCCCAAACTCTGAGAACCACTATTCTAAACCAACCCATTATTTTTCAGCTAAGGAAACTGAAACTGTAAAAATGATATGACTTGCCCAAGGAAATGGAGGATATTCTTTTATTGAAGTACCATGATAAAAATCCAGAGAATGGAGGCGAGACAGGAAAGAAGGGATTCTCTCTGTTCACTATCGTACTCTGTAACTTTTGATTGTTTGGTAGTTAGTGTATTGGTGATGATACATTACAATGTCTGTGGTTAATTAGAAGCATGTTAAGGTTAATATATTAAGATACACATATAATTGGTGAGTAGATTCTCTAGGACTAGGGATAACACTGGACCACAAAAAAGTAAAAATAAATTTATTTTTCTATTTTTTTGTATCTGTGCTCCAGAACTCCTGCCCTCCGACCTCTGATGTTTTGGGCTCATCAAAGCATCTCTTCTGGGAGCCCATGAAGGTCCATGACATCCGCTGGAACTTTGAGAAGTTCCTGGTGGGACCTAATGGAGTTCCTGTCATGCGCTGGTACCACCGGGCTCCAGTCAGCAAGGTCAAGTCAGACATCCAAGAGTACCTAAAGCAGGATACTTAGTAGGAAGGGCTAGTGCTGGCAGAAGTTCCTACTTGCTTATCACCTGAAGGACTATCTAACAAAGGATTCATCTTTGCTCCACACCCCTTCCTACCCAGCTTCCATGTGACCAAACCATCCAGTACTATCCAAGCAGCTGCTTATACGTGTGGGTAGCTATGCACAAATGTGTGTGTGAATGATACATGGGAGTGCATTTGTGTGTATATGCATGTGTGAGTGTGTTTGAAGATTAAGGGAGAGAAAACTTAACTTTCCAACTCTGATCCTGAAATACAAATTTTTTTTCTAATCTATTCCAGAGGAAAATTATATTTTAAGGTAGATAGTTCAGATTGCCCATGCCCTTAAGAAAGTAATCCCCAGAAGCTTTGACGTCTATCTTCCCCCGTCCTGAAGGTCTAAGAAAAGCAGGAACTGACAGCAAGACACTCTAGGTCCCCTTGATAGCCTCCTTTCTCCTTTAAGCTAGGCATGTTTTGTTAAACTGTTCCTTTCCCTAATTAGTTCTCTATTTTTCTGCCACCCAGAAGTTTTCTTGCAGAACCTCTGAAGACAGAGTGAGAGCAGAGACCTCATTCACAGAAGGGAGGGGCATCTTTATGATGGTGGGTCTCAAAACCTCTCTGGGTCAGACCCTACCAGAGCCTTCCTTGGTGCCTGTCCCTTAGTGCATTCAGGTCATGGCACCCGGGCAGAGATGTCCCTTTATTCTGAATGATAGGTTTTCTTCTGACTCTGAGTCTCCTCAATGTTAAAGTCATTCTTATCACTCTCAAATTAAAAACCTGTGCAGCAACCTGGCTTTGTGTGGTACTTCCTCAGTCCTGTATTATATCTAGAGCCATAACTCTTCTCTCACTTTGTCCCTGTTCCCTTGGCTCCTAATATTTTGTTTTTCTCAAAAACACTCTAGACCTTTCCTTGGTACATCCAAAGCACTTGGTGAGACAGTCTGCTCAGAATTGCCGTGACTGTGTGTTCTCTGGTATTAGGTCCCTCTGCACCCTTCCCTTCAGGTCTCTACATGAGAGGAATCTTTACTTATCTTCTGCTCTCTACAACAAATAGGCATACATTTCTGTGTATAAAATTAATTCATCCTCAGTGTTAAAATCTGAAAACAGGCTGGGTGTGGTAGCTCACACCTGTAATCCCAGCATTTTGAAAAGCCATAGTGGGAAGATCACTTGAGTCCAGGAGTTTAAGGTTGAACTTAGCTATGATGATGCCACTGCCCTCCAGCCTGGGCTATAGGGCAAGGCCTTGTCTGGGAGAAAGTGGGGAGGACCTGAAAATATATAAAAGGAAAAAAACATAACAAAACAAAAAAGGTGTAACAAAAAACATTCCTACTTAGAGGTGCAAAGGACCTGGTGGAAAGTCCTCTCTGGCCCATGCTGTTTTATAATTACAATTTAGTCTTTTATAACAGATACAAAAAATTAGATATTAAGGAAAGAGAAGTTTATATGAGGGAGTAAAATAAAATAGCTGTTTTTCTCTTCATTTCATAAATTATGTAGAACATAAGTATTTACACACATACAAATATTTTTGCACTTAAAAAATGCAGGTCAGGATAGCCAAGGACCAAGAAACGGGTGGAGAAAGATGAGATGAAACAATGTATAAAATTCTCTCCAGGTACTAGTTTAGCCTAACCAAGGGATCTGTAGTTGCCACATAGAAGTGAAGGATCCAGAGGAGTGACATTCCTTTTTTTTTTTTTTTTTTTTTTTGAGACAGAGCCTCAAGCTGTCCCCCTGGGTAGAGTGCTGTGACATCACAGCTCACAGCAACCTCCTACTCCTGGGCTCAAGCAAGTCTCCTGCCTTCACCTCCCAAGTAGCTGGGACCACAGGTACCCTCCACAGGGAGTGACATTCTTAATGTAATGAAGGAAGAGGGCTGTAACTTCCAACCTGAGTGCACCATACTTGAGTATCTGGAAAAGGTCTCCATCTGCCCACCCTTACCTCCCACTCTCCACTCTGAGCTTGAAAAAATTCAGGTTCTCTCTCTCTCTCTCTCTCTTTCTTTCTTTTCTAGACTCACTCTGTTGTCCAAGCTAAAGTGCCCTGGCTTCAGCCTAGCTCACAGCAACCTCAAACTACAGGATTCAAGAAGTGCTCCTGATGTGGCTGTTTCTGAAGAGAAAATAAAGGTTGTTCTGTAAAGACTTAAACCCAGGGAAAGAAGAAACAAATTTCTTTGCAGTGGGAGGTGAGCAAAGGTCAGGTACAGGTATGAGAGCAGTAGTTCAGATCAGGATTTCACAGATACTGATGACAATAATAATATAAAATCTTTGTAAAGAAAGGATCGAGAGATAAACATTTCCATTTCTCTCCTTTTTAAGCAATCCCTATTACAAAGCTTAGCCCCCCAAGGAAAGCTACACACAGAAACTTCTGGGAGGGGGCAGACTGACCAGTAGTGTCTCAGGGGTTCAAGTCCATTGCAATGCTTAAAGGTTTACTATTGTTCTCATGGTGATTATCATCATTACCATCACAGGCTCTAGTATTGTGGCAGAATTTCCTCTTCAAACCAGAAGTTCCCACAACCTGTCATGTAAGTCAGGTAAACTGAAGCTAATTGGGTCTATAAAACCAGTACTCCATAAATACCCCAGAGGCAACTAGAATCACTAAGGCTCTGTTGATCATAAAACTTTGGGGGATCGCTGGCATGGTGATGTGGTGGCCTGTATCCATAGTCCCAGCTACTTGGGAGGCCGAGGCAGGAGAATTGCTTGAGCCCAATTGTTTGAAGTTGCAATGAGCTCTGATGATGCCACTGCACCCTAGACTGGGCAACAGAGCAAGAACTTATCTCAAACAAACAAAACAAAACAAAAAACTTTTTGGGAGAGTCTTCAGGTGTGATTGGAAGATTCTAAAGTCCCAGAGGGCCAGGACTCAGATTCTTTCCAAACACATTATTTTCATATTTGACACACAACTCATTTCTGGTTACAAGACTATTGTTGAAGCTGCAAGGGGGGTTTGGTCTAGTATCAGACCTGGAACCCTTCTCAGGACTGTTAGATCTGATCTTAGAATCTGCTACAAGAGAAACTACTGTCAGAAATGTCTGTCAACTTCCCAGACATTGAACTACACTAATAATACTATCAACAGCAAAAAGAAAATACAGACAAAGAGCTTAACAGAGTCTGTGTTCACATGTTTATACCAACACTCGACATAAAGAGAAGTTCAAGAGGTTCCAAACATACCAACTCCAGTCTCATCTAACAAGCACTGGTAATGTTGAATCAAAACAAGATAGTTCCCATCCTCACAGGCAGGTAGGGGTTTACCCAATCCAAAATAAATGAGAATTCCTTTGGAATCTCCCAAATTGACGGGGGCATACCCTACTGTGTGTTACCTTCAAATAGCACTACTCACCCAGACCCAATTCAAAATCCAAATCCAGAGTTCCTTTGGAGGCAATCACCGTTGTGATGGAGGACAGTAATAATACCACGGAGGCAAGAGAGTCCTTTCTTGGTAATTTTTCATCATCCACTGATCTCCTCCCTCTGCTTATTGGCTATGAATCTTCATTTGTCCCTGTAATATTCTGAGTTGAGTTCAGTCTCTTTTCCTTATTGCAATTGTCTTGACTTCTATCACAATAGTCTTCAATGGAGTCTTTCCTGCCATTTTAACAAGTGCCAAAATAATTTTTCTTTAACATATATTCCCAAAGTCTTAGATGTACATTGTGATTTAGAATAAAAAAAAAATGTTCTCACATTCTCTTCTCCCTTTACCTCCCTCCACCATCCATTTCTGTTTTCTCTTGCTTTTTCAACTTTCAGACCACAGACATTCTTTTCTTTGAATCTCCAGGAATTTCCTGGATAGAGATTCCCCTCCTCCCCCAAATTTTCCTTATGAAACCGAACAGACCATATACATGTTCTTGCTTCCTTGTAAAAGGATAAGCAACACATTTTTCTTTCAGATTCCCTTTGGCCTCTATAACACAATGCCCTCAACACACCATACAAAGCATTTTGTAGCCTCAGAATGCCACCTATAGTGCATGTAGAACTTAGGACAATTTTTAGATTATAACTTCAAGGGAGCTAAGAAAAGGATCTTCCTTTTCTCCAGGTCTTTACTCTTCCCCTCTCTTTACTATTTCTCCTATATTTCTTTGCCTCCTGCAGACAAATGAACAGGAAGGAAATTTTCACCTAATTAAATTACTTATGAAAACCCTCCAACACCTTTAACCTGGCAAAGGCACTATCTTCATGCATAGAGACTCCGAGTCATTCTTGTTCAAAACATTGACTTTATGGGGCTCCTGTTCCAAAACAGACAGAATGTTCAGATACGTGGGCTCATGAAACATGAGTTTGCTATATGATTTGATAGCATTCTGATACAGAAAACACAGAAGCAAATTGGATAGATTAAATCAATATAGATGGTAGCTAAGTTAGTAGTTTATGGGAAAAGGCAAACTTCATAGGATGTGTTAAATATAGACAATTATAAGCAAGAAGCATCTGTGACAGAGACAGAATTCAAAAAATGGGTTAAATATAGATACTAAGAACATTAGTAATATGAAAAATAAACTAATGGTAGCAGAAACAGACAATATGATGCAACAAAAAAGTGTTATTTAGAAAGGAGAGGAAAGACACATGGTAACCAAAACTAAATGACATTTATCAGGGCAATTTTTCTGTTCCTTTACTAGGGAAAACCAAGTCTTCAAACTGTGACTTCCCACCAAAGGTAGTGGTGGTAGAATCATTGATGGCTTTAGTAACTATTTAAAAAATCTATAATAAAGCTTAACATTTTAATTAACCACCACATTTTAGGGGCTCTAAGAGTAACATCTGGCTAGCCTATGTTATAATTTATAATGTCATAATTTATAACATTATGTATGTCTACAATCAAGGAATTCTGAAATCAGACATTTAATGCATTTTTAATTAGCACAACTACATTTTCACAGATTCCCCAAATGTGAACAAACTTAAAACTTTTTATTCCAATTTGTCATTTCTCAGTCTAGGAGAGAACAAACAATTGATGTGGGCCTTGCATTATGTGCACAGGGTGTCACACCCGGTGGGAAACAAAAGACTGTCCAATCTTCCATAAGTGGGGTCTCTGTTAACAACTAAAGCTCAAACCCACCCATTCTACATTTTAGCAGGCACCATCAGTAAGGGGACAGGAGACAGCATTAATATAAGGATGAAAAGCCTATTTCAGGATTTTGGGGTGCCATGAGAGCTGTGGTTCAGGTCTGTTCTTGTTAGTCCCAGCAAATCAGGTAGGTCAATGTCCATAATTCCCTTCATACAAAAAAGAACAAATTTGGGATAATATATGCCCTTATTTATGATTATTTCTCATAAGTTTTGGGCAAATTTAACTATCTCTCTATGCCAAACTTGATTCAGATTTTTTTGTCCATTCAAAACTTAGGTTTGGCCAGACATAGTGATACAGCTGAGGCTGGAGGATCACTTCAGCCCAGGGATTTGAGACCAGCCTAGGCAACATAGCAAGATTATCTCTTAAACAAACAAGCAAAATTGTTTATAATTTTCATCTACTTATAATAAAAGCTTCTCTAGAGACAAAACAAATATCAAATTAAAACTAGAACATTATATTCAGAATAGCTAACTCACTAATAGGTTAACTGAATTAATAGCAAAACCTCTCAATTCCATCAAATTATGACTGGACAATAGTAGGTTCTGCTTAGAATGTTATACTATTTGCCATGACTAGTTAAGGAAGGATCCCTATGCAGTGACATCATAATCACTTGGTAAACTGTAGGAGGAAGGGAGAAATGAAGGAGAGTCACCTACCATAGTCACAGTTTAACAGAATAGATTATGATGCTATTCAAGCAGAAAAGTAATAGTAGGAGAGATTTAATAAGTCCACTTTGTCTGTGAGATAAGAAGGAAGACATTTCTCTAGAAGGCAGTTAACTATAATACTATGGAGTTCTGAAGAGGTCTATGGGGGAAATCTATTTGAAAGTCATCATCTTACTTTGGAGGATTCAAAGATATGAAGGTATGGAATATTTTTCAAAATATTTTCTCAGAAGAAAGTAGGACAACCAAAGATGGAACCTAGAAAGCATTAACCTTAAAAAGCTAAGACTCCCAACTGCACTGGATTTTTAGGTTAGAAACTATTTTATTCAAGTCCCTGGGAAGCTCTTGACTATAATCAGATTCTCTTCCCCAGGAATTTCTCTATAAAACCATACATTTGTTATACTCAGTATCTCAATTGTACTTTTTGCTATGGCCAGAAAAATTAGTGGAAGACTGAGTATCTCTTAATTAGGGTCATTGGCTTTCAAAATGTTGTAAAGACCAACAATCAGTCTTCTGAGCTCTTTGTTTTCTGCATATACCAGTTCACAAAGCCTTCCCCCAGCTTGCCACTTTCCCATAAGGCTTGGAAACAATCAGGAAAATTGAAAATAAAGAACCTACAAAAGTATCAGGCAAATTTATACAAAAAGAAGGAACTCAAAGACTTAATATCATGTTTAGTAAAATTTTTTGATAAAGTACATGAAAGAAGACAAAGAAGGGTACTTTCAAATGCTAAATTACAATTTAAGTGTAGGATGGTGCCTGTGGCTCAAGGAGTAGGGCGTTGGCCTCATATACCAGAGGTGGTGAGTTCAAACCTGACCCTAGACAAAACTGTAAAACAACAAACAATTTAAGTGTAGATAAAAAATTTTGTTTTTTAATATTCATGTTTAATAAAATAAAACAGTAACCATCATTCAGCAGACATTCAACAGAGATGCCAAGTATAATGACAGACACAATTTGATAATTAGCTTTAATTCATTGCTCTCACTCCAAGAAATATCAGTGGACAAATAAATAATATTCTAAAAGGCATAAATAATAATAAAATTGAGCTGTTAAACACAATTAAATAATTTCCTACAACATAGAGAATAAACAATTTTAAAATTGGTCATGAATTGACTATCAATTGGTCCAGTAAAAAAAATTCAAAATATTTTTTACTTTAGAAAATTAACAATATATTAAAAAATAAGGATAGAAATCAGAATCAAAATATAGTCAGGAAAATATCAAATTTTATTCTTCAAAAAATAAACGCTTCTAGAAATATCTTGGCTCAAAGAGAAAATGAAAACTGAAATTACAAGCTATGTAGAATAGAATGAAAATAAGACAACATGTACTATTATTGGTGGGATACTAC
This sequence comes from Otolemur garnettii, assembly GCF_000181295.1. NCBI lineage: Eukaryota > Metazoa > Chordata > Mammalia > Primates > Galagidae > Otolemur > Otolemur garnettii. The sequence goes on from NW_003852618.1 coordinate 942,573, forward strand.
TAAAGCAGCTAAGAGGGGAAATTTTTTTTTTAAGAAAATGAGAATGATTGAAAATGATTGAATTTGGGGCCAGGTGTGGTGGCTCATGCCTCCAATCCTTGCACTCTAGGAGACCAAGGCAGGTGGATAGCTTGAGCTCATGAGTTCAAGATCAGCTTGAGACCCCCATCTCTACTAAAAATAGAAAAACTGAGGCAAAAGGATCTCTTCAGCCCAAGAGTTGGAGGTTGCTGTAGCGCTGGTGCATTTTCTTTTGAGTTTCTTTCCTGGGAACAGCAGAACATCCTTGCAGGCAGGAGATAACTGAAGAGTCTTGTATCTCCTGTTTGTCTGGAAAAGACAAGTGATAAGCCACTGAAGATTGTGCCCAAAGGCCCACTGAGCCTGAGCACAAGGCTGAGAATGACTGATACTCCTTGACCTTTATAATAATAAAATCCTCACCCGGGAGGGACTTACCCACCACTTTTTGTTCATGGGATGTATGTAGCTAGCACGATTGATTTCTCACTGGCTGGTTGGCCTGCACTCCACCTCAAACACATAATGTTCACTCCGCACCTAAATAATTCATTTTCACCTTCATAAAACCACCCTAACCCTATTAATAGGAGAGGTGGATTTGAGGCAATCTGTGCTTCCCCCTCCAGGCAAATGCATCTCCTGCAGTAAAACCTTTCTTCCTTGACAATTCTCCTTCAAGTAATTGGCTTTCTGTGTGGCCAGCAACATGAACAGCCCTTGTGGGTTCACTAACAATGCCACATAGTGGTTTCATGACTTCTGTAGCTGAGTAGAGAGGCAGAACCTCTCCCCCACTGTTATAAACACATCAGATCCCTATTTGATGAGTAGTCTCATTTTTCCTCAATAAGGTCAAGGCAGTTCTCAAAACTGCCTGGATTAAAGGAACACACATGAAAAGACAAGTGAGTAACTGGCCAAATTATAGTCCCAGCTCATCATCCCACACATTTTAATATAGAGATGATGTATATTATAAAATAAAAATCAGGCAGCCTTTGGGGGCTCATTTTGGCTACTTTGAGTCTCCATCTCACATGATGTCCTGAATTGTAGGTCAAAACAAATGCCACAGCTCTATTCAGTTACCGGGTGGGGACTCCCCTCACCACTGGCCCCCTGCTGTTCTGTTGCCATGGCAGCGCACCTAGACATCTGACTGGAAACTTAATTCGTCTCTTCTGGAAGACCTGGTGTGGACCAGCCTTGGCTGCCCCAGAGGGCCCTCACTCCCCATGCCCCCTCCTTCCCCATCCCCCACTCCTCGCACACAACCTCACACCCCAGTTTTTCAAAACAGCTTTTCAAACCAGTGCTGCCTCAAACCTGACTCACAGCCAGTGCCCTTATTCCAGGTCTATTTTATGAAGATAAAGGGAAACCATCAAACCAAAATTCCATCAACCTCCCTTCGCGTGTGGCAGACCTTGAAAATCTGCCAGTACGCCTCACATCCCTTGTTTATCAACTCCCTCCTCTCTGCTGTGTCTCCCTCACTACTGACCGGCTCTTTGCCACCAGCAGTTTAAACATATTCAATTGACTCTTTAAACAAATAAATGAATAATCTTACCCTTTGAAAAAATATATTATATGTAAATAAAAGAAAAGTAAATAATCCACCAGAAAATGGAGAAATATTCAATTTCTATTTTTCATAGAAAGGAAAAGTAAATGGCTTTAAAATTTTTGAGAATGTGACCGGTTTCATAACAAAACTTTACAATTCTCTAATGTCTTAGCTCCTTCATATTCCAAAAGAGTTTCCAGTGTTCACATCAGAACTGAAGCAGGCAGCTAAGTGGCCTTGACTGGACAGGAATGAAACAATCAAGGCCAGCAGCCTACCAATGGCAGTCTTAGAAAAAGTAGAGAAGAGACATAGAGGTCTCAGTATATGCTGCTGAATAGAACTTTGTAATTTTCTGTACACTGATACAACTGCTTTGAGTTTTTCCCTCTTTGAAGCCCTGAGGTAACTACAGTGACTTACTCTACCAGAATGTCCAGAGAAAGTCAAGAAAAGCGATATACCACTGCAGATTGTGACCAGTAGCCACTGAGCCTGTGCACAAGGCTGAAAGAATGAACAATATTAACCCCTAGCTCATTATAATACTAAAATTCCCGTCCTGGGGAGGGATTTTCGCACCATTATTTGTTCATGGGATGTATGTACTAGCATGATTCCCCACTGTACCTGCACTCCACCCCCAAACATGCAAAGGGGTATACTCCCTCTATGCATTATTCATTTTCACCTCCATAAAAACCCCTTAACCCTGATGATCTGGGAGGTGGATGTGAGGTAGCCTGTGCCTCCCCCTCCTAGTTGACACACCCTCTGAAATAAATCCTTTCTTCTTTCACAATCCTCATTGTCTCAGAATTGGCTTCCTGTGTGGTGAGCAGTAGTATGTCACCCTTCTGGGTTCCTTAACAAGAAGATTTTAATCTCATTAGAAAAACAAAATAAAAATACAGTGAAATGCTACTTTTATTTATTAAATGAGGAAAATCCTTTGATATAGGCAGAGGTATGTAATCTTTATTGTTCTCTGTATTTAGCTGAGGCAGACGGCCTGTTTTCTTATCCATAAAGTAGGGATAAACCTGGTAATATCCTCACAGGATTTTCATTAAGATTAAATGTCTTATGAATATAAAGATAGTAGATACTCAGCACCCAGTAAGCCTTACATAAAAGTTAAATGTTACCATTTAATAAAGTGAAGACTGTAGCATGGTAAATGGGTACTCAAAGGCTGCTGGTGATCATAAAAATTGTTAATATCTAGGGAGGGCTACTAGCAAGAGCCATCAAAATTATCTTCACCTGGGTGGTGCCTGTGGCTCAGTGAGTAGGGCACCGGCCCCATTTACAGAGGGTGGTGGGTTCAAACTCGGCCCTAGTCAAACTGCAACAAAAAATAGCTGGGCATTGTGGTGGGCACCTGAAGTCTCAGCTACTCCAGAGGCTGAGGCAACAGAATTGCCTAAGCCCAAGAGCTGGAGGTTGCTGTAAGCTGTGACACCATGGCATTCCCGAGGGTGACAAAATGAGGCTCTGTCTCTAAAAAAAAAAAAACTATCTTCACCTAATTTTGATTTATCCATTTCACTGAGAAACTTTCCACAAACATGTGAAATGTTCAATATATTAGATTATTCACAGCAGCACTGGTTGTATGGGAAAGAGTGACTGAATGAATGAATTCAATGGAATACTAGCCATTACAGTAAAGGAGAAGGGGGTTCTTGCTAATTTTCCATGCAAATCACTCCACTCCAGGATATCTGAAGTAATTAAAATGCATGAGTGTGGCACATTATCATTTGAGTAAAAAGTGGGGATAATGATTACAGATGAGTCCCCAGTTTATGACAGTTGAACTTTATGATGGTTCAATTTATGGTTTGACTTAAGATTTTTCAACATTACAATGGGTTTATCGGGGTATTAAATGCATTTTTCTTGCTTAAGATATTTTCAACTTGTCATGAGTTTGACGCAGACCAGACTCCTTCTTAAGTCAAGATATTTCTGTATAGGAACATACTACTTGCATATGCGAAAAATGACCCTGGAAGGAAGCACAAAGTTAACACGTTTACCTATAAGGCTGGATCTGGAAGGTGAGATGGGGTGAGAGAGTTGGAAGGGTAAAAGTTTGAGGAGGGTGTGCTTTGACATTTTTTGAAGTTTGAGATCTGTCAAAATGTTGCCTACACAACACATAATTTTACAAAAATAAAATCCTATCTTTTTGGACTTCAAATGTTTACCAAAGGTATGAAAAATAAGAATAAATACAGAGAAAGGTTGGCTCTCTTTGAACCGAATCTTCAATACCTTTAATTTACTATGATAAAGACAAATTTCTTCTCAGGGACATGTCTGTTCCAAACCATTCATTCCCAAGAAGGCAAAGTACTGCAGCCCTTTACTGAAAGGACCCTATGCCTGGACCTCTTCCGGGGCCTAGATCAAAGCGCCTGCACAAAAAGGATTGGCAGGGTGGGATTGCAATCGTCATACCTCCAAGAAATGAAATACTTCACTCAGTGCCGTGGAGCACTTATCCACTTTGCCTTTACAAAAACAAAATTCTTTTAGAGCTGTTTCTAATGTTCAAAAGACACATAAATAGTATAAACCTTGTGTATATTACGTGTCTGTACATTCTTTGGGAACTTCATTGTCTTTCAACCCGGCAAAAATCTGGCAAACAATCATGCTGTCTGATTATCATACCCTATAATAAATCCTCACAGCTACCAATAAAAGTCAGAATTCTATTTGTTTGTTCATTTTCCCTCTGTTCATCCAAATAGGACCCAAGAGACCCGAGTTTTACTTCCTGCGCTGTTACCGGGTGTAAAATAAAATCCGGTAGATTCTAGAAAAATCAGTCATTAAGAAAATGCTTGAAAATCCTCAGGGCTCTGGGACTGTGGCGATGCTTAGTCTGAGACTGAGTTAACGTCTCCGGTTTGCCAGCTGAGTTTAGGGCTGTAGGTGGGGAGTTACTTTTACTGTGCGCAACCAGAAAACAGAGGCTCTCCCCGCACCCAGCCTCCTATCTCTGCCCGTCTAAAATTTGAGTCCCTGCTTTTTAATCAAGTCCTGACTGTGAAAGACATGGAAAGAAATGTCTGTGAGCATAGACCTACTTTTTGCTGAATGTGCTTCCGGCATTAATTCCGAAAATTCTGGGCGGAGGTCCGTTTGCATTTGATGCGTTTCCTCGCGTTCTCCTGCGCCCACAAAGTACGTGTCCTGACGGTTCCAGTCCCACCAAGGCGGTATGGGTGCTTCCCAGGGTCTCCCCTGGCCTGTCCTACACTCCTTGCTCCTCGTCCCCCGGTTGCCTCAGTCCCAGTGTCTCTCAGGAGCCCGGCCTCCACAGCCCTTGTCGGCCCTACTGGGGGTCTTCGCCGGGGCGCGGAGCCCTGACCTAGTTCCCCTGCGCATCCCTGGAGCTGTGACAGCAGGAGTGGGGGGGCGGGGCCGTGTTGCAAGTACGGTTTTGGGAAGAACACGTTGTCTCTTCTGAGAGCTGATTTTCAAAACTGCCTGAGATTTAAAAAAGGGAGGGGGGGAAGCCGGGAGGAACAGAAGAGGACAAAAGATGGGTGGGAGAAAACTAGGCCAAACAATTGTCTCTTTCCTTGGTTGAATTTTTCAAGTGTCCACCAAATAACTTTCTTTAGGTTGACGCTGCGGAGAGTCCTGCCTCCCTGCCCTTACCCATCTCCACGCCCCTGCCGAGAGCCTCCACACGGAACAGATTGGAAGAGGTAACTGAACTGGGCGACACCTGTAGCTGAAGATCGCCACCGCCCAGCCCCCTCTCCCGCTGGAGATGCGTGTTCCTCCTCTGATAAATTCGGCAGTTTCTTATACCTCAAGGGAGTTACTTTGTTTTACACAAACTTTTGAAGAGTAAAAAAATTTTTTTTAATTATATATTAATAATAAATGCGTGCATATATACCATACATATAGTGTATATGTATCAGTGTATGAATACATATGTGTGTGTGGGTATACACCCTGTATTTCTATTAATGGGCTTTATCTCGTATTGCAAGGTCTCAAGTTTTTGTAATGCTCTTCATTGGTGTAATAGGAAAATCCTTGGTCTAATGCTGCAACTGCTAATACCTTTCCCTGCGTATGCCGTATGACTCCTTAAGAGATTAAAGAAACTGAGCATATCCCTGGAGTTGGTGTATTTTCGACAGCACGAATGTAAACTAATTTTTTGTCGAAGTAAAATGACATAGATGCAGTTCAGAAAGCTGCCTCCGCGTGGCTCTATGGCTTAGTTGGTTAAAGCGCCTGTCTCGTAAACAGGAGATCCTGGGTTCGACTCCCAGTAGGGCCTTGTTTGTTTTTCCAGAAAAAAATGACTCCTCTTGAAAACTCGTTGAGGAGTTACAGGCTCTCCTCAGTAATCCTCCAAACTTCTCGCCAAACTTAACAACACTGAACACGATTAGATACAAGTTGTTCAACTGCAATCTTTTCCTTACTTTTGAAAAGCAAATTCTCCCGGAGATGACAATTGAAATGCAAAACACTGCCAAAGAATGAAGCAGGTGACCTCACATCAATTTTTTTTTCGTTAAACTGTGGCAAAACGTTTTTGAACACTAAAGCACCCAGACATGTGGATATGTATAATCTATTAAGATTCCAACAGTCTCTAGCTCTATTACTGATTTCATAAAACAAAATAAAGTTAGCATGTTTCCTGGGCCATGTTTACCATTTAAAAGAGGACATGAGGAAGAATAGTTAAATGCACATGTTAATTGTCTTAAGGAAAGAACTGGAAAACCTTATGATCAACTGAAAACTAAAATTTCCTACACTTAAGAATTCTCAAAGCTAAGACATAGTTACTGTTGGAAAAAATCAGTTTGGAGAATTCTGACAAATATCTTAAGCTGCTTAACTTCAGCCATAAGGATTCATAGAACGTCTATGTATTTTTGTCTTCCATTCTTACCCATTATTCCAACAAACACTAGCAGTTATGTTCTGGTTATTTTTCTAAGAGTTGGAAATACAGACGTTAACAAAGCTATAACAAAAATTACTCTCTTGTGGATCTTGCATTCTGGTGGAGTGACACCAAAAAAAAAAATGAATGTGAAAAATAGGTAAGTATATCAGATATTACTAAAAAGGAAAAAAATAAAGCAAGGAAAAAGTATGAAGAAAGGATAGGTGGGAGCAGGACAATCAGGGAGGGTCATACTGTCTCATGGGTAAAATCACTAACAACTTTTAAAAAGTATTTTTAAAGTTTTGTTATGTAGCACTGTTTTGAAGACATTATTGTTTAATTTTAATGAAAAATATTCACAATGTGGCCACTGTATTACTTAAAGTGAGCAGATTTTAACATTGGTAAAGTGGGACACCATTGATGGAGGGGTTCTTAATTTAAAATTTGGTCTATATGGAACAACAAAAATTTTCATAGAATGCAAAAATAGTATTGTAATATATATATATTTTTAATTTCAATGTAAGTACAACTTACAAATATAATACATTTTAAAAAATTATGTATAGGGTGGTACCTGTGGCTCAAAGGAGTAGGGTGCTGGCCCCATATGCTGAAGGTGGTGGGTTCAAACCCAGCCCTGGCCAAAAAAAAAAAAAAAAATTATGTATAGTATTATTTTATTCTTTGGCATATTTCTCATTTGAGTGAATTTTTTCAGTAGATTGCTGTCGTTGTTTAAAAGGTCATGAAAATTTTCACAAGAATTTATTAAATTATATTTCACACATAAAATGGCTTTCAAAGTCTCAACACTTAATTGTGGTTTTTCTGATGGCCACACTTTATTTACTGTAGAAAAAACACATTCAGTCGCAGCATTAGTTCCTGGTGAGGACAGCATGTATTCCACAATTTTTAGTGCATTATTGTATGGAACATGGTTTGTTTCAAAATGATGAAATATTTCTAACCATTTGTTCTCTATTGTGATTTTTGCTGATGCCTAAGATTTAACCTTTTCCTTATCAATATGTTTTTTTAATAATGACACCTTGTAAGTCATAAATGTCACTTTCAAGGCTGGCGCTAGACTTTTTACACCCACTATAAAATAGAAATAATACCAGTACCGTCTGCTAAATTCATGAAATAAATAAATAAATTACTTAACTAAATTATCTGAATAGCTGATTCGTTGACATCACTTGTTTAACTAGCACTAGCACGCAGTACAATGTATATCATCTGAGAGACGGTTACAAAATGTTTTGTAGTTGCCAATGCCAAAAAATGTCATTGTTCATGAAGTCCAAACAATGGTGGTTGAATTCTAACAACTGATCAACAATGCAAACTTTGATAAGCAGTTCTTGATAATCAGTTCTCAATAATTATTTGTTATTATTAAAGTTGAACATTATAAAATTAACTAAAATAATATAAAACTCATATCCTGGTGAAATAGCCACATGGCAGTGTTGGGACCAGAATTGCCACTGAGAGACCACCACACACATGTAAAGACAAAAAGTGCCTTATTTTGCAAGCATATGCTTGAGCCACTCTTCCCTTCAGTGTGGCTGGAGGAAGGGCGACCCCCTAGTGAAGCAAGCAGAGGTTTTTAAAGTGCATAGAGGAATTTCATGGGGTGTTTTTTCGATGGAGCTGCTATTGGCTGAGCTGATTATGGTTAGGGACCCTCTAGAGGCAGGCGGCTACTTGTTTGTTCCAGACAGTTTGGCTCCTTCTGAGCTAATTGTCCTTGCCTAGAAGCGAGGGAGGGAGCCAGGCTCCTCCTGATACTGATTCCACCTGGGTGACCTTGCCCAGGACTCTACCACAAGGAGCAAGATAAATAATTACAAAGCGTCCCCAAACTATGTCTAGACCTCTCTTCTGTTCATTTTGACTAAGACATTATTGAAGTAGGTCACACTGCCTTGTGTTCAAACTTCAGCTTCTCCACTTGATAGCTAAGGAACCTTTAGCAAATTGCTTTAGCTCAGTGGGTATAACTTTCCTCATATGTGAAATGGAAATAGTAATAAACTTACCTAATAGAGGTAATGGGAGGACTTGTTAATTACACATAAAATATTTTAGAAGGACTTTCAGCACATACATAAGCAATGGAAGTTCACTATGTTGTTTTTATCATTATTCTTATTTACTGAACAATTGTTTGGTGCCAATCATTTAATGTCTAATCCTTTAACTCTATTTGTTTTGCTCTGTGATATGTCAATCTAAAAGGAAAAAGGTGAGGAAAATTTAATATCAGTAGATCAAGATGGGGGGATTTCTTGAGGCCAGGAGTTCTAGACCTCTTGGGCAACATAGTCTCTACTTTGGGAGTTTCTATTATGGGACTCTCCAGTCCATTTCTACAAAAAAATAAGTAAAAAATCATCCACTCAGAGTGGCTTAGGCCTATAGTTCCAGCTATTTGGGAGGCTGAGTCAGGAGGATCACTTGTATCCAGGAGTACAAGGCTGCAGTGAGGTATGATCTTGCTGCTGCACTTCTGCCTGCCTGACAGAAAGAAGTTGTCTCTTAAAAAAAAGAAAATTGGAGTTTTACTGACCTTCATTGTTGAACTATTGCAATTCCATTTACTTTCAGTGTCTTGTTTATTTTGCATCAGAAAAACATATCTCTCCTATTAATTTTAATAGTTATATTAATTGGGTTCTTTTACCCTTCCCCCACTCAGTGGCCAATCAGCAATGTTCAAATTCAAAGTTTTCTGAAGAGGATTGATACATATAATCAAAGAAGTACTCATAACATGGTTATTAAAAGCAGTAATTAGGGGGTAATGAACTACAGTGGAGACTTAGAAGGCCAGCTCACTGACAGGAACTTGAGGGATCTGAAAGCTTCTCTTGGGTGCTGATCAGTGGGTCAGTGGCTGCTTCTCTTGGAGATGTCTTTCTGGGCAGTAGCTGCCAGATTCAAGAGAAGACTTAAAGAGTGGTCAAGAGCTGAGATTCTAAAAGCACCTTGGACATTGCCAGCTTCTTGCCATTTTTATGAATCTCTGCAGGTATGCTCTTTATCCCAGCCACTGGGTCTTGGGTCTTGGGCCTACCCAGGGCCACAGGAGGTGTTATCTCCCTTCTTTATCATACATATTTTTACCATTTTGGAGAAAAATAACTTTTCTGAAACCTTGCTTATATAATCAATTGAAACCAAGAAGTTAAAGCTTTGATAGAAGCCTAAGTTCTGCAAGGTATAGTTATAGATAAAAAATTAAGTGACTCCTACCATTACCACCTCCAAGGGGAGGAGTCCCTCTGTATAGAGGATAACAAAGAGGGTAACAGAGCCTACCACCAGGTGCAGCAATTCCATGATGTCAGCCCATTGCATGGTTTTACAGGTGTTGAGGTTGCCAAGGCACACAGGCACTGGATGAAATAACACTTTACTTACCTAGAAAAGAGACAGAACAAAATTACTTTCAGAGTAAGCTCAAGGCCCCCATGGCCTGTAGGTCTTGCCCACCAGCCATGGAAGGAAGGTAGTATACACATACTTCTCTTGTGCTACAGGAATTAGACCCAGTTCCTTCTCAGCCAGGAACAGATACAGAAGTGAGGCTGGCCAAGTGCCATGTGACACAATATGCTTAAGTGGAACAAAGAGGCACACATCAAAGAGGCCCAGAATAGGGAAGGATATTCCCAAACAAAGGATAAGACCAGCACAGGCTGAAAGAGCACCTTTTCTCCATACAAGAAGATACTCCAGGCCTATTGTATACCCTCATGCAACTGTGCAAGGCACGCCTGCCATTCCCAACAGCCTTGCTAGGTTGCTGAAATGGCAGATAAAGCACATTAACTCTGATAGGACTACTGCCCATCCCCAACTTTGAGGCCGAGGTGGGTTCCATGGTTCCCCTGAACAGCCAGCCTTGTATGTGCTGCCCAGAGAGCCCCACAATAGTTTTGAGATTGAGTTCACTAGGAGAATCAGATCCAGAACACTGGAGGATGAATCTTCAAGCAGAAATCCCAAGTGCCTGGATTAAGCAAACTAAAGAGTTCAAAATATGAGTCGGGGGGCCGGGGAGGAGTTCAGGTGTACATCTTATAGCCACCCTGCTTGAGAATGGTGTTGAGGGACATACACCAAGAGGGGCTAGCAAAAACATGTATTCATTATCTCGGTTTTCTGGATGTCGGAAGTCTACTTCTAACTGAAGCCTTTACTTTTAACTTAAAAGAATCTCCTTTCACTCTTCAGCTTTGGTGGAGATCTTCTGTGGGATTCCTGGCAATTTCTGTTTTGTTTATTCCCCGTTTCACTAGTCAGAGCCACAGTGCTCTGAGGGTGGGTTTTGCCCCCTCTCTTCTCTTCCTGTATTGTCCCTCGGGATCCCTTTTTGAACCTTCAGGCTCATCTTCCGGTTACCAGACTTTTTCTATCCACGCCTGCCTGGGTAGTGGCTGAGTCGATCCTAGCATTTCCATCCCAAGGCTGGACGCTAAGGTGGGGTTCACTATTTCCTCCACAGTCATTCTTGCAGATAGCAGGAGGGGCAGGCGTGTCTTTCTCTCTTGAAAGGCTCCAAGATCATCTGGACAGGTCTGAGTAGTCCACAATCCTGTCTGGGTGCAGGATCTTATTTCTACGGCTCTACTGCCTTCACACTCAAGGCAATTATGACCTCACAGACAGTTTTCTAGGGGATTTTCCTCTTGGAGAAGTCTCCCACAGTTGGGAATACAGTTCTCAGGATCCTATCAACCAACCCAAACTAAGAGTGGCATTAATCTCAGTCCAGTCCTGTTGATTCTCTGGTTGGATGCAAACAAAAATAGGCTGCAACAGCAGGACTGTGGTTGGTTTTCCTAAACTGCGCCACCAGGCGGGAGACGTCTGAATTTGCAATCTCGGTCACTAAAAGGTGACATCAATCCAACGGCGTAAGATTCCCCAGTCGGAGAAGACAACAAAAACAGAGATCAGCGATGCTAATCTAAAGCAGCAATGGGCAACTAATACAGATTTGTAGTATTAAGAACAGATTATGATATTATGTAATGTCCTGTAGTCGGTGTAATTTAAAACCGTGTAGTTAACAAAGAAAAATTGGAGCTTAATGAAACTCGTAAAGTTCTTGTAGGACTGTAGCCTCATAATCACATTATCTGTGAGTAGTGCAGGAATCCGAATTTCAAACTGGAAAGCTTACTGAGTGGGATCTTTTTCTCTGTTACTAAGCTTTCTCAAGAAAAAGTAAATAGAGGTGGCAAAAATCCCTATGCCTTTTATGAGGTTTGAACTCAAAACCTTCAGGTTACAAGACTGACATGCTGCCTACTGGACTAAGAAGGAACTACACAAGATACCTCTCATGCAAAATAATTGATTCTGACTCTCAAATTTATGTGAAGTTTTGAAAAAATAGATTTTTAAAATAGGATACAAAATGTGAATATATGCTATGTCATATGTTTACTGCTGTTCCGAGTATAAGATTTATCAAAATCATTTCAGAATTTTAGCATTGAATAAATAAATAACAATAAGCTGATTTTCCCACTATGCCTTTAACACCACTTACTGCTGGGAGACAAGTTCTTTAGATTGTACACTGTTCCGCAGCACAAAATGTGAAAGATACAACTAGAAGGTAAAACATCGACATAAGGAGCGTCAGCGGGGTCCACAGAAGGAAGAGGTCGGGGGACTTGCCCAGCCTACATTTGTGGTGTTGGGGCTGGCGGGACCCGTGCTCTCAGGAAGCGGAGGAGGACGAGACGCCCGGCCCCAAATGCAAACTGACCCACTTCCTGAACTTTGGGAACAAAGGTCATGAACATATATTCAGAAAAAAGAAAAAAACCCTGTCTGTTTACGCGGTTGCTTCTTTTTATGCCTCTCACAAGAAGAAATCACTTAGAGACACACAAACCAAGACTGAAGTTCCAAGTGGGTGGGGAAGGGATCTCCTTTGTTTCTTGGCTGCAAACATTAAAAATAACCTCTCCCTGTGGACCTACAAACACAGCTGACAAATGGAGACTCTTGATTTCAGCGTCCTCGGAGTACCTGTCACAGTCCGCCATGGTGACCTGTCAAGTACTGATTCAAGTTTAACAGATTCTAGGAATTGGCTTCGGTTTTGTTTGTTTGTTTGTTTTTCTCTCTTGGGTATTGAAAACAGTTCAGGAGGCAAACGCGGGTCTCCTCCCGATTGTAGGGAGACCTCTCCAACTAGAAATCTATTTGCAGATTTTATGTGGTTGGGACTGTAACCTCTTCAGTCTTTTAAACCATTAAGAAAACTTCCAAAGAATTCTCCAGGTGGTGAGGTGGCTGAGTGGTCTAATGCACTAGATATGAAGTTTTAGTCTCTTCAGGGATGTGGGTTCAAGTCTCACTGTTGGCTTGACTTATTAGTGATTCAGATATCATACAATTCCATATTACCAATTGAGGGGTGTTTTTAAGATGCTTGTAAGGCAAAAGAGTCCTTCAAAAACTAAAGAAAAGAAAATTTGGGCCTCTGTTAGTTACTAAGGTTTCCTGTCCTGGGGACAGGTTCATTTTAATGCTTTAAACAAAATAAGTACACATGACTCAAAATCATAAAAATGTAAGAGTGCATACACTCGGAATCTACTCTCACTCTCACCAGATTCTACTGGACACCCTATTTTGGCCCCTCACACAACATATTTACACAAAATATTCAAGGCATATTTTTTGCATATATGAGCTAATAGAAACATTTTTCTTACATTTCATATATTGGTATATGTATTTATATGTGTGTGTATGTATGTATATATATTTGGAAACCCATTCTACTGCACCTTGCCTTTTCCACTTCATGTACATTGCAGTTGTTTCCTTATCAGTATAGAAAGAGCTCCTCTTTTTCTGCTCCATAGTATTCCATTTTATGGATCTGTATTATTCCACCAGCCACTTTAACAATACAAATATTAATAATGTTGGTTGCAATGGGGAAATCAAAATCACATGTGTGAGGTCAGGAGTGATGGATCATGCCTGTAATCCTAGCACTCTGGGAGGCCCAGGTGGGTGAATAGCTTAGAGCTCAGAGGCTCCAGACCACCCTGTGCAAGAGGGAGAGTCTGTCTCTACTAAAAATAGGAAAACTAGCAGGACATCATGGCAGATACCTGTAGTCCAAGCTACTCAGAAGACTGAGGCAGGAGGATCTCTTGAGTCCAAGAGTTTGAGTTTGCTATGAACTGTGATGACACCATGTCACTCTACCCAGGGCAACAGAGTAAGACTCTGTCTCAAAAAAACCAAAATGAAACAAAACAACAACAAAAACTAATCACATGTGTGATGGTAATTTTAGTGGCTTTTGTCTTAGTCTCCTTCCCTAAATGCAGTAGAACCTCAATAGTTGACCACTTCCCTATATTGACCATATCTTTGGGTTGACTTAATTTTCATAGACTGGCTACACACCACATGTACTCAATGGAAGACTGACCTCTACATATTGACTGCCTCTGTAAGTTATATCTTGATCACTTGACTGTGACACACAATATTAATTTATCCTCTATAACTTGACCATTTGAGTCCACTCTACACCAAAGGGCAAAAGGTATCGATTTTGCTCATTAGTTGTATTAGTTTTTCTTTAGTGTAAGTTCTTCTTTCATGCTTTATTATTATCACTGTTGGATTAGGTCTAATATCCTATTGTTTATCACACATTATGGAAGTTTTTTTTCAAGGTAAAACTGGTCTGAATAAGGGCCACATCCTGCAATTACTGAAAAATTTTACAGTTAATTGAGATAAGGTGGCCCAGAGGAAAGAATTCAAAGAGCTGACATTGAAGGAAAAGATTAACCTGTTTTCTAGAAAGCAACAGCCAGAGGAAGATGACAAAACATTTTTGTGTTAACAAGACCAGTTAGTGTTGCCAGCCCAAGGAATCCATCCTCCTGTCACTGAAGTCAATCAATGGGAAGTGGCTGAGAGATCAATTTCACTTTTATTTACAGAAATGCCAACAATTACGGAGAAGAGTGAGAATATTTCCTCAAAGAGCTGCTCTGCTCTCCTATTTTTCTTTGTCACATTTATACTCCCACAGTAAAAAGTATCAGTAATATTAATAGTTATAGTGTACATTAAACACATTCTTCTTCATAGGTACAGGGTTACACAATATCTCCTAATCTTAAAGTGGTCATATCCTCAAAGTATTTTTACTTTAGACTAAATTTATAGTTAGTCACTACTTTATTAAGTGCAATAAACTTGGAAGATCCAGTTTCTTAACTTATCTATAATAGAAGGCCTTGTACAGTAATGAACAACTCCAGACAGCAGCACTTGGGCTCATCTGGCCCTTTTGGGGTCTGTCTAGTAGCACCCTGTATGAAATAGTTATTTAGGATAACAGTGACCACCATCACTAGCAATATCCAAAAACCTAAACATGGGTACTATGAGCAATATAGTAAGGAAAGCAGAGACCTACAGCGGAAAAGGAGGAAAACTTCCTTGATGAAATCAATGAAGCCACATTAAGGTGGTTCAAATAAATGAGGGCAGTTAATGCTCAAATGTGTAGGCTGGTGTTCCAAAGCTACTTGAAAGGCTGAGGCAAGAGAATCGCTTGAGCCCAAGAATTGGAGGTTTCTGTGAGCTATGATGCCAGGGCATTCTACCAAGGGCTGCAAAGTGAAACTCTGTCTCAAAAAAAAAAAAAAAGTTTTGGACTTCACCAGGGGCTTCAAATAATGATGCCTGAGTACATAAATACATATACCCCATTCAGTAACTATGTAATCTTTGGTAAACTACATAACTTCACTGGACCTCATTTCCACATTTTCTCCCCACTCCTTTTTATTAAGACTCTACTTTGTTGCTCAAACTAGAGTGAAGTGACAACATATGACAGCATTTGACATGGGTGGCATATTGGAAAGTGTGAGAGTATTTGAGAGTATATGACAGAATATAGCATCTTATGAGAGCATATGAGAACATATGTGAGCTTATAAGACCATATAACACAATATGAGAGAATATGAGAGGTTAGAAGAGTGTATGAGAGCCTAGGAGAGCATATTAGTGCATATGAGCATGTAGGAGAGCATATGAGAGCATATGAGGCTGTTTGAGAGCACATGAAAACATATGAGAGCAAATAAGAGAATATAATATCATATGAGAGCATATGACATCATATGAGGCCATATGAGGGCATCAGAGAACATATGAGAGTATATCACAGCATATGACACCATATGAAACCATCTGAGAGCATAGAAGACTATATGAAAGGGCAAGAATGTATATGAGAATGTATGAGAGTATATGACAGCATATGGAAGCTTATGAGAGCATATGAGATAATAAGAGGGCTTATGAGAGCATATGAGAATTTATGAGAGCATATTAGAGTGTATGAGAGACTTGGAGAGTATATGTGACCATATGAGAGCATATCAGAGCATATGAGAATGTATGGGAGAATACTAATGTGGAAGAGAGTATACGAGGCCATCTGAGAGCCTATGAGAACATATAACAGCACATGAGAGCATGTGACAGCCTATGAGCGTGTATATGAGCATATGAGGCCATATGACAGTGTATAAGAACATATAAAAGCATATGAGAGCATATGAAAGTATATGAAATCATGAGACAGCATAGAGGACTAAATGGGATGGTATGAGACTATATGAGTGTATATGAAAACATGGAACATATGAAAGCATATCAGAACATGTGACAGTGTATGAGAGCACATAATAGCATACAACAGCATACGAGAGCTTATGAAAATATATTAGAGTGGATGAGATCCTAGGAGAGCATAGGAGATATAATACCCTATGAGAGTGTATGAGAACATTTAAGACTATTTGAGCGCATATGAGAGTGTATGGCAGCTTATGAGAATATATATTTGAGAATATATGAGAGCTTATGAGAGCATATAACACAATATGAGAAAACATGAGAAGTTATGAGAGCATATTAGAATGCATGAGAGCCTAGGAGAGCATATGGGACCATATGAGAGCATACGAGAGCATGTGCGTGTGTATGAAAGCATATGAGAGTGTGTGAAAGCATATAAATTCATATTAGAGTGTACAGAATATATGACAGAATATAAAAGCACATAACAGCATATAAGAGTATATGAGAGCATATGATAGCATAAGAGAACATGAGGCATATGAAGGCGTCTGAGAGCTTTGAAGCCTATATGTGAGGATGAGAGTATTTGAAAGTGTGTGAAAGCATGCGACATCATATGAGAGCATTTTAGAACATATGAGAGTGTATGAGAGCACATAACAGCATATAATAACTTATGAGAGCATATTAGAACATATGAGAGCCTAGAACAGCATATGAGATCGTATGAGACCATATGCAAGCATACAGAACATATAAGTGTGTACGGGAGCATGTGAGGCCATCTGAGAGTATAAAAGAACATATGACAGCATATGAAATCATCTGAGAGCATTGGAGATTATATGGGATGGTATGAGAGCGTATGAAAGCATATGGCATTTATGAGAACACTTTAGAATATATGAGAGCTTATGAGAGCACATAACACAATATGAAATAATATGAGAGGTTATGAGAGCATATTAGAGCATATGAGAGAGCATAGGAAAGCAAATGAGATCATATGTTACCAAATGAGAACATATTGCAGCAAATCAGAGTACACAACAGCATATGAGAGTGGACGAGTGCATATGAGGCCATATGAGAGCATATGAGACCATATGAGAGCTTATAACAGCACATGAAAGCATTTAAGACCATTGAAGACTATATGAGATGGTATAGAGTATATGAAAGAAAGTTTATGAGAGCATATGACAGAATATGACAGCATATGAGAATATATGAGAATGTATAAGAGCATATGAGTGCATATGAGAGCTTAAAAGAGCATATTAGAATGTGTGAGTGCCTAAGAGAGCCTATGATATTGAATGAGACCATATGAGAATGTATAAGAGCATATAAGTGTGTGAGAGAGCATATGAGAGTGTGTGAGAGCATATGGGGACTATGAGAGCGTATAATAACATATAATAGCATATGAGAACATATAATAGAGTATGAGAAGGTATGAGAGTATACGAGGTCATATGAGACCTTTTGAAATCATACAAGAGAATATGACAGCATATGAAAGCATAGAAGACTATGGGAGTCTTTGAGGGTATGTGAGAATGTACAAGAGCATTTGACAGCATAGAAGATTATATGGGAGGTTTTAAGGGTATATGAGAGTGTATGAGAGCATATGGCAGCATATGAGGGCATGTAAGAGCCTATTAGAGCATATGAGATCCTGTGAGACGATATGAGAGCAAATGAGCATGTATGAGAGCATATGAGAATACATGACAGTATATGAGAGCATATAACAGTGTATGAGAGCCTCAGAGACCATATGAGGCTGTATGAGCGTGTAAGAGAATATATGAGAGCATGTGACAGCATATAAAGGCTTCTGAGAAAATTGAAGACTGTATGAGAGGGTAAGGCAGTCTATGAGAGCATATGACAGCATATAGCAGCTTATGTGAGCATATGAGAACATATGAGAACTTAGAAGAGCACATAACAGCATATGACTGAATATGAGAGTTTATGAGTGCATGTTAGAGTGTATAGGAACCTAACAGAGCATATGAGATTGTATGAGATCATATGTGAGTGTATGAGAGCATATGAGTCCATATGAAAGTGTATCAGATCATATGAGAACATATGACAGCAAATGAAGCATACAAAGGCATGTGAGGGCACAGAAGACAATATAGGAGGGTATTAGAGTATATGAAAGTATATGACAGCATATAAAAGCATAGGAGAACATATGACTGTGTAAGAGAGTGTATGAGAGCACGCGAGAGCTTATGAAAGTATATTAGAGTGTATGAGAGCATATGATATCAAATCAGACTGTTGGAGAACATACCAGTGTGTGTGAGAGCATATGAAGGTGTATGAGAGCATATGAGGCTGTATAAGAGTGTATTTGAACAGATGACAGCATATGAGAGTATATAACAATGTATGAGGGCATTTGAGAGCAAATGAGGCTATATGAGAACATATGAGAGTGTATGAGAGCATATCAGCCTGTCTGATTGCCTTTGAGAACATATGACAATGTATGAGAACATATGAGGCCATATGAGAGCGAAGAGAACATATGAGAGTGTATGACAGCATATGAAAGCATCTGAGAGCATTGAAGATTGTATGAGAGTATACGAAGAGTCTATGAGAGCATATGAGAGCTTATAATGTGAGGTTATGAGAGTGTATCAGAGTATACGAGAGCCTAGAAAAGCATATGAGATTGTCCTTTACTCTTTTTTTTTTTTTGCAGTTTTTGGCCGGAGCTGGATTTAAACCCGCCACCTCTGGCATATGGGGCCAGCGCCCTACCCCTTTGAGCCACAGGCACCGCCTAGCATATGAGATTGTATGAAACCATATGAGAGTGTATGAAAGAATAAGAGAGTGTATGGGAGCATGTCAGGCCAAATGAGGGCAGATAAGAACATATAACAGCAAATGAGAACATATAACAGCATATGAGAGCATAGGAGGCCATATGAGAACATATGAGAATTTATGACAGCATATGAAACATCTGAGACCGTAGAAGACTATATGGGAGGGTATGAAAGCATATAACAGTATATAGTAACATATGAGAATATTTGAGATCTTAAGAGAGCATATTAGAATATATGAGAGCCTAGGAGAGCATATGACATCATATGAGAAGATATGAGACTATTTGAGAGCATATCAGTGTGTATGAGAGCATATGGGGACATATGAGAGCATACGAGAACATAGGACAGCATATGAGAGCACATGAAATCTATATGGGATGGTATGAGAGTATATGAGAATGTATGAGAGCATATGAGAACCTATGAGAACATATGAGGGCCTAGGAGAGCATATGAAATCATATGAGACCATATTAGAACATATGAGAGCAGAAGTGTGTGTGCAAGCATATTAGAGTCTATGAGAGCATATAAGCCCTGTATGAGAGCATAAGAGAACATATGAGAGCATATGAAAGCATATAAAAACATTGGAGAGAATTGAAAACCATATGGGAGGGTATGAGAGTATGAGTGTATGTGAGAGCATATGACAGCATACTGCAGTTTATGAGAGCATACAAGAACATACAAGAGCATATGAGAATGTATAACAGCATATGCAAGCATGTGATAGCATATTGGAGCGTATGAGAATCTAGGAGAGTGTACAAGATCATATGAGACCATATGAGACCATATGAGAGCATGTGAGAATGTATGAGAGCATATCGGGCCATATGAGAGCATAAGAGAACATCATTATAGCTCACTGCAATTTCCTGGGTTTATAGGATCCTCCTGTCTCAACCTCCGGAGTAGGTGGGACTATAGGCATGTGCCACAATGCCTGGCTATTTTTTTGTATTTTTGGTAGAGACAAAGTCTAACTCTTCTTCAGGCTGGTTTCAAACTCCTGGCCTCAAGGAATCCTCTCTCCTTGGCCTCCAAAGTGCTGGGAATATAAGCATAAGCCACTGGGTGCCTAGCTTCCCTCTATTTGTTTAATGATGATAGAATTACATGAATTTGAAGAATAAATACAGGCTCGGCACCTATAGCTCAACCGGCTAAGGCGCTAGCCACGTACACCTAAGGTGGCGGGTTCGAATCCCCAGCCCGGACCCGCCAAACAACAATGACGGCTGCAACCAAAAAATAGCCGGGCGTTGTGGCGGGCGCCTGTGGTCCCAGCTACTTGGGAGGCGGAGGCAAGAGAATCACTTAAGTCCTTAAGTTGGAGGTTGCTGTGAGCTGTAATGCCACGGCACTCTACCCAGGGGGACAGCTTGAGGCTCTGTCTCAAAAAAAAAAAAAAAAAGAATAAATACAAATAAAATTGCTTTTTTTATGAAATGTTAGTAGTATTATCATCTGAACAAATTCTTTTAGGCCAAGTGTTTAGTTCGTTGAACAGCACTTTAAATTTTATTCCATTGTACAATGGAAATTCCAAAGCTTAAAACTTCAGTCACTTCTACTAACAAGTAAACAAAATCTATTATTTTTCTATTTATATATGTACAGAAACAGTAAAGATCCTTAAGAAACTTATTAGGAGGACTTGGTGCCCATAGCATAGTGGTTACAGCACCAGCCACATACACCAAGGCTGGCGGGTTCAAACCCAGACCTGGCCAGCTAAAAGAACAATGACAACTGCAACAAAAAATAGCCAGGCATTGTGGCAGGTGCCTGTAGTCCCAGCTACTTGGGAGGTGGAGGCAAGAGAATCACTTAAGTCCTTAAGTTGGAGGTTGCTGTGAGCTGTAACATCATGGCACTCTACTAAGGACAACATAGTGAGAAGCTGTCTCAAAAAAAAAAAAAAAAGGAAAGAAAGAAAGAAAAGAAACTTATTAGAAAAATAGATTGACAGTCTAAAATATTAAGCAAGTGCCTGAAATGCTAGGGTCACATACTCTATTTGAGCTAATAAATTGCTTGTGGAAATTTATATAATAATAAAAGGCAGGATTACACTTATTAAATTACATCACAATTCTACTCATCGTGTCATACAAACTCTCATAATATCAAGAATATGAATTTTTAAGTACAATATTTAATTTTTAGTTATTTCATTCCATTTAGACCATTCTCATTTAGAGGTTTTACTTCTTTCTTTTTTGAGACAGAGTCTCACTCTGTCACCTTGGGTAGAGTGCTGTGGTGGCAATGTAGCTTACAACAACCTTAAACTCCTGGGTTCAAGGGATCCTCTTTCCTCAGCCTTCTGAGTTGCTGGGACTACAGACATATGCTACCATGCCTGGCTAGTTTTTTTTCTTTTTATCTTTTTGTTTTTGTTTTTGAGACACAGTCTCCCTCTGTCACCCTGGCTAGGGTGTAGTATAATCACAGCTCACTGTAACCTCAAACTCCTGGGCTCAAGTGATCCTCCTTCTTCATACTCCAGAATAGCTGGGTTCTATAGCTGTACACCACTGAGCCTAGCTAATTTTTCTATTTTTTTTTTTTTTTTTTTTGTAGAGACAGGGTCTTACTCTTGTGCTAGCTGCTCTTAAACTCCTAAACTCAAGCAATCCTCCTACCTCAGGCTCTCAGAGTGCAAGAACTACAGACATTAGCCACCACACCTAGCTCCATATTCTTTAGTATTCGATAAATGACAGTTTTCCAAAGAAAATTTCTGTCAGCAAAGAAAAATTCTTGAAACCTAAGAATTTTTTGGTCTGTCTTGTTCATTGTATTTCCAGTACCTAGAAAAATTCTTTGCACATTGCAGGCCTTTTTGAAATATGAGTCATTCCATATTACCAGAAACCATAGAATTTATTACTTTTATTTTTAATATTTATTTAGTGCTTATACTTTCTAGTGGAATTCCATGAATGCAGTGACTATATCTGTCCTATTCACCATTGTATTGCTAGCACGCATCATATGTGTTAAATGAATGGGTAAACATCACGTAAACCAGGTGTGCTTACGGTGCCTATTTAGCTTACTTACTATCATTCTTCCTTATATATTATTTCATTATAGTTCTTTTCAGTATTGGAATTCATCTCCATGAGATGGTGGGCTTTGAATCTTTAACATCTGTTACAGGTTGGCCTTTTCTTTAACTAATTTCTAGGTAAATAAATAACTTAATACATCTTTAAAAGTGAACAAACAAAACCTTAAGGTTGTGGTAAAAAATATCAAGCTGATTCTCTTATATGCTTCACATAAGTGGTACAGATGGAAGACAGGAAAGATCTTGTGAACTGGCAAGTACATGTACATATGTGTAGTGTAACAAAAGTATAAGAGAGATAATTTAATAGTTTGGTCTAATAATGTATGAATGTAATTTCTTTTCTTACAAACATGAAATAATGGACTTTAATCCTAGTACTTTGTTTTGTCTTCAGCACTCAAAAGGGGGAGCTTTTCCAATTTCCACTTTTGAATTATTTCTCACAAGTTGCAAAAAGATTTTTAGACAGCAGACAAAATCATATAGACAATATGTAGTAGTTATAGTGTAGTTTAGCAAATACCTTTGTGTCTTAAGCCTCCTGGGCTCATAGTAATATTGTACTTCCTGGTGCCCTTGTGTTTCAGAGAATCCATCTAACTAATTCTGGCAATGAGTTATGAGTGAAACATAATGTCTGCATTTACATTGTGCAGACAGTAAATTGCAATGTGAAATCCTCCAGGATTCTCTTCTGCTCTGCTATGGGGACCAGCAATGTTTCCAATAAAGTTGCTCTGTCACATGATCTCAAAGTGAGAATGATGCTGAACAAAGGCTTCATCCAGCTCTCAGTGAATATTTGGCATAAGCAGGGAATAAATCTTTTTGGTTTTAAGCCATAGAGACTTTGATTAAATCTGTTACTCAGCATAACCTGGTTTTTTCTAACTGATACAAAATGGAACCATTAAAAACATGAAAACAAATAAGAGCTGTATAGTAATAGGTAAACCACTGGAACATCAAAGAGAGCATTTGTATTTGAGCATATTTAATTCCCAATCTTTCTGGAGGCCAAGGTAAAAGGTGAAATTGCTGAGTTATTTAACTTTCAACATATAATAATGAAGAGCATAGTGGATGATTTCT
This sequence comes from Otolemur garnettii, assembly GCF_000181295.1. Classification (NCBI taxonomy): domain Eukaryota; kingdom Metazoa; phylum Chordata; class Mammalia; order Primates; family Galagidae; genus Otolemur; species Otolemur garnettii. The sequence continues at coordinate 965,849 of NW_003852618.1, forward strand.
ATCAAAAGCTTTTCCCAACTCTACTCATAATTTAGTATTTGAATTTATATAGGAAACACTTTGAAGAACCAAATATTCAATAAGAATTCAATAAGAGGGCAGTGCCTGTGGCTCAAAGGAGTAGGGCACTGGCCCATATGCTGGAGGTGACAGGTTCAAACCCAGCCCTGACCAAAAACTGCCAAAAAAAAAAAAAAGATTTCAATAAGAATTTTTCAAAATGAATATTCTATCTGCCATAGAAATAACAATCAAGCATGGAAACCGGCATATCTGTTATTTCCACTTATCAAACTGAAAGTTCATAGGCTCTGAGGCCACACTTACCTTGCATTTAACCTCTGCTAAACATTAGATGTAACTACTTTCTAATTGTGTGATCTAGTACCTAGATAGATATAAAACATTTTGCAGAGTAACTTTAAGGATATAAAACACATGTATCTATTAAATATGGAGCATGTACTATACACAGGAAAGTAGTAGTTCTTAATACTATTATTAATTTGTTTGCATAAGTATAAATAAATTGTGTATATAGTACTTTATAAAAGGAAATCATATCCATTGCCTTATAAAGTCTAATTAAATTCTTCGGCATGACTTTCCAGCCTTTTTGTCCGAAGTCTGGACTTTATGACCAATTATTTTCCATTGGAAACCCTCCAGCCTCAGACAGATGAGTACCTTTGGTTTTCCCAAAACTTTCTCTGTGACATCTTTGCTGAAACTCTTTCTTGTTCTCTGTTTTTTAGGGTAAGAACAACAAAAATGTTTCCAGTCCTTAAAGTCTTTTTGGAATTTGAATATAGTTTATCATCGATTCTAGGGAACCCAGCATTGTTTTATCTGTTTTATATATGATATTCCAAATATCCCTAAATTGTAACAACAGTAATTTACATTTGCCTATATGCCCTTAGTCTTCAAGGAAGGGTGTTATTCCCCAAGGAAATAAATAATTACACTGGGAATTGTAATTTAGTTCTGCACTTTATTATTATTTTTTTTATTTCACAGTATTACAGAGGTACAAATGTTTTGACTACATGATTGCTTTTATACAGTCTGAGTCAAAGTTATAAGTAGTTCTGCAATTTGAAGAAACAGAATGGCCAGGCGTGGTGGCTCATGCCTGTAATCCTAGCACTCTAGGAGGCCGAGGCAGGAAGATTGCTTGAGCTCAGTGTTCAAGACCAGCCTGAGCAAGAGTGAGACCCCCACCTCTATTGAAAAAAAAATTAGAAAAATTAGCCAAACATTATGGCAGGCATCTGTAGTTCCCGCTACTTGGAAGGCTAAGGCAAGAAGATTACTTGAACTTAGGAGTTTGAGGTTGTATAACACTATAGCACTCTAACCTGGGCAACAGAGTAAGACTCTGTCTTTTAAAATGGAAAAAACAAAATGATCCTCTAATATGGTGATTCTCCAGCTTAAATGTGCATTCCTATCACCTGGGGAACTAATTAAAATACAATTTTGTGAGACTCATCTCCAGAGATTTTAATTCTTACTTGGTCAAAGGCCCAGAAATGTGCATTTTTAACATGCACTCCAAATTATTTTGAAGCTAGTGAATTACATTTGCAAAACTCTACCTTAAAATATAGTATTAACCACAGAGCTGATTCGAAAATGAGGTCCACCTATGCCATCAACACCTTTGTACCTATTCATGAACATTCATTTACCGTCTTACCATCAAGGGGAGAGAAGGAGTTAGCATTATTGGAATTCTACTATATTCCAGGTGTTTCCATACACATTATGACTTAATTAACCCCACACGCCTTACAAACAGGCATCATGATCAGCTTTTTGAAAATAGACAGATTCAATGATGTTCACTGCAACCTAGTAAATGAAAAGGTTCAATTTCAAGTCAAGGTATGTCTGACTCTGGAAATTGTGCTTTTCTCATGATACCTGTCTTGTATTTGGTTGGAGTGAAGGATGAAGTTTTTAACTGGAAAGTTAAAAAGAAAAATTAGCTACTTAGACTAACCTCAAACCTTAACCCTGTGGACAAGAAAGCCAGAACTAACTTTCTGTTTTCTGTGACAAGAATATAACCAAGTATTTGGTTAAGTTTAGTCTTAGAGAAGAAAAATATAAAATAAAATTTCAGATATCTATATAAGAGGTTCTCCATGAATAATGATGGACTATCTATATAGTCTTCTCTAGCTCTTAGGCTACTTCAACCTTGGACCCAGTCTCTTCATCCCCTGATCCTTTAGATTCAGAAGTAAGAAATAAGGAAGATTTATGACATAGCTCTAAATAGCATAGTCATGATAGTATCTAATAACTTCTGAAAGGCAGCCTGGAAAGGTAGATTTGTGAATATGAAAAAGTATTGAGATAAAATTACAGTCACATGGTTAAATAAGGATTTGACCTTTAAAGCACTTTTAAATTTCTTCTTCTGTTCTTCCTTGTCCTAAGAAGTGATTCACTCTGAGATATTGTTCATATGATGAGATGAGTTGAAGGTGTAGTAGCCTGTGTAAGAACAAAAAGGAGGATATTAATTTGACTATTACTGTGCTTAAGCCAGCTGAAAAAGAGGACATGAATCTTGTCCCCAAGAAGCATTTAATATGATTGAAGAGATGAAACAATCCACATATCCCAAACACTACAGACATAAGAAAACCAGTGTTTACTCATGCCATTTGCAAAGTATTCACTTAGTGTTTGAATTCTGGAAATGTGACAGCCTTGTAAACCCAGGATAAATTGCTTACCTTCTTTAATCACTTACCTTCTTCAAGCTTCAAGTACCTCGACTATGAAATGAGGACAATAATAGGGTCCACATCAAAGAGTTGTTAGGAGCCTTACATGAGATAATTCATGTAAAGTGTCTATGATGTATTGAGCTACTATTATCATTAGCATAACATTTGTCTGCTTTCTGAAAATTGGTGGGGTAAATTCTGCCCTCCATTGCTATTAAGATGAGATTAATGAGTGGAAAAACTGATGCAATTTATAATCATAACTAAAATGGTAAATATGAGACTGATGCTGTTTCTCCTGGGAAATTTATTCACCAATGACAGTCTCTGAGGGATCACTTACACACTGAGTGAGAACTGGTTTTATCTGCCTTTTAATCGTACTTGGAATAAGTAGACAGTATTCTCTGTCTCCAGAATTACATTCACCTTGCCTGCCATGAGAAGACCTTTCGTGACTCTTATTAGAGGCTTGGCCCGATTGTACCTGCTCTTATCTCTCAGGACTTTTGAAATACTACCCTTCTGCAATCTTTCTGCTAAGTAGGCTTCTATTGCTAATGCTGCCTGCTTAATACAGTCCAAATAAGAAGAGGTATGTTCTAGATATGTCTCTTTCTACTCTCACCAGCCTACATAAGCCTTGGGCTTTTTTTTTTTTTTTTTTTTTTGGGTTCTATTTTATTTTGAAAGAGAAAATACGGATTCTGAATATTGCACAAGATCAGCCAGGATAAGATGCCTCAATGAGCAAAATGAATTCTAATTATGCCAAACTAATGATAGTCACTTGTTCATTTCAATCCCAGAATTATGTCCAAAAAATCAAATTATCTAGGAGAAAGGAAGGAGATAAAGAGCAGATTAAGTCACTAAACAACAATTGTCTAAAAGCCAATACTCTGAAGATCAACTTGAGGATCAGATAATACAAGCAATGACCGACAAGCCAAAATACTGAGAATACTTTTGAAGGACCAGGATCTTATTTTGATTTTACCTCTGCCATTTTATATGCAAAGGCAATGACTTCCTGCCAATTGTAGCTTATTGTCTTCTCTGTTTTTGGAGACATATTTCTTTGCCACTGTCTCTGCCTCTATATCTGTTCTGATCATTGACTTTTGATAGTTAAACGGCTGCAGCAAACCATCCTCGCCTTGGATTCAGGTAGTTGTGTAACATTCTGCAGGTGAGTAGCTGGTCAAAGTGACCTGGAGGTGTGTGGGAGAGGCAGGACTCCACCCTCTGATGATTGGACCCTTCAGCTAATCCTTACAGGCCACCCTTAACAGGAGGTCACTTTTGGCTAAATCATCTATTTCAATCAATCCTTACATATATGCCCCTTTCTGTTAATTGCATTTCCATTCTCCTAACACCTCAGAGTAAAACTTCAAAGTTTCTTTTAACTCCCTTCTCTATCTTATGCCCATGACTCACTCTTGATTTCCACTGCCACAATACAGTTGATGTTCTCAACCTTTCCTCAGGAATCTTCCAGATGACCTCCAAACTTCTAGACTTTTCTTATTTAACCCTCTCCCCATTATGCTGCCATAATAGATGTTCTAAAGTGCTGCTCCAATCACTCCAGACCATTCTTGAAAAAATCTTTTGGTTTTTAAATTAGTATTCAGGATTTTCCATATCCTAGACCCAAGTTATTTTTATAAACTGGTTTCCACTACATCACTTTATGCACAGTATGCTGCAGTAATTGATGATGTATGTTTTTCATCCTTTCAAACAATGCGTATCCCTCTAACACCCTTCACCATCATTTATATATTAAGATACTTTCTATTCCTTTATAGTTAATTTTTTTTTTTTTTTGCAGTTTTTGGCTGGGGCTGGGTTTGAACCTACCACCTCTGGTATATGTGGCTGGAGCCCGACTACATTGAGCCACAGGCACCACCCTAATTTTCATTTTTATTAAAGACATCCATGTTCAAGGTTAAAAAAATTAGATGATGCTATGAGCTTGCAATGAAACATAGCAGTTCCCTTTCTCATCATTTATCACTCTCAATTCCTGTTCCTTTGAGGCAACACATTCTTAATAATTACAGTATTTTCTTCTATTTATCCATATTTCTAATAACAAGTTTTAGTTTACTTGGGGGTTTTCCATTTTAAATATTATTTTTTACTTGCTATAAGAAAATAAGGATCTTTAAACCTCAGTAACAGGGGATATGCCGCACCATCCAAAAATCAAATACCACACTTTTGAGCTAGATTAGCACAGAAGGCTTTCACTTTCACAATGCACAAACATTGGTCACAGTGGAATAATATAATGAATGACCTATGATTTTTTAAAAATCTCCTCTCAGTTCTGCCACACCCAGTATAACAAAGGGCACCAATTTCATTTCTTTTTTCTTGGTTGACATGGCTCCTGGTGCCTGTTCAATTCTGGTTGGTCTCTAGCATCTCCTGAGCTGTCCTTTCATCACTGCCATGGAAGTTCCCTTCATATTTTTATGTAAGTTTTTTGTTTCCTGAATATCTTTTTCTGTTTACTCTCTCATTTTTGTGGCACGTATCTCCAATAACTTCCTATAGTTCCTGGAAAATAAAATTTCAGTGATTTTACATGTTTTAAAATGTATTGTTCCAACTTGATTGATTGGTACAGATAGAATTCTAAGTTGGAAGTCATTTTTCTTCAGACTTTTTCAGTCATTACTCCTTACCTTCTCACTTTCACAGTTGCTGTTAAGAAGTCCAATTTCGGCTCGGCACCTGTGGCTCA
>NW_003852618.1:971580-1025921 GCF_000181295.1 Otolemur garnettii
AAAAAAAAAAAAGAAGTCCAATTTCATTTTCATTTACTTTCTACTATGTGCACACACACACGTACGTACACATGTGTATGTATACACATACCACACACACACCACATACTTGCATGCACTTCCTGTCTGGAAGTCTTTGGGAACTTTCCACTTTATCTCAACTCTCTCAATCCCAGTTTTGGGAAAGGAAGACTTACTTATCAGATTGGTAAGTTTGACAGATGGAACTGAGCATAACTTGACTTAGCCACTTCTCTTCTCTCTGGTTGAATCTAGTTCATCTTTAGGATTCATTCTGCTCTGCTCCTCAATGCCCCAACCTATAGACACTGATTCATTGTGTGTGTGTGTGTGCGCGCGCCCCCGGTTGCTGGGAGGTGGCTGTCCAGTCATACCCATGACTGATAGATAAGTCCTCTCTGGAATAGAAAAACTGTAAAGTGATCTGATTGCATGACTAAAAAACCATGACTTCCAAACAACACTAACAACAATAATGTGAATACTTCGACCTTCATTGCTCTAGCATCCATGTCCATTTTTCATCTTGTTCTATATTCAGGAAGGAAAGATAGAGGTGTTCTTAATTAACTTCCCCTGAAATCAGACAAGTCAGATGGATGATCCTTTAGCTTTTAACCTATTTTATTCTATTTCTATGCCTATATTTTTGTTCTACTTTCTGATAATTTTCCACCTACCAGCCATTTTATTTAATGTTTTATTTGTATCATATTCTTAACCTTGAACTATTATTTCATGTTCTCTAAATATGCCCCAATGCTTCTCTTGATCTTGTCCACATTTCAATGTTACTATATCTTCTTTTTTTTTTTTTTTTTGAGACAGAGTCTCACTATGTCTCCCTCAGTAGCGTGCTGTGACATCACAGCTCACAGCAACCTCCAACTCTTGGGCTTAAGCAATTTGCTTGCCTCAGCCTCCCAAGTAGCTGGGACTACAGGCACCTGCCAATGCCTGGCTATTTTTTGGTTATAGTTGTCATTGTTGTTTGGCAGGCCCAGGCTGGGTTTCAACCCGCCAGCTCTGGTGTATATGGCTGGCACCCTAGTTGCTGAGCTACAGGCCCCAAGCCAAGATTACAGTATCTTTTTAATGTTATCTAGATCCTCTTCTCCCTATATTGTCTCTCATATTTGAGAGGCTTTTTACATGTATTTGTTTTTATCTCTCTAATTAGAGGCTTTCCTCAGATGTTGGTTCATTTATACAGAGCAGCCATAAATTTGTGTGTAATTTAAATAGTTGTTGCACACAAACTTTGTGGCCACTCTGTATTTAAGAGTAGTCACTACAGTGCTGCTGATCACTCTGTGCTAATATGTGGAGGTTAGTGATGGGTGGGTTTTGCATGAGTAGTCAAGTGTGAATATAGCTTTTGATTTAAAAATCTTTATTTGAAAGTGTAGGTCTTTTCCATGTGTTCCTCAAATGAAGAATCCTCCAAATTCTTGTGTAGGCTATACAGGAATGACTGCCAATGTTTGCATAATTGAGAGGAGTTGAAAGTTGGGGGGCTTATAAATTAGTAGGCAGACTGCCATTTAATTGATGCATTTTCAGTCTTCTCCCTTACTCCTGTTCTCAGGTTTGTCTGGTGTCTCCAAGTCCAGTGTGCCTTTAGTTTACCCTTACAAAGAAGTAAACCTGCTACCTTCTGCCAGGGGAGGGGAGGAGCAGTTACCTAGCAGGGATGAAGAAGTTGGCCATCTAGGACTCCCACTGTTCTTAACACAATCTCTCAGACAATACTTTTGCTTTCAGCTGCATGCCACCTTCAGTGATCTGATTCCTCAAGTCCTTTGCTTATCTAGCCTTCTTCAGTGTGAATATATTTGCTTATTGATACCTCACTGCCTAAGATTTCTACTTTCTCTAGTCTCTAAGATAACTGCCATTTAACCATCTGCTTTCTAGCTTTTAAAATGTTGCTGACATTGTCTTTATGCCATCACTTCCTTTCTCCTCCTCTTTTATGAGATTATACCATTTTATTCTTTTACTCCCATTTTAGTAGGTAGAGACAAATGAATGTGTTATATACATCATGTTTAATTAAAAATCCACATTTAATCTTCAAGATCTATAAACACTCACCTTCATGAAACTATCTCATGGATTCCTACTTAGAAGTAATTTCTTCCATCTCCAAACTCTGTTTGCTCTTTTTTTTTTTTTTTTTTTTTGAGACAGAGCCTCAAGCTGTCCCCCTGGGTAGAGTGCCGTGGCATTACAGCTCACAGCAACCTCCAACTCTTGGGCTCAAGCGAGTCTCCTGCCTCCACCTCCCAAGTAGCTGGGACCACAGGCGCCTGCCACAACGCCCGGCTATTTTATTTTTTGGTTGCAGCCGTCATTGTTGTTTGGTGGGTCCGGGCTGGGGATTCGAACCCGCCACCTTAGGTGTACATGGCTGGCGCCTTAGCTGGTTGAGCCACAGGCGCCGAGCCTGTTTGCTCTTTTTTAAACACCTAGGATGGCACTTAGCACATTCTTAGTTATTTTTAATTATTTATGCACCTATAGAGAGGTCCTAGTGTAGAGTTTTCTTAGAATAGAGGATGGGTTGGGCTGGTTTTCCTGATCTACAGTGCCTAACACAGTGTTCTGTGCTTGGTAAACATATAAGTAATATTAATTTAATGAGTAAATGTATAAATAAATGATTGCATAATCAACCAATATATTCTCTGAATTTAAACATTAAGACAGGCCATGGGCATGGTGGCTCACACCTGTAATCCTAGCACTCTGGGAGGCTGAGGCAGGCAGATTGCCTGAGCTCAGGAGTTCAAGAGCAACCTGAGCAAGAACAAAACTGTATCTCTAAAAATAGCTGGGCATTGTGACTAGTATCCCAGCTACTTGGGAGGCAGAGGCAAGAGGACGGCTTGAGCTCAAGAGTTTGAGGTTGCTGTGAGCTATGACACCATGGCACTCTACCAAGGGCAACAAAGTGAGACTCTGTCTCAATAAATGAATGAATGAATAATTAAATAGATAGGACTGGGCACGGTGGCTCATGCCTGTAATCCTACACTCTGGGAGGCCAAGGTGGGTGGATTACCTGAACTCATGAGTTCAAGACCAGCCTGAGCCATAGTCAGAGCCAGAGCCAAAGCAACCCACATCTCTAAAAAAAAGTAGCTGGGCATTGTGGCGGGCACCTGTAGTCCCAGCTATCTGGGAGGCTGAGGCAAGAGAACCGTTTAAGCCCAGAAGTTTGAGGTTGCTGTGAGCTGTGATGCCACAGCATTCTACTAGGGTGACAAAGTGTAATAAGTAAATAAGAATAAATATTAAGACTACATTCAATGTCTTGGACTTGTAGGTATGTTCATTTTTTTGTACACATTTCATCTTGTGAAATGTTTGGCTTCATAATTAGTTTATATGATGTTTAAAGGAAGGAATGGTGCATTTTTTAAATATAATTTCTTGCAGTTATTACTTTGCTCTTTAAATACAAAGTACCTTAAAATTAATTTCTCCTAGGTCAGAGGTAGAGGAGCTATAGAGTAAATTTGGCTTACTCATTCAAAGGATGATCTTGAGTGACATCTACACTATCTGAAAATTGGATTTGAAGACACGAGGTTACTCTTGGTGAGTAGGAGAAGACTTATGATTTGGCAGGAAGATGAAATAACCTATAACCTTTTTTTATATAATCTTCTGTCTATTACTCCTATTCTCATTTTCTTCTCTAAATAGACAATTACAATTTGTATTTGTTCTGACAAGCAGTCTACAATTTCATTGAGCTTCCATTGCAGTGTATTTTTGCTTCTACTCAATCATATAATTGAAAATCATACAGAATATAGCTTTTCCAGATTGGCTTCTTTCATTTAGTAATTTGCATTTATGTTTCCTCCATGTCTTTTCATTGCTTGTTAGTTCATTTCTTTTTAGCACTGAATAATGTTCCATTGTCTGAAGGTATCACAGTTTCTTTATGTACTCACCTACTGAAGGATATGTTGGTGGCTTTTATGAATAAAGCAGCTACAAATATCTGTGTGCAAATTTTGTGTGGACATAAATTTTCAACTCTTTGGAGTAAATTTCGAGTGTAATTGCTGGACTATATGGTAAGGCTATGTTTTAGTTTTGTAAGAAATTGCCAAATTATCTTCCAAATGATTATACATTTTCCATTCCTACTGGCAATGAATGAGAGTTTCTGTTTCTCCAAATCTGAATCAGCATTTGGTCTTGTCAGTGTTCTGGATTTGATTTAGGATAGTAAATGGCATCTCATCATTGTCTTCATTTGTATTTCCCCAGAGACATATGGGGAAATTTTTTATGTGCTTATTTCCATCTGTATATATTCTTTGGTGGGGTACCTGTTAAAGTCTTTGGCCCTTGATTAGCTGGGTTATCTGTTTTTTTTTCTTTATTTTCTTTCTTTTTTCTCCAGCTAGAGCAGTGGTTCTCAACCTGTGGGTCACGATCCCTTTGTAACAATGATAATACATCATGGCATTAGGAAGGTTGAGAACCACTGAGCTAGAGTGTAGTGTCATCATCAGGTCACTGCAACCTGGAACTCCTAGGCTCATTATCTTTCTGGCTCAGCTTCCCAAGTCTCTGGGACTATAAGCTGCACCACCATCCCTGCCTAAAATATTTTTCTATTTCTGGTAGAGATAGAATCTTGCTCAGGATGGTCTGGAACTCCTGACCTCAAATGATCCTCCATCCTTGGCCTCCCAGAGTTTAAGGATTATAGGCATGAGCCACAGTGCCCAGTCGAGGTTGTTTGTTTTCTTCTCATTTATTTTTCAGCATCCTTTTTAAATTTTTAATAGACTTTTATCCAAAATATCTTTTGCAAATATTTTTTATCCCAGTCTGTGTTTTCTCTTTTTATTCTCTTGAGAGGTATGGCATTTTCAAGCAAGGCAGCTTTATCAGGACAAGAGAAGAAAATAGTCTTTAGCTAGGATAGGAAGGTGGGTGGTAGGTTACCACCAACACTCTGTATGCACATCTATCATCATTCTAACTCTTGGAGCTCTACTTTTTCCTCATCAGTGCCCTGACTTACAAGAGATCTGCAGAATATTCACAACTCACTTTCTGGTACCAATTTCTGTATTAGTCAGGATCCTTGGTTATAAATGAGAAAACCCATGCCTGATGACCCAAGCAGAAAGAAAATATTACAAGAGTTATTCTCAGAATTAACAGGAAGAGAGAATAACAAAACTTCACTATCAAAAAAACCCAAACAAAACCAGAAATGAAGAGAAGCAAGCAACTAAGCAACTAAGATTCCAGTCCAGAAAGAGACACATCCTTTGATGCTGTCATATATATATATTTTGCTAGCAACTCTGAGAAACTCTGAGATATTAATCAGGAAGGTAGTATCTCTGAATATCTGACTATCCCTTACCTCCCTTTTCATCATTTCTGCCCAGTTTCAAACCCTGGGCATAAGCATCTGATAAACCAACCTTACAGTGCATTCCTTTGATGCCAAGTATCTGGGAGAAGAATATATATATATTACCCACCTTCTACTGGCTTCTTTAGTCAGACATAAGAGCCATAAAACAAATATCTACTAACCTATCACACAGGACTTTGAATTAGAAAAAATGTATACAAAACCACTTTCTTTACTGAAAGGGCTTTTAAATGTTACTTAATGTTAATGATGACAATTATATTCAGTACTATTGTTATAATTTCTATTGAGGATGTGTTCTACCTCTCCCCTACACAAGTATATTTTTAAGAGCAACATATTTAAAGTACTGAAGAAAAAAAAAGCAACCAGTCAAGCTAGAATTCTATACCAAGTGAAACGATCTTTAAAAAATGAAAGTTAATTTTTTTTTTTTTTTTGAGACAGAGTCTCACTTTATCACCTTCGGTAGAGTGCCGTGGTGTCACAGCTCACAACAACCTCCAACTCCTGGGCTTAGGTGATTCTCTTGCCTCAGCCTCCCGAATAGCTGGGACTATAGGCACTGACAACAATGCCCTGCTATTTTTTTGTTACAATTTGGCCAGAACAGGGTTTGAACCCGCCACCCTCAGTATATGGGACTGGTGCCCTACCCACTGAACCACAGGCACCACCCATTAAATATTTTTTTAAACATACAAAAACTGAAAGAATTCATCACTTGCAAACCTGCACTATGAGAAATGTTAAAGGAGACCCTTCAGGAAGGAGAAAAATAATACCAGATGAAACCTGGAGGTACACACAGAAATGGAACATAATGGAAATGGTAACTATGTGGGCAAATATAAAGATATCTTCCTTATTATTTAAATTGCTTTAAAAGATAACTGTTTAAACTAAAATTAATAACAGTGATACAATGGGGTTTATAACATGGAGAAATAAATTGCATGATAGTAACATAAAAGCAAAAAAGCATATTTTTTCTTAGTGTCTTCAGAACTTCTTCAACTTGCAATTTTTTAAATCATCCATATTTTCCTTAATTTAGTCAGAATTGTTATCACAATCAGTGAAGCACATGAAGGAAAGTTTCCGAGAGGATATCATTCTCATGGGATTTACCAAATATCCAAGGCTATATCTTCCTCTCGTCTTTGTCCTGGTGACTTCCTACATGTTCACTTTGCTGGGAAATGTGGCTATTATTCTGCTCTCTCAACTGGATTCCCAACTTCAAAGTCCCATGTATTTCTTTCTCACCAGCCTTTCCTTCTTGGATCTCTGTTTTACCACCACAAGCGTACCTCAAATGCTATTCAATTTAGGGGGGCCCAACAAGAACATCACTTACATAGGCTGTATGGCCCAAGCCTATATATTTCAATGGCTGGGTTGTACTGAATGTGTCCTGCTTGGCATCATGGCCTTAGACCGCTATGTGGCTGTGTGTAAGCCTCTGAGGTACTCTGTAATCATGGACCATAAGCTCTGCCTACAGCTGTCCTGCACTGCTTGGCTCATTGGTCTGGCCAATTCACTGCTTCAGTCCACACTCACAGTCCAGCTGCCCCTGTGTGGGAACCAGGTACTGGATCACTTCTTCTGTGAGCTGCCTGGTCTTATTAAGATGGCTTGTGTGGACACCACAGTCAATGAGATTACTTTATCAGTGATGGCCACTTTCCTGATAATGGGTCCCCTCTCCATGATTCTTGTCTCTTATGGTTATATTGCCCAAGCTGTGTTTCAAATCCCATCTAATAATGGGAGACTTAAGGCCTTCAACACATGCTCGTCACACTTAGTGGTAGTGTCTTTGTTTTATGGGCCTGGCATCTACATCTACATGCAGCCCTCCGAGAATGGCCCTCAAGATCTTGCCAAAGTTCTGACCCTGTTTTACTGTGTTGTCACTCCTATGGCCAACCCATTCATCTATACCCTGAGGAACAAGGATGTTAAAGAGGCTTTGAGAAGGCTACTGAGAAGGGCTAAGATAATTTCTCCAAGATAATGTGATAAAGTGATGCTTTGTTTTGAACTGGAAATCTCAACAATAATGTAAAATATATTCTCCTTTTGAGACATGTTTTATCAAAAACATGGTCAAAAGTCTAGTGAAGAAAATCTTTATATAAGATAAATATCTTTATTAAAAAAATACCTAAAATTTAGTTTGAATATACTTTTGAACTTTTAGTGTAATATCAGTGGAAACTACTAAGGGTGTATGAAGTTCAATAAAAAATATAAAAGGAGTCACCTTGAAAAATGTCTTATGGCTTTACAGATGCTGCCACTTCCTTTAGTCTCCTGTTACCAACCATGGTCAACCCCATTGTGTTCATAGATTTTGCTTTAGATGACAAGCCCTTGGGCCTCATCTCCTTTAAGCTGTTTGCAGACCAAGTTCCAAAGACAGCAGAAAATGTTGTGTTCTGAGCACTAGAAAGAAAGGATTTGGTTATAGGGGTTCCTGCTTTCATAGAATTATTATAAGGTTTATATGCCAGGGTGGTGACTTCACATGCCACAATGGCACTGGTGGCAAGTCTATCTACTGGGAAAAAATTGATGATGATAACTTCATCCCAAAGCATACAGCTCCTGGTGAATGCTGCACCCAACACAAATAGCTCCTGGTTTTTCATTTGCACTGCCAAGACGGTTGGATGGCAACATACAGTCTTTGACAAAGTGAAAGAAGGCCTAAGTGTCATGAAGGCCAAGGAACACAATGGGTCCAAGAATGGCAAGACCAGCAAGAAGATTACCATTACTATGGACAGCTGGAATAAATTTGTCTTAATGTTTTATCTTAACCACCAGACCTTTCCTTCTGTAGCTCAGGAGAGCATCCCTCTACCCCCATTTGCTTTCAATATCCTGTAATCTTTGAGCTCTGGCTTCAGTTCTTTGGGTTCCACATGGAAGATGGCTTGTGTGGACACCACAGTCAATCAGATCACTTTATCGGTGATGGCCACTTTCCTGATAGTGGGTCCCCTCTCCATGATTCTTGTCTCTTATGGTTATATTGCCCAAGCTGTATTTCGGTTCTCTGGGTTCCACATTTTCCTTATTCCCCTTCATGTCTAGCTGGATTGCAGAGTTAAGTTTAAGATTATTAAATAAAAAATAAATAATAATAAAAGTATCTAATAATGTTTGAGCTTTATTTATTTATTTATTCAAGACAGGGTCTCACCCTGTCAGGCAGGTTGGAGTGCAGTGGCACCATGCAGCTTACTTCAAACTCCTGTGCTCAAGCTATTCTCCTGACTCAGCCTCCCCAGTGACTAAGACTACAGGCAAGTGACATCATGCCCAGCTAAATTTTTATTTCTTTGTAGAGATGGGAATCTTGCTGTGTTCCCCAGGATGGTCTTAACTCAAGCAATCCTCTTTTCTCAGCTTCCCAAAGTGCTGAGATTATAGGCATGAAGCATTGAGTTCAGCTTAAACTTAAAAAGCTAAAAAATAATCATTAAATCCATATCAAATTTTGTTTAAAATATAAAATTATTTTTGTGAGTTCTTACATTTTTAAGAACTTATAAAATAAGAAATATTTCAACAATAGGAAAAGGAAACCTATTATTAAACAAATGATCCTATAGAATATTGGTATGGTGAACACCTAATTTGAGTGTATATGACTTGTACTTCATGCCAAAATTACAATAAATTAATTTTAATCAAAAAGTTAAAATTTTTAAATGGTTTTAATTCAATAATTAAATATCTTTTCTATCACAGGTGTGGAAGAGAAATACATTTATAACAATTGAATAAATGAAAAATAAGACCAAAACAGAATAAATAAGAATAATAAAGATGCAGATAACAAAATAAACTCAAAACTAAAGTTATTGTTTTTAAATATACCCAATATTAGTCTTTCATACAAAATTTAAAAAGACAACATGCACATATACATAGTATTCTGCAACAAATAAATAAACAGCAGCAAATAAACAAATACACAGATACTCTATGTCTGGAGAAACAGGCAACTTATCACTGTGTTTCAAAACTTATTCTTACAAATGAACCTTTTAAAATGCAGACAAGATTACAAAATGACACGTCTTACTGGCTCCTTCTGCCAATCCAACTGTACATTGTCATAGACTATAGAAAAAGTTGTTGGATCTCAGAAACTAATATTTTAATAATTTAGAGGGATATGGAAGTTAGCTGAGTCCTATTATCAGGACAAAACAGCACCTTGGAGAAAGAGGCTTAAGGGCCAACCCTAGAGGATAAGCTGGGGAAACCTTTCTCTCTCCTCTATATTACACAAAGCGATCCTTACCCCTTCATCATCACTGAAAGCAAAATTCAGGAAAATAGGATATGTATTTATCCTTTTAATCTTAAAAATAAACTTGAAAAATACCAAAATACTTATTAGCATATGGTATAGTTAACTGTTACAATACTACTGGAGGGAGTATAAACTGAGAATAATTTGACATTATCTAGGGCACAGATTTCCAACTAGTGCATTGCACAACACGGTTATGCTATCAATGTGTGAACAGGTGTGCTTTTGAGCTGCTGGTCTCCTTAGAGGGGCCAGGCAAGAATGAGAAAAAGAGGTGATTGCTCCCAGACACACGTAGCCTCAGATGTTTGTCCTAATTTGTTATATAACTATTATTTTCTTATGTACCAGGAGTTGAGAGGGTTTCAGAATAAGAGTGTAAGTTAGAATTCTTAGTTGCAAACATTAGGATCCATGCTACAGATGAAATAGGACAGAAATTTATTAAAGAATATCAGATTATTTACAAAGTCTCCCAAAAGGCCAGAAAAAGAGACACTGGGACTATGCACTCAAGGAAAAATGCCCAAATTTTACTCCCAGACTGCTCATACATGCAATTCCATAGCAGTGAATAACTAACATTTTCAATATAAACACTGAACATGAGATACTACAACATGGCCTGTGGTCAGCTTTGCCTCTAAATATTCTTAACTTGGCCAAATGTTGCCACCCTTATTTACACAAATTCTGCATAGTATCCCCTTCCTCACAGTGCTCTTTTCTAAGTAGAAATTTTTCATGGATGCATTTGATTGGTAAAACCTATATCACACGCCTGAACATTAACTGCAAGGAAAGATGGAAAGTGAGTTTTTCTAGTACCTACCACGAAGAGGTAGGAGATACAAGGGCGAGCAGTAATCGCTATAGGAAGATTATTTAAAATATTCTGAGCAGCTGGCTTGGCGCCTGTGGCTCAAGTGGCTAAGGCACCAGCCACATACACCTAAGGTGGCAGGTTTGAATCCCCAGCCCGGGCCGCCAAACAACAATGACGACTGCAACCAAAAAATGGCCAGGCGTTGTGGTGGGCGCCTGTAGTCCCAGCTACTTGGGAGGCTGAGGCAGAAGACTCGCTTGAGCCCAGGAGTTGGAGGTTGCTGTGAGCATGATGCCATGGCACTCTACCCAGGGGGATAGCTTGAGGCTCTGTCTCAAAAAAAAAAATATTCTGAGCAGCCACAAATATGTAAAATATTCATAACCTCCAACACAATAAAGAGGAACATATCCCCATTACACAGCAATTTTTCTTTTTTTTTTTTGAGACAGAGTCTCAAGCTGTTTCCCTAGGTAGAGTGCCATGGCATTACGGCTCACAGCAACCTCCAACTCTTGGGCTTATGCAGTTCTCTTACCTCAGCCTCCCAGGTAGCTGAGACTATAGGTGCCCACCATGATGCCTGACAATTTTGTTGTTGTTGTTGTTATAGTTGTCATTATTATTTAGCAGGCCCAGGGCCGGGTTCAAATCTGCCAGCCTAGGTGTATGTGGCCAGCACCCTAACCACGGTGTTACGGGCACTGAGCCTACACAGCAATTCTATTCCTGGGTAAATTCCAAAAAGAAAAGCTAGATGCACACGTGATGCTCTCACACATGCACAGAAAAGAAGATGTCCAAGTGTAAAAGTAATTTACTTCATACCAATAGGAGAATGATGAATAAATCAGAGCATATATATAGATTGGAGTATATACAATCTATATGTGTATAGCAGTGAAAACAAATGATCTAGAGAGCTAGATTTGTCAACTTGGACAAATCTCACATGTAAATTGTTAATCAAAGAAAAATAGTAAAGAAATATGTACAATTACACAGAAAGAGAAATATATATACTACTTATAGATTTTTTTAAGTTATAGGTAGATACACAATCTCAAATATTCATGGAAATGAAAACAACTAAATTCTGGATAGCTTTTTCTTCTATAGATGGAGAGCTACATAGGGATACAATTTCTTATGTAGTATTTTATTTTGCAAACTGATCAGTAGATACACTGGTATTTGTTTTTATTCACACTTTTAAAACTTGCAATATTAAGGTTTCCAAACAAATATAAATGTGAACAGGGTAGACCAGGCATTAAGCCTATAATTGTAGCACTCTGGGAGGCCAAGGTAAGCAGACCCCTTGAGCTCAGGAGTTCATGACCAGCCTGAGCAAGTGAAAGTCTCTACTAAACATGGAAAAAAATTCGCTGGCAATTGTGGCAGGCACCTGTAGTCTCAGCTACTCATGAGACTGAAGTAGTAAGATCACTTGAACCCAAGAGTTTGAGGTTGCTGTGAGCTAGGCTGAAGCATGGTACTCTAGCCTGGGTGACAGAGGGAGACTGTCTCAAAAAAAAAAAAGAAGAAGAAGAAGAAGTGGACCGTTTAGGTTAGTTTAATGAATGACCATGTGCTCATTATCCTGTTTTATTAATTACCATCACAAGACAACCACCATCTTCAATCCCTTGCTCTCTGGATTATTTCAAAGCAAATCCTAGATATCATGTATAATTTCAACTGTTAATAATTCAGGATGTATCTCTAAAGGATATAGATGCTTACAATATTTTTGCAGACCTAAAATATTTCATAACTTAAGAAAACTGGGGAACTGACAGAAATGAATATAGGAAAATATCCAGAATATTATAGTGTAGGGAAAGAAGAGAAAATATTGAAGAAGGGGTAAGAAAAAATGAGATAGTCTAAGATATGTATAATTGAAGTCAAAGGAGAAGAGGAATCCAGTTATAAAAGCTGCGAAACTCCAAAGATAAAAATAAAATAATAAAATCTGCTCAATATAGAAGGTAGTTTACTATCCAATGAACATAGATTAGACTGACTTTTCAACAGATATGGTGGCAGCAGCAAGAAATGAAGTATTTTCAAAATGCTAAAAGAAGTGATTAACTGCCAACCTAGAAAATATCTTTCAAGAATGAAGGTGAAAATATTCTTCAAGAATGGAAGCAAAATAACAACTATTTCAGAAATTAAAAAAAAAAAAAACTTCAGATAATTTATTACCAGAAGAGTTAAAGGAAACACTAAAGGGTAATCTTCAGGAAGAAGAAAAATGATTTTAGGTTGAAGTTGAGGGCAGGGCACAGTAGCTCACACCTATAATCCTGGCACTCTGGAAGGCTGAGGCAGGTGAATCACTTGAGCTCAGGGGTTGGAGACCAGCCTAAGTAAGAGCAAGACCCTGTCTCTACCAAAAATAGAAAAACTAGCCAGGCATTATGGTAGGCGCCTATAGTCCATCTACTCAGGAGGCTGAGGCAAGAGGATCAGTTGAGCCCAAGAATTTGAGGTTGCTGTGAGCTATGATGCATGGCACTTCTCACTCACAGGTGAAGAGTGAGACTGTCTCAGAAGAAAAAAAAAGTTAGATTGAAGTTGATATGCATAAAAGAATGAAAATGGTAAATAATGATGTAGAACTAAATAAATACTGAATAATACAAGACTGATGTGGTTGCTCACACCTTAATGCTGGCTCTTTGGGAGGCCAACGTGGGAGGACTGCTTGAGCTCAGGAGTTCAAGACTAGTCTGGGCAAGAGAAGAGTAAGACCGCATCTTTACTAAAAATAGAAAAATTAGCTGGGTGTGGCGGTGCTAGTCCCAGCTACTAGGGAAGCTGAGGCAAAAGAATTGCTTGAGCCCAGGGGTTTGCAGTCACACTGAGCTATGATACCACTGCTCTCTACCCAGGGTAACAAAGCAAGACGTGTCTCAAAACACATATATGGAATAATAATTCTATTTCAAATAAACAACCCAATGATGAACTTCAAGGTACTAGAAACGCAAGAACAAACCAAACCCAAAATTAGTAGGAGGAAAGAAATAATAAAGATCAGAGCAAAACTAAATGAAATAGATAATAAAAACATTTTAAAAGCCTCAATAAAATAAAAAGTTGGTTTTCTAAAGGTAATATTGAGCTCTTCTGCTACTGCTGTGGGAATGAACACATCTGCCCTGCTATGAAAGGTTGGTTTTATTAGTAATTCTTAAATTTCAGACCATCCTTTGAGAAATATATGTGTGTTTCTAAAGCCATACATTTAATATGTTTTTAACCTATCTTGGAAAGGATGTATTGAATTTTAAATTGAAACTACTAGTGACTATGTGGAACTTTGTAGAAATCATCTGTTTGCATTTTTCTTATTACATTTACAGCAATATTAATTTGCAAAAAAATAAAGATAATATTGATAAACCACTAGCTAGACTAACCAAGAAAAATAATAAATAAGACCCAAATAAACAAAATCAGAAACAAATAAGGAGGCATTACAACACAGAAATACAAAAGATCATCTGAGACTAGTATGAACAATTATATGCTAACAAACTGGGAAACCTGGAGGAAATGGATAAATTCCTGGACACATGCAACTATCAGGAATGAATCAGGCAGAAACAGAAAACCTTAGCAGACCAATAAGAACTAATAAAACTAAACTAGTAGTAAAAAGTCTCCCAACAAAGAAAAGCCCAGAACCTAATGTCTTCATAGCTACATCCCACAAGACCTATACCAAAGAGCTAGTATCAACTCTCCTAAAACTATTCCAAAAAATAGAAGCGAGGTAATTTTTCCTAACTCATTCTATGAAGCCAGCATTATCTTGTAACCAAAACCAGATAGGGACACAACAACAAAAAGAAAACTGTAGGCCAATATCCCTGATAAGCATAGATGCAAAAATCTTCAACAATGTATTAACAAACTCAGTCCAATAGTACATGAAGAAGATAATACACCATAGTCAAGTGGGATTTACCCCAGGAATGTTTGGATGGTTCAACATACACAAAGCAATACATTTCCTATATTACATCAACAGAATGAAGAAAAAAATCTACATGATCATCTCAATAAATGCAGAAAAACATATGATAAAATTTAACATTCCTTCATGATAAAAATGCTCAACAAACTAGGCAAAGAAGAAATAGACCTCAACACAATAAAGGCTCTACATATGACAAACCCACCACTAACATCATACTGAATGCAGGAAAAGCTGAAAGCTTTCCTCTATGAAGTGAACTAGATAAGAACACCTATTTTCATCACTCCTATTCAAAATAATACTGGAAATCCTAGACAGAGTAATCAGGCAAGAGAAAGAAATAAAAGGCATCCAAATTGGAAAAGGCTCTACCAAAAACTCTTAGCACCAATAAATAAGTTCAGGAAAGTTGCAGGACACAAATCATACAAAAATTCATAGCATTTCTGCACACCAATAATGAACTAGCTCAAAAAGAAATCAATATCATTCATAATAGCTACCCAAAAAAGCTAAGAATAAGTTTAACCAAAGAGGTGAAAGACCTCTACAAGAAAAGCTATAAATCATTGATGAAAGAAATTGAAGAGGACATAAATATAAAGACACCCTATTGTAATTAATATTGTTAAAAAGACCATACTGCCAAAAGAAATACATAGATTCAATGAAATCCTTATTAAAATGCCAATGAAATTTTTCAAAAAAAATAGAAGAAATAATCCTAAAATTTGTATGGAACCAAAAAAGAGCCTGAATAGCCAAAGCATTACTAATCAAAAAGAGCAAAGCTGAAGGCATGAGACTACTCATGATTTCAAAATATATTATAATGCTATAGTAACCAAAATAGCATGGCATAGGTACAAGAATGGACACATAGCCCAATGGAATAAAGAACCCAGAAATAAACTCACATTTGTACAGCCAACTATTTTTAACAAAGGCACCAAGAACATATATTGGGAAAAGGACACCCTTTTCAATAAGTGGTGCTGGGAAAACTGGATCTCCATATGCAGAAGAAGGAAAGTACCCTTCTACTTCTCATCACATACTACAAATTAACTCAAAATGGATTACGGACTTAACCCTAAAACTACTAGAATAAAATATAGAGAAAACACTCCAGGGCATTGGTCTAGAGACAAAGACTTTTTGGCTAAGACCCCAGAAGCACACGCAGGAAAAATAAAAACAGACAAAAGGGACTATACTAAACTGAAAAGCTTCTGCACAGCAAAGGAAACACTAAACAAAGTAAAGAGACAACCTATTGCATGGAAGGAAAATATTTATATATTCATTTGGCAAGAGACATATACATATACAACATATACAACAGACTCAAACAACTCAACAACCATAGCACGCTGGGCACAGCACCATGGGAAGCCCAAATGGGAGGATCACTTGAGGTCAGGAGTTTAACACCATCCTGGACAACATAGGAGGACTTTGTCTCCACAAAAAAAAAATTTTTTTTAAGATTATTCAAGCCTAGCGGTGCATGCCTGTAGTCCTAACTACTTAGGAGGTTGAGAAGGAAAGATCACTTGAGGTTACAGTGGTAAGCTATAATCACACTACTCTACTCCAGCCTGGGCAACAAAGACAAACAATAAGAAAAAAAGAAAAACAAGAAAAAGTAAGTAATTGCATTAAAAAGTGGGCAAAGGATAGAAATAGACATTTCTAAAAATATATATAAAAATTCAACTTTACTAGATGAGCAACACTTTGCCAAAAATGATTTCACCAGTTTATACTCTCACAAACATTGTAAGATAATTATTATTGCTCCATAACCCTTGCTAACATTTGGCATTGTGAATACTTTTCTAGCAGGGGTATCAGCATTGGGAGTATAATTCCTTAAGAAATACCCAAGGACTTATCATATTGCTGTACGAAGACAGGCACTCTTACACTTTGCAGTTGAAAGTAAAAAATGACAAAAGTCTTACAAAGACCTCTCTTCCTCTCCTTCTTTACTGCAGCATTATTTGTTAAAGCAAAATATTGGAAAGAACCCAAATACCCATCCCTATGAGGGTGGTGGGGAAAAATGATAGTATGTCCATACAATGGGTTATTATATGAGTGTAAAAATAAAGAGGATTACTTTTGTGAACAAATTTAGAGTAATTTCCAGGCTTTTCTGTTAAGTGATAAAGCAAGAGTGCATGTAATATAATAGCTTTTCTGTTAAATGATAAAGCAAGATGTAAAGTGTCCATGTAATATAGTAAGTTATAAGGGTAAAAAGGTAAATATTTTTACAAAAGAAAGAAAAGAAAAAGTCAAGAATGGATGAGGAAAGAAGGAAGAAAGATGGAGAGCATAAATAAAACACTAATGAAAAAGGGGTTAGGGATTAAAGCAAAACTCAGAATATACCTTTTTACATAACGTTGATTTTTAACTAAGTAAATGTTTTGCATTTGTAAAGAGAGTTGAAAAGTAATGAAAGGAAACATTGAAATGGAATACAAACAGAAGCAAATAACCTTAAATGTATATCAATTTTATAATATAACCATATAGAAGAATTAATTCAAATGAGGTATCTATACAGTATTTCTGACTGTTCTCTTTAACGGGATATAATTCAAGAACAAATAAAACAAAAAATTTGAACTCTACATAGCAGGTATGTTGCTACTAGTGATTTACTGGTATTGTAATCTTTAAACTATTTTGATTATAAGACAGAGTGAATTCAGTGAATATATTGATGCTGTTAGGAGCCAGGGTTTTTACCATGGGAAAAAAGAATAAACAAATGTGTGGTGGTGAAAATGAAAAACAATTCTGTTGAGTTGTTTTTTAATAGAAAGCATCCTGAAAATCCTCATCACATGTATTCCAGCTCTCATCTATTCATAAGGTCTAAAAGCAATAATATATCCCAGTAGCAGTCAACGTATCCATTGCCCAAAACTCAGATGTTGGTTTCTGCATACCATTCTTCACTAATAAAAACTGTGGCTTCATGGAGCAATGGTGGTTTCAGGTCTAGGATAGCAAAGGATTAAACAAGCCTGGAATATCTCATGTGAGAAAATAAAGTGCACAAAAAATGCTTCAGGACTTACTGAAGCCAGTTTGAAAGGGTTCTAAATGACCAAATTTGAAATAATTGGACCATCAAAATAATAATGGCAGTAATTGTTTATAACATTGAATTTTAAAAGAATCCATGAATTCATTTTGATAAAATGAGAGACAGCAGGGAAAAGATATGGTTTTCTTTGTAGGGAATGACAACTGATAAACGTAGAAGGAATGTGCCTTCTTAGTATCTTCATTTGTTAAATGAAGCTAATTGTTCCTGATTCACAGGGTTGTTATGCAGAGTAAATAAACTAATATGGGTAAAGCACGAAGTTTAGGTACGATCATATGCCCCCCTAGCAGAAAAGGCGCCTCCAAGCTCCTCACTACGCTCGAAGACCGTACTCAGCGTAGCCACCACAGAGGTGTGAAAACATCCAGGCTTCCTAGAAGGAACGCAGCCAGAACCGCTGCGCCGCCGCGAGCGCGCCTCTGTGACGTACTTCCGGCCTTTGTATAGTTTATCATTCTCAGAGCTGCGGTTGCCAATGTTTAGGAGGTGGTGTAAACTGGGCTAGGTGGTACCTCCTCTCACTTATTCCTCCGTGAGCTTCGGATTCAAGCTACTGCTGAGGGCCTTCGGAAGGGCCGGTCTGTGCGCTGCGACCCCGGACTGGCTGTGGGGGAGCGAGGGCTTCTTGGCCAGAACTTGGCCGGGCAGGTGAGGGGCAGAGGAGGCTGCTCCGGAGCCTGGAAGGGCCATGTTGACTAAAGTCAGCGTCCTCACTCCCTACCCTTTTCTCCTGCTCCATGTCTGCTCCAGAGCTCTTCAACCTCTCAACCCTAGTGCTGGTGGCCCTCTGAACTCTTCCATATCCACATCTTATTAATATTATCTGAATAGATTCTATATCATGGAATGCTTATATTTTCCGATGTCTTATCCTCTACTGTGGACTTATTTTTGACAGTGAGCAGGGATAGCTTTAAAATATGCCACAACTTCTCTTAGTTTGATTCATGTTTATTCTGATTCACATAGTATAAGGCTCTTGCTGTCTGTTGATTTCTTTTACATGAATATTTAAGTAGCATGTACTATGTGTATATGCCAGCCAGGCACTGTTCTAAGCACTTTCCAAATATTACTTACTTGTCATAACTCTTGTGAGTTAGGCGCTGTTACTATATCGATTATGCATTCTCTTTTTTAACATCCAAGAAGAAAGGTCAAACAGCTGATAAGCAGTGTAGTCAGGATTCAAATCCAAGCAGTTAGACCCCCAAAGCCCATCTTTGCTGTGCTGACTCCTGAGTCTGTTTCCATGTTAGCTTTACAGCTACAACCCAGGAGGATACTTTTCTCATTTGAATGCAGTCCTTCTTTTCGACCTCAGTAGTCCTGGGCTTTTAAGGGAGGGAAATTGAGAGGGAAATTGATTTTTATGAAACCAACTGAACCACCACATAACCTCAAATGATCTGTGGGCAAAGCTCAGAGCTTCAGCTGTTGTCTGTGAATGAAAAAACTTGGACTTGAAACCAAGTGGAGCAGGTGGCAAATAGGAAAAAAAAAAAAAAGACATTTTTCAGAAGCCTGAAAGATTGAAAAAAAAGCAAAGTGTGAGTGGTTTGGTTGTTTAATCCTTTGAATCCATGGTGGGTTAACTGAGAAATGTGAGAGCAGATATTCTGAATTTACCTATTTGATATTTGTACCCCCAAATTTTCTCACTTTGGTATAAATTCATCAGACCCTATTTAAGCCATCATCATTTCTCCCTGGATCATCATCATAACTTCTCTTCCTGCTTCTTCTTTTTTTCATTGTCATTAACACAGCAGCCAGAGTTATGCTTTTATATTAAATGTAAGTAAAATGTCACCCCTCTGCTCAAAACCTCCGATGGCTTCCTACATCTCTTAGAGTACAAACCAGAACCCTTATATCAGCCTTTCATGATCCCTGCTTTATCTATCACTTTCCCTTTTGCTTTCTCTGTTCCAGCCACATTGTTCAATTAGCTGTTCCTTGAAGAATCCACGCAGGCTCCCACCAACAGGGACTTACACTTGCTGTTCCCTGTGCTTGTAACAGTTTTTCTACAGATAGCCGGATGACTTGCTTCTCATTTCCTGCATGTCTCCTCAGCTATTACATTTCCAGCAAAGCCTTCCCTGACTACATAAAACAGTAGCCTTTCTTCCTCCTTACTCCCTGTCTCCTTTACCTTTATTTTCTCTATGGCATTTATTACCACTTGACATACATTTAATTATTGTCTGTCTCCTGTGTTCCCTTTCCTCATCCTGTCACCTCTACTCCCCACTTACAGATGGCAGGGTAACATCAGAGACTATGAATTCTGAAGTCAGATTAGCTGAGTTTGAATTGCAGCTTCAACACTTAACTACCTGTGACTAACTTGGACTTTGGATGAGTGACAAACTCTTTGTGTCTCAGTTTTCTCTGTGATGCAGAGATAAAAATTGTATCTTATCCATGCTGTTTGAGGAGTAAATAGAGATATATGTCATCTAGAACAATGCCTGGTACACTAAAAGCACTGTAAATGTCACCTATTATTAATATTGTTATTAGAGTATAAAACCATGGCTCGGTGCCCATAGCACAGTGGTTACAGCGCCAATCACATACACCAAGGCTGGTGGGTTCAAACCCAGCTGGGCCAGCTAAACAACAATGACAACTGCAACAAAATATAGCCGAGTGCTGTATGGGCACCTGTAGTCCCAGCTACTTGGGAGGCTGAGGCAAGAGAATCGCTTAAGCCCAGGAGTTTGAGGTTGCTATGAGCTGTGATACCCTAGCACTCTACCGAGGGTGACCTGGTGAGACTCAAAAAAAACAAAGAGTATAAATCCATGAGATAAGGACTTTGGGGGTTTTTTGGTTTGGTTTGGTTTTGCAGTTTCTGGCTGGGCTGGATTTGAATCCACCACCTCCGGCATATGGGGCCAGTGCCCTACTCTTTTGAGCCACAGGCACCATCCAGGACTTTGTTTTGTTTGCAGCTATAGCTGCAGGGCCTAGAACAGTACCTTGGAATATGGTAGACTCTGAAAATATTTGCCGAATGAATGAGTGGTATATAAAAAGTTTTGAAGGAAAAAGGATAATGTGGTAGTTGTAGTGGTGATGAGTTAACCAAGAAAAGTGGAGGAAAACCATGAACTCAAGGACCCTATCTTTAGAGGAAAAAGTCCTCTCTACTCATCCTGGGGTGGTGATTATAGTAGTCAACCAAACCAAAGATGTCAGAAATTTGTGGAGTGGAGAGGATTATGTCGCAGGTTACCCAGAAGGTTGTTTTCTACGCTATAATGTTTTCCCTTTTGATAAACATAACCAGTAGTGACAAAATGAATCTAACTTCTTCTAGTTGTAATGTGATCAAATGTTCACTTATGATTTAAATAACTATCCTTAGTTATTTAATTTCATGATGCATGTCAATACCTAAGATTACTGTAGGGTAATTTTTATAGTGAATTATAATAATTCTTCTTAAAAACAAGTGATGATTCATTTGTGGGTCATAAAATCTATGTGGTAGGTTGTGGACTTTTTACAAATGAAGTAGGATTCTTGGGAGGCTGAGGCAAGAGGATCACTTAAGCCCAAGAGTTTGGGGTTGCTGTGAGCAGTGATGCCACAGTACTCTACCCAGGGCAACAGCTTGAGACTCTGTCTCAAAAAAAAAAAAATGAAGTAGGATTATAAATAATAGCATTTCTCATAAAGTAAGGATACCAGTGTTTTGTGAAATTATTTAAATTATTTGTGTTTATGGGTATATCTTGTATATGCACAAATATATATTCACATACATATGTATGTGTGTTTTGGGTTATAATGTAAACTACATCTTTTTTCCAGAATTTTTTTAAATTTCAAATTAATATAAGGGTATACAAATGCTTAGGTTACTTTGTTTTCAATTCTGAGGTAAAGTTCAAGTTGTAGTTGAGCCCTTCACCCAGAGGTCGTGCTGAACAGCCTTACATTGTCCACGTTAGGTGAAATACCACTAATCACCCTCCCTCCTCCCCCGCTCCCTGTCTTTCCTCTCCTCTTCCACTTGCTAGACTATATTTGTGTTTTTTCTTTTGTGTGGGTATGTGGTTGTTTATATATTGGTTTCATATTATTATTGAGTACATTGGATACTTTTTTATAAAATATTTCCTGCTGAGGGTCTTGGTCAAAAAAGTTTGAAAGCCTCTGCCCAAAAGTGGTATTTATAAATCACTAGGTCACATAATTATTTTTCTTTCAGGAAATTGTCCAATGGAATCTAATCATATGTATCCTCATATTAGTCTGAAAAAAAAAACCAGAAAATTGCCTTCATTAATTACTAGCCTAGTTAAGATTGTTCATAAACTTTAAGTGATCATAGACATTTGTTTTGTTAGTGGTAATTGTAGTTTACATAAAATCACCTACTCTCTACCTTAAAGGTGCTTCAAAGAGAGTCTCCAAGAAATTAAAGACCAAGAAAAAGCTCAAATTCTACTCTTATTTTAAAATATTAGGATTAATATTTTTCATTTTAATGTCTCTGAGCCAAGACCACTACAGTCAACTGCTTTCTGATTTTGCCTTAGTGCTTAGATCACTAGGATATTCGTTTCATTTTTATTGTTCGGGGGGGGGGGGGGCAGGGTTGAGGAAGAGTCTCACTCTGCTGCTCCAGCTAGAGTGCTGTGATAGCAGTCTAGCTCACAGCAACCTTGAACTCCTGGGTTTAAGCAATCTTCCTGCCTCAGCCTCCTGAGTAGCTGGGACCCCAGGCACCAACCGCAATGCTTGGCTGTTTTTCTCTATTTTTAGTCGAGACAAGGTCTTTCTTTTGCTCAGGCTGGTCTCCAACTCCTGAGCTCCAGGGATCCTCCTGCCTTGGCCTCCCAGAGTGCTAGGATTATAGGCATGAACCACTGTACCTGGCCTAGGATATTCATTTAGTCTTTTGAAACATAAGAAAAATAAAAACTGGTAATTTATAATACTTGAGAGTTTATTAAACTTTGTGCTCTTTATCCATGATTTTATTTTATCTTTATATCAATCCAGAAGGATTGGCAATGTCGGTTTTAGGATTCCTATTTTATAGATTGAGGAGGCTAAGGCTCAAAACATGAAGCCCAAGACTGGAGGGAATACCTGGAGGATCCTGTTTTAATCCCAGACTCTCCATACTTCAAATGTACATCTCTTTCCTCCACACCTCATCTAACTAGAGGGCCTCTGCCTCTCCTCCCAAGAGCATTTGTTGTTAAGCTTCTCATTTTGTCTTTTTACATTACTTTCCCTCCATCATCTATTTTGTTTCCCTTTTTTTCTTGATTCTTATTGTCATTTGTGACCACTTGGGCCCAAAGTGCTTGTCTACCTTCATTCCACTAAAAACTTACTATGGGTCTAGCATCTTGCAGTTCAAATGGAAACCTAGTATATTCATGCTGATTTGACCTATTTCATTCAGAATGATCAAAATGATTTTGCCCTTGAAAAAAGGACAAAAAAACTATGAGCTTTTTTTGTTTTATTTATGTTTTACTTCCCATATTATCTGTATCAGTATTTGCAGAGTCCTCATCATAAGTAAGCATTCAGTCAGTATTCTTCATGAGACAAAGGAACTGATTTTAGTATAAATACTCCCAGTCTCAGCTGTCAAGAGGTTTTCTGCAGTTTTATATTTTTTTCTTTGCAAATTATTTTTTAGATCTCAAGAATTCCAGAAGAAAAGAACCAGGAAGAACTATCAAGGATAGATTATTTTTCTGAATAGTTAATTCGGCCTTTAATGGCCACAACCCTGGCCCTTCAGACTGCAGATATGCAGGAGGAACCCCTGACAGTGAAGGTAAAGGAAGAAGAGGAGGACCATTCCTGTGGGCCAGAATCAGGCCTGTCAAGAAATAACTGTTATACTGCAGAGATCTTTCGTAGACGCTTCAGGCAGTTCTGCTATCAGGAGACACCTGGGCCCCGGGAAGCTCTTCGAAGACTCCGAGAGCTCTGCCATCAGTGGCTGAGACCAGAAGTGCACACTAAGGAGCAGATCCTGGAGCTTCTGGTGCTAGAGCAGTTCCTCACCATCTTGCCAGAGGAGCTCCAGGCCTGGATGAGAGAGCACCACCCTATGAGTGGAGAGGAGGCCGTGACTGTACTGGAGGATTTGGAGCAAGAGCTGGATGAGCCAGGAGAGCAGGTGGGAAGATGGAAGAATAAGGGTTTGTATCTATAGAAACAAGAATGGGTTTCAGTGCAACAAGAGAAAGAGGAGGAGGAAGATGTCTTTGTAACCGAATTTATCTGTTGTAGGATTTTAATCTCTCTGCCTCTTTTTTCCTTTGCCAGCTTCTTGGTCCTTCCTTTTCTATCCAGTGGCCCTGAGAATGCCTCTTTGCAATGTTCTCTCTGGTATTTGGTTCCCATTTGTCCCTAATTTCTACTAGGTCCTGACCCATGCTCATGAGGAGGAAAAGTTTGTAAAGGAGAAGGCAACTCCAGGAGCCAATCAGGAATCATCAGGTGGCCAGTTCCAAACCTTGGAAGAGCAGCTTCCGTGTAATTTGCAAGAAATGTGCCCAGTACAGGAGATTGGTGAGGATTAGAATTTTCTCAGGTAGTTTACCTCATTCCTTGAATGTTTACCAACTCAACACACATACTTAGTATCTGCTATATGTAAGGCACTGTGTCAGGTACTTGGGATACAGTGACAATACAGATTAACATGATCCCTTATCTCACATAGTTTGTAGTCTGGTGGGAGAGGCAGACAGTTAAACAAGCAGTTATGATACAGGACATCCTCTCCCTTAGTCTGTGTATAATTGTTTTAGAGTGGGAAAATAAAACAGAAAAAGTGGCTATTTATACCCTTCTCCCCACTCTCATGGCCACTTTTTTTCTTTTGTTATGAATGTTACCTTTCATATTTTATGTTATCTTTCATATTATCATTATTTCAGATGGCAAGGCTAGGACTTGGAATGTGGAATTAGCCCCAAAGAGGGAGATTTCTAAGGAAATAAAATCTCATGTACAAGTTTCTGGAAAACTGAATGGTGATATTTCTCAGATGACTGAATGTGGAGACATCTGTGACCGTGAAGGCAGATTGGAAAGGCAACGGGTAAGCTCTTCAGCAGACAGACCCTATATCTGTGGTGAATGTGGAAAAAGCTTCACCCAGAATTCTATCCTTATTGAGCACCAGAGAACACACACGGGTGAGAAGCCCTATGAGTGTGATGAGTGTGGGAGAGCCTTCAGCCAGCGGTCAGGCTTATTCCAGCACCAGAGACTACACACTGGGGAGAAGCGCTACCAGTGCAGTGTCTGTGGCAAAGCCTTTAGCCAGAATGCTGGGCTTTTCCATCACCTCCGAATCCACACTGGGGAAAAACCTTACCAGTGCAATCAGTGCAATAAGAGTTTTAGTCGACGTTCTGTCCTCATAAAGCATCACAGAATTCACACTGGAGAGAGACCTTATGAATGTGAAGAATGTGGCAAGAACTTCATTTACCATTGCAACCTCATCCAGCATAGAAAAGTGCATCCTGTGGCTGAACTGAGCTAGCAGCTTGGAACAGGTAGGGCAAAACTGCCTGACATCAGACCACCAACCAAAGTAGTAAGGATATTGTTTTTACTTTGTCTTGAGAGAACAATAATAGTTTAATCTGTTAGCATAGAAAGTTCCAGGATCCAGGAAATGCCCTTTGGTATATGCTGAGAGAAGGATAATAATATCTTAGGTACATCTGTCAAGTTCTCTGGTGGTCAAGTGACACCCACAGCGTTGCAATACTGAATATGGCTGCTTGTGTTGTCTTCCTCATATGTACTGTAGACCTGATCTCTCACACACACACCAATGCAAGAAGTTTTCTGGAATAATTCAGGAAAACGTACTCATCCTAGTTTTCTTAAAGCTTTTATTAAAAGTTTAAAGATGATTATATGTAGCCTGAGAAGAAAAAATGTCAAAGGCAGTTCACTGGATATGTAAAAATTAATTTAAAAATAATCATAGTAAAATTTATAATGTAAACCACCTGATTTCTTTCCATTCACATAAGATATGATAATTTTCTATTTAACCTACAAAATGGAATAAATGAATCCTCCCATATAAATGCACAAAAACCTTCTCCCTATAAATTTTTAGTAATTTAGCTTTCAATCAGGAACCGAGGAATTGAAACAGCCATATGATGTTAGCAGCTCATAGCAAATAATGGCAAATCATAAGAAATAATGGTGATGATTTTAAATTTGTATAGAGGCCAAGAAACTTAGCTAAAAATCTGATAGCTCACTTTGAAAATGTACGCTTCTTTCTGTTTTTCCCATAACATAGAATAAACATTTTTGGTTTTTACCTTTTTCTTCTTTAATCTTTTGTATAGAAAATTTCAAACATATACAAGAGTAGAGTATGATCAGTCACATTGATTGAAAACCTCAACGCTTCTCAGCATGCTCTCTTGTTTCTTTCCCTTAACACTGAGTAACTCTTATACCTAGAAGTATAGAGACAAAGAAATGGAAATCTATAGCAATAACAATTTTGTTTGGAAGACTCAATATTCAGCAAGTACACATAACATAAGAATAATAGAATCATGGTAAGGGACCTTAGACATGACTTCTGCTTGCTACATACAGCAAAGTAGGTTTTGGGAAGTAACTAAAATCATACAGCCATTCATTGCAGAGCTGGAATGAGAACCCTGTCTCCTAATTCCTAATGCAGTAAGAGTATTGCATTCTATTAAACCACTGTAAGTACCTATCACCAATTAGAAATTAAAAGTATATGGAACTTAAAGGATTTATAAGTCATTGATATTTTACTATATAGCTTTAAGCAACCCTCCCATCTATATGTTTCAGTAAATGCACAACTTCTTTTTTATGGTGGAGTCCATTAAACACTTTCCTTACTTATTTCACTGGAAGCATTTTATTTATTTTCACAGTGGTCATTTATTTTTAACTTTGAAAATTTAATTTATTTAATAGGAATTTTTAAAAAATATCAAAACAATATATAAAATATCCTTTGTGTCCCCTAATAGGTAGCCATTTTCCTAGTTTCTTATATATCTTTCAGTGTTTCTTTGTGTAAATAGAAAATATATCCTGGGTGCCCTGGCTCACATCTGTAATCCCAATGCTTTGGGAGGCCCAGGCAGGGGGATTGGTGAGGTTATAGTGATGGGCTATGATCTCAACAATGCACTTCACTCTGGGGTCAGAGCAGACCCTGTCCCTAGAAAAAAGAAAATAAAAAATATGACTATATATGAAAAATACGACTTATTTCTTCCATTGTACAGAAAGATAGCACATTATTTATACTCTGTATACCTTTTCATGAAAGAATATAATCTTAGAAATTTCCATAAAAATAACTTCCTTAGTCTTCATACAAGTGAATAGTATTTCATTTGTTGGTCTTCTATTTAACAAACTCCTGTAGATGAAAAATCACTATTTTAAAATATTGAACTTTCTGTTTCATTCTTCTCACCAGTTTAGTCAAAGTCAAATTCTTGTCACTTAAAAGCTAACAGCTTTGGCTCTGCACCTGTGCTCAAGCGGCTAAGGCGCCAGCCACATACACCTAAGGTGGTGGGTTTGAATCCCGGGCCCGCCAAGCAACAATGACGGCTGCAACCAAAAAATAGCCGGGCGTTGTGGCGGGCGCCTGTGGTACCAGCTACTTGGGAGGCTGAGACAGAAGACTCGCTTGAGCCCAGGAGTTGGAGGTTGCTGTGAGCTGTGATGCCACAGCACTCTACCCAAGGGGGACAGCTTGAGGCTCTGTCTCAAAAAAAAAAAAAAAAGCCAACAGCTTTCACATGAGCAACAAGATATGAGCAACAAGAATTGTACGTGGAGAAGTGATAAGTAGTGTTTTTCAGTGTGGTATATTAGGTTCTACCATATATTCTTAGGGATAACGTATTGAACTATTTGTATAACTATTTATAACTGTGGCTGATTGTGTATGTTATCAAAAATCTTAAATTTCCTCAGGAGTAATTTTTATTGTGTTGAAGGTAAATTATTTCCAAGAGAAATACATATGGATTTTAGAGTGATTTTAAGGCAAATATAATAGAATTAAGCTTGAAATAAAATTAACTTCCTAAGTAAATATATATTCCATAAAATGATATATACTATGATACTCTGAGTTCATAAATATCTTAAATACTTCTCCATATGTTGAAACAATGTATTTGGATAATTCTATTACATCAGGTCTTAAGAGAGTTAAAATATGAACAGATTAGGCTTTTAAAGGATGTATTTTTAATGGAATGAGTTTTAAAAGCTGAAACTGAACACTGGATGTTTGATTTATGTTGTGTTTTTTTTTAATAGCATCTCAGAAATTCTCATTTTCCTCAACAATGGGGAAAAATACTAAGAAATGATAGTTATAGTAATATAGAGAGATTGATATACTATTATACTATTTAGAATGCAATGATGCTTACTATGGTTTAAAAAACTCGACAGTTTATCAAACCAACTTCCCTTGTTTTCTGATACTGCTAATTTTTTCTTATGTAAGATGTTTATTAACTCATTAGTTAAAAATGACATTTGGCTTAACTGATAGACAATGGCATGTTCTACGCTTGCTTCTGTGACTATTCGAGTTCTTCCTGGCCCAAAGTTCTTAGTTGTCTCCCTTTCCCATTTCTAAATTTTCCTCACTTCTCTCTTTTTTTCTACCATGGCTCCTTTCATTCAACCCATGGAGTCTCTCTTACTGATCTTCTTTCAGGTTCCCTGGGCTAATGTCCACTCCTTCCTATCCTCTTAAAATTTCTAGTCTAAAAGAACAAAAGTTGCCAAAGTTCTACAGCTGAGCAAGGTGTAGGAAATATCAATTCAAATCCAATTAAATAGCTGCATTGGTTCTTGAGCATAGTCCAGCACTCCTTTGAGCACTATTCAGGACAGTGGATACTCCATCAGGAATGGCTGAGTCTCTTGTAAACAAATCCACCTAGACCATTGGTTCTCAACCTTCCTGATGCTGTGACCCTTTAATACAATTCCTCATGTTGTAGTGACCCCCAAACATAAAATTATTTTCGTTGTTACTTCATAACTGTAATTTTGCTACTGTTATGAATCATAATGTAAATATCTGATATGCAAGAGACCCCCAAAGGGGTCATGACCCACAGGTTGAGAACTGCTGACCTATAGCTAGAGCCCTAAAGACTCTGTTTCACTATAATTTTGATTAAGTCAAGATTCTAGAAGTATCAAGTTGCTGTCTACATTTTGTAGTTGGAAATAACTCCCATTTTCTAATATCTAATATTTTTCCTTTAGAAAAATAATAATATATGGTGAAAGATTGTTTTATATTTTTCCAAAAATAAAAAATTATCTCCAAGGAGATCTTAAAATAAAGTCTATCTAAAGTCAATCTTATTATAAATTAAGAAATATTTTCTGTGGATGAATTTTGCTATAAAATATATACCATTATCATTGGTTACATGTTAATCTAGTAATTGAGAGTAAAGAAGATTCTCTGTATGGGGAGGTGGAGCATTAAAAAAAATTTGTTTTAGGCAAAAGGAACAGGGTGGGAGAAGGCCCAAGATTCAGGAGTTTTAAAATTTGTCTGAATCACAGAGTTCCTTCAAGGAGGCATAGGAGTGAGAGGTGATAGATGAGAGTCTGACTGAGAAGCCCTTGAATGCTTGTAATGAGTTTTGTCTTTGTTTGCTAAAAGAATATTAACTTTAAAAGGAGATTTTTAGGGGAAGCTTAACCCATTTCAAACAAACATGAGAAAAATGAAGCCCAAAGTGTTCAAGCACTTGACACAATCTATTTTTAAATAACATTGAAAATTTTAAAAACAAAACAGTGAGCAAAGATCATTGTGAATTTTATGTTGTTTTCTAGACACTTAGACTTGGAGCCCTGAGACCCATTTAGGGCAAATGCAAACAACAGCACCAACAAAAATGCAATGGAGAGACAAAAAGGTAAAAAATATATAAAACCATAAGGAATCTCACAGAAGACAAAATTAGGAGCTAAAACTCTAGATTGGACCAACAAATGGTGACCAAGAAGGAAAAATAAAAGCTAGATGCAGATACAGAGTGTCACCAAGAAGCATGCTTCATCTTTATATATTATTAGAAACCTCTTCATCTCTAAACTGGTTCAAGTTTTGGGTTACTACTGTTATAAGCAGTATAAATAGCCTCACTGAAAAAAGAGTACTTTCATTAAAAGGAGAATAGGGAAAAAAGCATAGTCTACAAATCACTGTGATTTTTAGGTATCTTTGAACCTACCAACTGCTGTGCAATGATGTAAGCACTATTTCTTGATGGGCACCTGCATTAAAATCACTGGATTTATGTAATTTTAAAACATTAATTTTTTAAACTTAATGTAATTTAAAAACTAAAAAAACATAATTTTAAAAATTAAGCCCACTGTTCACATAGCTAGTTTGCAGTGGAGTTTTAAGGGTCCCACTCCAGAGCTGCTCAATCAGCTTCTGAGACAGGGCTTGGGAATCTAAATTTAACTAGCCTATCAGTGGTTCTTAGACAATAGGGCAACTGTATAATTTATTGTCCCATCTGGGACATTTTTGAGAACGAAAGGGAGTGTTGTTAATAATTATATCCAGGCAACAGGCATAATTATGCCAGGAGGTATGGTCCCCCTTCTAGTGACTTTTGTAATAGGCGTATCTTTTATCAACTGGAGATAGACATGAGACAGAATAAAAAAGAATATAATGTTCTCTCATGAAAGCTAAGGCAGAACATATATGAAAAAGCCATTGGAGACTTAGGAGTAGCCACCTAGAGCATGGTAAACCCCAATAACAAATCTATTTGGATTAGGTATGAAAGAGTAACAGTATGTCTACAAAATAAAAAGGGAGCCCCCCCCAACTTAAACCCATGGTTAACATAGTTGGTTTGCCAAATAAGATAGAAGCACAGGAGTGGAATTGGGACCAATGGAGTAGAATGTTGGACCTTATCAAGTAGAGGTCCAGAAGAAAGTAGAAAGACAGGGCAGCAGATCAAAAGCTTGCAGGGTTAGGGAAAAGGGTGAACCATTTTAAGCAAATAAGTAGGATGAGTGAAGGGCCAGAGATTGTGCCAAATAGTTTTATAAATAATTGCATTTTATCCACATAATTTAAGCCAGAGCTCTCTTACCAT
Organism: Otolemur garnettii; assembly: GCF_000181295.1. NCBI lineage: Eukaryota > Metazoa > Chordata > Mammalia > Primates > Galagidae > Otolemur > Otolemur garnettii. The sequence continues at coordinate 1,002,530 of NW_003852618.1, forward strand.
TGCATGATGCCCAAAACAAACTGCTACAGCTAACCCTGCTACCATATTCAGCAGTTGCTTCAAGATCATTCATTCACTGAGAGTCTGGCTGTGGCGTCCCATCAGAGCCACTGCTTTCTACAGAATTCAGTAAAGAAGGGTATGTAGTCAGGGATCTATTCAGTTACTCAGAGGGACCTGATTTGTTTAAACACTTAAAACAATGGAGAGTAAGCCAACATCTGCCCCTCTTACTGCTGCCTTCCTGCAATGGGTGTTGATTATTGCTTCTGACCTTTGTGACAGCCTGCCAGGGCGGAGTAAAGGTAACTGAGCAATTTGTATCCTACAGATAATATCAGCCCCAGGGGACTTTTTTCTTTTGCTTTGAAAGGTTTCCATCTTCAGAGAGACCTGATCAGGGCACAGAGGAGGAGCAGCTCTGAGTGTGCCTGAGCCTAGATTGCCCCCATCTCCATATCCTTCATCTCAGGGACCCGAGTGTGTTCGAAAGCGTTAGAAAGGAATAAACTGAGAAATCTGAAGTCTCCAGGAAAAGATCCAGATGTCTGGGAGCTCCGAGGATCAGGATCATAGGGAACATAGTGTGCCAGGCAGGATCCAGTAAAAGTGGTTAAGTGTCTTTAGTGGAGGGTAAAGAAGATAGAGACTTCTTTAAAGACTGAGTGGCTGCCGAACACGAGAGGTTTACAAGCCCTGATCGACAATGTCTGCCTAAGACTCTCTGGGAAGTCTTTTGAATTGCGAACGCAAGCCTGATACTGGGCAAAAACTAACCACCGACACGATTGGTCCTCCAAGTTTCCTAGAGAAGCCGCAGAAGAGCAGGCGTTGTGACGTACTTCCGGTATCTGATGAGCGTTGTAGTTACCCCTTGACTCTAAGTGGGTGTAGACCGGGTCCTGACTTACTCTATCCGTGCAAAATTCCCCAGGATAGATAACGGTATTTGGAGGTGAGGGTGTTGCTCCCTTGTCTCAGGCCTGGCTCGGGATCCGCACCTTTACATGGGTCAGAATCTGGATTTCCTTTTCCTTGCCTGCGTCTCCAGAGGTTTTGGAGATGCAGAATACTGACACAAGCGCTGTACAAAGCGTGGTGTGTGCAGACCTCTCGCTTCTCAGATGGGGACGCGGATTTGCCAGCGGGAGGCCTCCTAGAGTTCATTGGCTAATGGGTCCTAATGGCTAAAAGTTGGTTTCCTTACTTTAGACTTTTCCTAAATCGTGCGACCATTTTATCTGAACAGTTTTTCAGTTTTTGTAAAAATCCCCTGTAGTAATTGTCATGATTTGCCTATCTATACTAGGGGCTTAGCGGTTTTTGAAAATACATGATCTTTACAATTTCTTAAAATTGTGCAAAACAAAGGGAAGTAGCACACGACTTTCTATGAGTAAGAAAACTCAGAAGTTAGCACATTCAAACAAACATGTATCAAATACTCTGTTCATAAAAATAAGAATAAACCAGATAAAAGAAGCATGCGTTACTTTACAGTATATTGGGTTAGAGACTGATTGCCTTGAGGAGAATAAACTTCCCACATAGGCACTGTGGAAGTAGGGAGTTAGCAATAGCTCCTTGCATAGACAGTAGCAGAGCTGTCTCTGTAGACTACCAGAGGCTGGATAGCAAAAAGGAAATGGACCTTGGGGGATACGTACAGTATATGACAGAGGGATCAGAAAACTACAAGTAAAGGACGGTAGCTGTGGTGGAGCTGAGGCAAAGAGGACAAGTAGAGTATTTACAATAGGCCAAGGAATTTAGACTTTATAGGGCAGACTGTGCTTTTCCATCTTTTTAATGGGATTACACCTGAAATTTGTATTCATATTGCTAAGCAGAAGAGACTAGGCCAAGGGCTTCAGCCTTCCTGGCCCCTCCAGTAACTGAGGAAATCAAATGCCAGCCCTCTTATAATAAAACTATTTAAGGCACCAAGTAAACTGACATTGCACCCTAGATGGGCAGGTATATGCTACATATTAAATAGTCTCTGTCTGATTTAAGCAGGGAAGTTAACATAATCTTACTGGCCTTCTAGAAATATTCTAGAATTAGTGTGATAAATGAATTGGAAAGGGGAAAAACTTAAAGTCGAAAAGGCGGAGACTTGTAGTTGTGAAAGAAAGAGCCAAAACCATAAGCTTAGTGGATGTAAGTCAATGGCTATGGAAATAAAGAGAGGATGGAATGGACCTGTGTTAAAGATTAAAGATTTAAATATGCTGATAACTAATTAGACTGATTAAAATTAAGGGGGGGAAAGTGCTGAGAGCACTGCCTGTCATCTACTAAGTGTTACATGAGTGTTTTTTAAGTAAAATAATTGTGGCCAGGGTTAAATAAGCAGTTTGGGGAGTTGGATGATTAGGCAAGTGCAGTGCCGTTTGTTTGTTTGTTTGTTTGTTTGTGAGACAGAATCTTACTTTGTTGCCCTCGGTAGAGTACTGTGGCATCATAGCTCACAGCAACCTCCAGCTCTTGGGCTTAGGTGATCCTCTTGCCTTAGCCTCCCAAGTAGCTGGAACTACAAGTGCCACAACGCCTGGGTTTTTTTGTTGCAGTTTGGCCAGGGCCGGGTTTCAACCTGCCACCCTTGGTATATGGGGCCAGCGCCCTACTCACTGAGCCAGAGGTGTCACCCTGCAGTGCTGTTTTTAAAAAAATGGATAATACTGGAAGAGAAGTGGTTATGAGGAATCAATGAGTTAATTTTTGATGATGTGGAGTTGAAAGTGCTCATAAGACATACAGTTAATAAGGCATTGGATTATAAGGATCTGGAGCTCTAAAGAAAGACTGGGATAAGAGAATCAGATTTAGGAGTTCTCAGTGGCTGATGCTATAGAATAGATGAGATTAAAAAAGATGAATGTGGGATGAGAAGGCTGCACCTCAATTTAGGGTAATTAGACATGTCTAGGCAGGCAGAAGAACCATGAAGTAGACTGAAGAAAGAACAATTAGAAATATATACATATTTATTTAATAACACTTTTATAATACAGAGTCATGTACCACATAGCAACTTTTTTTGTTTTGTTTTGGAGACAGAGTCTCAAGCTGTCGCCCTGGGTGGAGTGCTGTGGCATCACAGCTCACAGCAACCTCCAACTCTTAGGCTTAGGTGATTCTTTTGCCTCAGCCTCCCAAGTAGCTGGGACTACAGATGCCTGCCACAATGCCGGGTTATTTTTTGTTGCAGTTTAGCTGGGGCCAGGTTTGAACCCACCACACTCGGTATATGGGGCTGGCACCCCACTCACGGAGCCACAGGTGCCACCAACACATAGCAACATTTTGGTCGATGCTAGACTACTGCATATACAATGGTGGTCCCATAAGATTACATTGCCATTTAATTAATGCATCTTTGCTTTGTTTAGATACACAAATATTTACCATTTTGTTACAACTGTCTGCAGTACTCAGTATAGTAATGTACTCTACAGGCTGGGGGAATGGACTGTACCTTATAGGGTAAGTATGTAGTAGACTAGCTCATCTAAGTTTATGTAAGTACACTCTATGTTTGCACAACAGTGAAATTGCCTAGTGACACATTTTTCACAATGTATCCCCATCATTAAGTGATTTCTAACTGTACTTTCTGAGTGCCAAGCATTAGTCTAAACACTTTATAAAACCCAACTCATGGAAGAACAACCAGAACAGTACAGTGTTTCTTAAGATTGGAGTGGTTAGCAGTGTTAGGTGCTGCAGTAGTATCTGATAAGAAAAAGACTGAAAAATAGCCACTGGATTTGTGCACCAAGGGGGTCTTGTTTAATTAACTTAACTTAAATGTGAAACCCCCTAACTGACATGTATACTGTTTTCTAAAACTAAAAATACCTTTGAAAACATCTAGCAAAATTCTTGGCACAGAGAAGTTGACTTACATAGACATACTGGTGTTATTGCCCTTCGTTTTATTGTGTTTCACTGGTAATGTATTTATCTTTTTTTTTTTTTTTTTGCAGTTTTTGGCCGGAGCTGGGTTTGAACCCAGTACCTCCAGCATATGGGGCCAACACTCTACTCCTTTGAGCCACAGGCACTGCCCAATGCATTTATCTTTTTTAGTTGAGGGTTTGTGACAACTCTTCATTGAGTAAGTCTATCAGTGAAATGTTTTCCAAACGTGTGCTCACTTAGTGTCACACTTAGACTCTGTGTCACATTTTGGTAATTCTCACAATAATTCAAACTGTTTCATTTTTATGATACATGTTAATGGTAATCTGTGATAAGTGATCTTTGATGGTACTATTGTAATTGTTTGGAGGCACCATGAACCATGCCCATATAAGACAACAAAATTAATTAGGAAATGATGTGTGTGTGTTCTGAGTACTCCACTGACTGTTTATCAGCTCTCTCTCCTTAGGTCTCCCTATTTTCTGAGACACAACAATATTGAAATAAGACCAGTTAATAACCCTATAATGGGCTTGGCATCCATAGCTCAGTAGTTAGGGCACCAGCCACATACACCAAAGCGGGCCTGCTAAACAACAATGACAACTGCAATGAAAAATAGCCAGCCATTGTGGCAGGCACCTGTAGTCCTACCTACTTGGGAGGCTGAGGCAAGAGAATCGCTTAAGCCCAAGAGTTTGCGGTTGCTGTAAACTGTGATTCCGTGACACTCTACTGAGGGCAACATAGTGAAACTCTGTCTCAAACAAACAAACAAATAAAAAATAACCCTATAATGGCCTCTTAAGTGTCCAAGTGAAAGGAAGATGCTTATGTCTCTCACTTTAAATTAAAAGTTGGAAATTATTGGAGCAGTGCCCATGGCTCAGTGAGCAGGGCACCAGCCCCATATATCGTGGGTGGTGGGTTCAAACCTGGCCCCAGATAAACTGCAATAAGAAAATAGCCAGGCATTGTGGCAGGCACCTGTAGTCCCAGCTACTCAGGAGGCTGAGGCAAGAGAATCACCTAAGCCCAAGAGCTGGAGGCTGCTGTGAGCTGTGATGCCACAGAACTCTACCAAGGGTGACAAAGTAAGACTCTGTCTCTTAAAAAAAAGAAAAAAATGTTGGAAATTATTGGCTCAGCGGCTAGGGTACCAGCCACGTACACTGGAACTATTGGGTTCGAATCCAGCCTGGGCCTGCCAGACAACAATGACAACTACAACCAAAAAATAGCTAGGCATTGTGGCAGGTGGCTGTAGTCCCAGCTACTTGGGAAGCTGAGGCAAAATAATTGCTGAAGCCCAAGAGTTTGAGGTTGCTGTGAGCTGTGACTCCACAGCACTCTACCAAGGGTGACATAGTGAGACTCTGTCTCAAAAAAAAAAAAAGTTGGAAATTATTAACTTAGGAAAGAAAGTCAAAAACTGAGATAGGCTGAATGATAACCGTCTTGCATCAGTTAACCAAGTTGCAAATGCAAAGGAAAAGTTCTTAAAGGAAATTAAAAGTGCTATTCCAATGAACACATAAGTGAAAATAAAGTAAAACAGGCTTGTTGATATGTAGAAAGTTTGAGTGGTCTGGATAGAAGATCAAATAAGCCACACATTCCCTTAAGACAAAGCCTAATCCTGAATAAGTCCCTATCTTTAATTCTATGAGGCTTGAGAGGTGAAGAAGCTGCAGAAGAATAGTTTGAAGCTAGCAGAGGTTGGTTCATGAGGTTTAGGAAGCTGTCTCCAAAATACAAAAATGTGAGGTGAAGCAGCAGTTCTGATGTAGAAGCTGCAGTGAGTTATCCAGAAGATGTAGCTAAGATTATTGATGAAGGTGGCTACACTAAACAACAGATTTTCAGTGTAAATGACACAGCCTTATTTTGGAAGAAGATGTCATCTAGGGCTTTTGTAACTAAAAAGAAAATTCAGTGCCTGGCTTCAAAGCTTCAAAGGACAGGCTGATTGTCTTGTTAGAAGCTAATGCAGCTGATGAGTTTTAGTTGAAGCCAATGCTCAATTACCATATTGAAAATCCTAGTGCCTTAAGCCTTGTGCTAAATCTATGTTGCCTGTACTCTATAAATGGAAAAACAAAGCCTGGATGCTAACACATCTGTTTAAAGCATGGTTTACTGAATATTTTCAGCCCACTGTTGAGACCTGCACAGAAAAAAAGTTCCTTTCAAAATATTAACTGCTCATTAACTGCACCTCATCACCTGAGAGCTGGTGGAGATATACAAAGAGATTAATGCGTTTTTGTGTATTCTAACACAACATGCATTCTTTAGCCCTTAGTTCAAAGGTAGTTTCAACTTTCCAGTTGGAATTGAAGACATATGTGGAGTAAGACTATAGCCTCCATAGTTCATGATTCCTCTGATGGATCTGGGAAAAGTCAACTGAAAACTGTCTGGAAAGAATTCACCATCCCAGATACTGTTAAGAACATTCATGATACATGGGAGAAGGCCAAAATGTCAACATTAACAGGAATTTGGAAGAAATTGATGTCAGACCTCTTGAAGGGTTCAAGACTTCCGTGGAAGAAAAAACTTGCAGAGGTAGCCGAAATAGCAAGAGAATTAGAACCGAAGCCTGAAGTTGTGATTGAATTGCATCAATCTCATGATAAAACTTCAGTGAATGAGGAGTTGCTTCTTAAAGATAAACGCAAAAAAAATGTTTTCTTGAGATGGAATCTACTCTTGGTAAAGATGCTGTGAACACTGTGGAAATGACAACTGAGTATTTAGAATATTACATAAACTTGGCTCGGCGCCTGTGGCTCAAACGGCTAAGGCGCCAGCCACATACACCTAAGGTGGCAGGTTCGAATCCCCAGCCTGGGCCCGCCAAACAACAATGATGGCTGCAACCAAAAAATGGCCAGGCGTTGTGGCGGGTGCCTGTAGTCCCAGCTACTTGGGAGGCTGAGGCAGGAGGCTCGCTTGAGCCCAGGAGTTGGAGGTTGCTGTGAGCATGATGCCATGGCACTCTACCCAGGTAGCTTGAGGCTCCGTCTCAAAAAAAAAAAAAAAAAAAAAAGAATATTACATAAACTTAATTGATGAAGCACCAGCAGGGTTTGAGAGCTTTGACTCCAATTTTGAAAGAAGTTTTACTGTGAGTAAAATGCTATCAAACACCATTGTATGCTGCAGAGAAATCTTTCATGAAAGTAAGAGCTAATCAATGTAACAAACTTCATTGCTGTCTTATTTTAAGAAATTGCCACAGTCACCTCAACCTTTAGCAACCACCACACTGATTAGTCAGCAGCTATCTACATCAAGGCAAGGCTCTCCACTAGCACAAGTGGAGTGCCTTCACTGAAGGCTCCAATCATTGTTAGTATTTTTAATGAAGAAAAATTTTTTTATTAGGGTATATGCTTTTTTAGACATAATGCTATTACACACATACATTCAGTATAATGTAAACATAACTTTTATATGCACTGGAAAACCAAAAAGTTTGTATGACTTCCTTTAATGCAGTATTTGCTTTATTGTCATGGTCTGGAACCAAACCTTCAGTATTTCTGAGGTCTACCTGTAAATGTTAATTGACTATATTTCTGACATGCAATATAAGCAGGCAAATCTGTTTGCATTGCTTTTTGCAATTATTGTTTTTCTTCATCATCTGAATAATTCACTAAAGTTTCTAGATCTGAAAGCTAGTAGGGTCTTATTATTTGATCCTAAAGTAACTAAAACATTTTGGTTGATTTCTATGCCATTTTTACTTCTTTATCTTCTGCAGAGGTTCTTTAGCTTCAAATCATTGCCTTGATCACAGCCAGGCTCTCTGAGTAAATATATTCATAGTTTGGAGTTGGTCTCTGCTAACAATGATGTATTATGCCTTAAGAAGCACACCTACTGCTGCAGTGAGCCAGTCTTCTGAGCTGTTCCATCCAGGAATGGATTCACTCCAGCCCTACTGGGCTGCTAAAGAAATGCCAAATAGTTAATCTAGCTTGCACAGAAATGGAGCTGCTGGCCCAAGTTCTGTAGACAAAACTTTAGGCAGTTCCACTATGGTTATTTACTTAGGTATCAAGAGTCTGCTCCACGCTCTTTGCCCTGAGTGGCTGAGACCACAGATATAGAGCATCCTGGCTTGGAACTACTAATCCTGGAATAGTTCCTGATCATCCTGTTCAAGAACTCAAAGCCTGGGCATAGGCCAAAGTATAGGAAGGAGGCTCTCACTATACTGAAGAACTTGGAGAGGAAGGTGAATGATTGAGGAGGAAAGCTAAGGTAAAACAAAAATGGTCTATTATCAAACAGCGGGTATTATCTTCAGAGAGAGAGAGTGAGTTGAGACATACTCTCTACTGTAGTCAGAAGAAAATGGCTAACATGTATTGGCCAGAGTTATTTGGTTTTGTTTTTATTTTGTTTTTTCATTTTAATTTATTGGCCCTGTGTAGTTTCCTCTCTCCTTTTATCTTCTGCCCTTACAGATTAGGAAAATACTGCTTTCTGCCCTTCCATCCTGTGTTCCACAGTAATAGGATCGTAAGCTGTTAGCAAATAGCATCCTGGTCAAGTTGCATCAAATTTTTCCCAGATCTCTGCCCTCCTCTAGGGACAAGAAATGATGTCCCAAAGACAAGTAATGTATCTGGCAGCAGCATAAAACTTTCCTAGGGTCCAACTCCAGCCAGTGAACGTCAGCTCAGGTTTGAGTATTGGGAACTGCACCTTGTTCAGGAGAAAGTTGAGAGGAGGAGATCTCACTGGGAAAAAGTTAGGAAATGTTGGTGTCTTTGCATTTTTCCAACTGAGCCTGATCACTAAAATGTTTGCCTACCTTTCATTTGATCTTTAAGTCCTGTTCCACTTTATACCTGTTCCTTTAAACATATTGTTTTGACCTGGATTGCGTTTCTTTTCTTTCTTCACTTCTTTGCATTAAAACTATTGAAAAATCCTGCTAGTCTCTTATTTTGTATTGCCTGGTTCAGTTTCTCCATTCTAACTTAATATTACCAACTTCCCTGATGCTATCCCAAAGGCAGAACAGCTTTCCATTTTGAATTGCCTGTAAAATGATCAAATTGTCCTTATAAAGGATCAATTAAATATCCACATGGAAACTGATGTTTTTGAAGTCCTTAGGTGACAAATAATATTGAGCACCTAGACACTAGCATCTAATTATTAATCTATATTAAATTTTTTTTTTTTTGAGACAGAGCCTCAAGCTGTCCCCCTGGGTTGAGCACTGTGGCATCACAGCTCACAACAACCTCCAACTCCTGGGCTCAAGCCAGTCTCCTGCCTCCGCCTCCCAAGTAGCTGGGACTACAGGCACCCACCACAACGCCCAGCTATTTTTTGGTTATAGCCATCATTGTTGTTTGACGGGCCCAGGCTGGATTCGAACCCACCACCTTAGGTGTATGTGGCTGGTGCCTTAGCCACTTGAGCCACAGGTGCCTCTATATTAGATTAAAGCATCACTTCCCTCAAGGTATATTTTAAGGAGGGAGAACTGAAAAATATGCTTATATTTTGTATACACTCAGTACACAAAATTTATAATATCGAGTACCAATAAATGCTGTAAAAAAAAGATGTGCTAGTAACTAGAGTGTGGTAAAGGCTACTTTTGGATGATCAGGAAAGGCCTCTTCGAGAAGCTTAAGAATTGCCTGCCTTACAAATTTATGTTTTAAATTATAGACAACTGTGTTTGCTTCAGCAGCATAATACTAAAGTTGGGACAGTGCAGAGAAGATTAGCATGGTTTCTGCACAGGGATGACACACAAATTCATGAAGCAAGTATTCCATTATTTTTAAAAAATGAAATACAAATTTAAGAAGCGGTATATGAAAGACCTGTAAAAGGCCTTTTATACCAGCAAAACAATTGATTTTCAAACTGGCATGTTAGATAACTACCCAGATGTGACTTGGATGTCAGCCACGAGCAAGATCAGGTTAGTCAAGAAGGGTTCTGGGCATCCAATCCCTTTTGCTTTACCTGGGAAAAAGCTTGGCTTTTTTCTATTTTTTTTTTCTTTGACAAAAAAAGCCAGCTTTATTGAAAAACTTTGCACACAGTGGATACTTGCTAAATGACCCACTTCTTAATCTTGTTTTTTCAGCAATATTGAAGCATCAATAGCAAGGATATGCTTATTTCTAGGTGTAATTATGTGTAAAAGGACCCAACCTTTGTAGCCAAAGACTATGATAATGACAATAGTGAGGTGGAACTGGGCTACATGTATCATTAGCATTTCATCAGAAGCACTTATTACTGGTATAATAAGTTTAGAAAGGGAAGGCCTAGAGAAGGTGGGGATATTTCTTTCACCTTGGCTAGCATATCATTTCTAGAATAGTAGCATGCCTTGACTCCAAGTTAAGTTGGTCTACAAGGAAAGTCTATAAACGTTGGGTCCTTTTATACATAATCACCTAGAAATAAGCATATCCTTGCCCTTGACCTTGTTAGAGATTGCTTTTTTTTCTTTATTGTTGTGGATTCATTGAGGGTACAAGATACCAGGTTACACTGATTGCATTTGTTAGGTATAGTACTTCTTACAACTGTGCTTTGCCCCACAAAGGTATATCACACACCGAGACCCCACCCTCCTTCCTCCTTCCCTCTCTCTGCCCTTCCTTCTCCCACTTCCGTCCTCCTCTTTCTCTCTGCTCTCCCCTTCCCCCACCTTCCACCATGTCATTTATTATCATTAATTGTCTTCATATCAAAATTGAATACATAGGATTCATGCTTCTCCATTCTTGTGATGCTTTATTAAGAATAATGTGTTCTACTTCCATCCAGGTTAATATAAAGGCTATAAAGTCTCCCTTTTTAATGGCTGAATAGTATTCCATGGTATACACATACCACAGCTTGAGCTTGTTAATCCATTCCTGGGTTGGGGGGCATTTAGGCTGTTTCCACATTTTGGCAATTGTAAATTGAGCTGTGATAAACAGTGTGGTGCAAGTGTCCTTATGATAAAAGGATTTTTTTTCCTTCTGGGTAGATGCCCAGTAATGGGATTACAGGATCAAATGGGAGGTCTAGCTTGAGTTCTTTGAGAGTTCTCCATACTTCCTTCCAAAAAGGTTGTATTAGTTTGCAGTCCCACCAGCTTTTTTCTATTTTTTATATAAAAACTCCTAAAAAATTTTTTTACTGGTCTAAAAAAAAAAAAGGAAGGGGAAATTGGATGAAAATAACCCAATCTCTTGTTTCATAGATTGCAAACTAGACTCAGAGTTTAGATGACTTACTCAAGGTCATTTTATAGTTAGAGATAAAATGAGGCCAAAAATGTTAAGGGATTGGGGGCAGTGCCTGTGGCTCAAGGAATAGGGTGCCAACCCCATATGCCAGAGGTGATGGGTTCAATCCCAGCCCTGGCCAAGAAATAAAAATGAAAATAAAAGGTTAAGGACCTGTGGTTCTCGGACTGGGGCATATTTCTCAACAACCCTTTCTCCATATTTACAAATCATGACTAGTGACTCCCCTTATTTAGAAATTGCTTGGTTTCTATTGCCTTTCGTGTATGATTTCACTCCCTCTTGCTCGTAAACTTCTTATTTTGGTGAAATAACTTTTTTTTTTTAATTGCCACATTTGCTTTATCACAATATATACTGCTGCTACTGTTGGAATATTTGTGTCTACCCAAAATTCATATATTGAAAACTAATTGCCACTGTGATAGGAGATGGACCCTTTGGGAGATGCCCTCATTAATGGAATTGATGTCCTTATAAAAGAGACCACAGAGACCTGCCTGTCCTTTCACTGTAGGACAACAGAGCAAGAAGTCACTATTTATGAAGAATGGGTCACCAGATGTCAAATCTGCCAAAACATAGATCTTGAACTTCTTGGCCTTCAGAATTGTGTGAAATAACTATTTATTGCTTGTAAGTAACCTGATTTATGGTATTTTTGTTATAGCAGCCCAAACATATTAAGACAACATGTACACTTTTCTTTATTTCCTCCTTTATTAATTTCTTTTTTCTTTTTTTCAGCTGAACCATCTAAAAGCAAGTTGTAAACATCATGGTGATTTACCCATAAGCCCTTCAGTATACTTCTCCAAAGAATGATACTCTTCTACACCACCATTGTCATACTTAATAAAAAATAGTTCCAAGATAAATTAAAATTTTTCCAGCATTCCCACCACATATATACCATTTTTCTTCCTTCTCTTGCTTCCCTTATTTCCAGTTAGTCATAAATTCTGCAAATCTTTGATATTGGATTGTTCTTTCTTTAACATGTTTTTGGCACCCCTTTCCCCTCCTCTTCCAGAAAATCAACCCCAAGCAAAATCAATATAACAGCACTCAGTCTTTCCTGACTATCTTTGGAGAATTAGTCTTCATGTTTTTTAGACATTTTATTTTAAACACCATAACCATGCAACATTTTTGTTCCATATAATTTTCTTTTTTATACCAACCAGCAAAGCTTATGATAAGGATCTATTTAAGAAATCTCAAATGAAAAGAGATTTCAGGGCACATAGTTTTTTGACTTAGGATAATAAGTATCTCAAATGGAGGAAACCTACTAACCTTGACTTGTCATTTAAATTGCTTATTTTTCATGTGTCTCTGTCATATACCCTCATGTTTTCTGTGATTTTTTTTTTTTTTTTTTGCAGTTTTTGGCCGAGGTGGGTTTGAACCCACCACCTCCGGTATATGGGGCCAGCGCCCTACCCATTTGAGCCACAGGCGCCGCTCTTCGGTGATCTTTTTATGATTGTCTATTACTAGCAATTATAAATCAACCTTAAAAACATCATATTCAACTTCTCTTTTCTATCTTCTTACTACTGGTTACTTTTCTAAAATTTTGTACTTAGTCCACATGTCTACACTTACCTATTTGCATTGATTTGCCTTTACAAAAGCTCAGTACAGTTTCTTTTTGCTCTCAAATATCCTCCCTTCTATTCATCTTGATTGGCTTCCTACTGTGCTTTTCTTTTCTTTTCTTTTCCATTTTTTTTTTTTCTGTGACATTCACCAATCATTCTGCCTTTCTGCCGACTCATGCTAGGGGGACCTCCTACATGGGAAAGCTATGTTACCCACTTACTAAAACACTGCCTCATAAATTTGAGTCATACTCATTTCATTAAATGTATTTTCCTTCTTGGATAGTCTATAGCTTCAGATAGTGACTCCAGAAGCAAATACAGAAATGTGTTCACAGCAAGAAACTTATGAGAAAAGGGAGCCACACAGGGACTTATCTGGCACACCCAACAGGAAAATTTCCCAAGAAATGAAGGAGAGATCAAGAAAGCAGTGGGTATATTACAAGATTAAGAAAACAGTCAAGCTCATTAATTTCAAAATGAACTTTATCCACAATTAAGTTCATAATCAGAAGCAGACAAAGCCTTGGAGGCCTGGTGTGCATGGGGGAGCCCTCCAAGTGTAGACCTCTCTGAGCATCAAAGAAAGCACATTCTCGTTTCACCCACCGTATCTGAAGAGTGTGGAAAATATTTAATTCAGACAATGGTCTTATTAATGAGAGTTCATACTAGAGTAAAACCCTATAAATATGATGAACGTAAAAAATCTGTCAAAAGATCAGCCTCTAGTCAACATTGGAGACTTCCCACAAGCAAGAAACACTTGTTGAAAAGCCTTTACTCAAAATACAAAGCTTTCTGATGATTTTGAGAAACATACTGGAAAGAAATGCTTTGGTAGGTATCAATGCAGTTAAAATTTTACTTACCGGTATGCCTTGATTCAGCATAAGGTAGTTCACACAGTAGAGAAACCTTGTAGATTTCTCTACAAGAAAAGTATAGAGAAGTGTCTGTGTACTACTCATCCCTAATTTGACTTCAGGAGATCCACTAAAGAGAAAAATGATTTCACCAAACTGAGCTCTAGGGCTCTGTAAGCTGAGCATCAGAGAATCCACTATGAGGAGAAACCTTGCAAACAGGAGGGGCACGGGCAACCCAGCAACCAGAGGGCATTCCGCACTGGGAATTGCAATGCTCAGAGGAGAAACAGGATGACCTGTAGGGAAGTAAGAGCCACAGAGTGGACCTTGTTGGGAATTAATTTCTGAAAGAGAATCTCTAAACAGAATGAGGTTGAGACCAAAGACCCAGTAAAAGTCTTGAAAAATATCAGAACACACACTCCTCAAGTGGGAAGCACTTCAGCCCAGGGCTGACTGAACATTAGGAAACTTACACAGGAGACAAATCCTGCAATTACAAAGAAAGTTTAAGACTTAAAAGTGCAAAAGCTAGTCATTATTAAACATCAAAAGATCCACACTAAAGAGAGGCCTATGAAATTAATCCACAGAAGGCCCCTGAAACCCAGTTTAGCATATATAAAGTGCGTGCCATATATAAGCTGCCTTTTGCAGCTCCAACTTGCTCTTTCTCTGTCCTTAGGTTAAATGCGCTATGTAGCCTAACATGGAAGCCTTCTCTCCTATAAAGCTGTAGTTAACAAAAAGTTCTGCTTTTCATCCTTTCACGTGTCAGTATGTTGTGTCCCTCCATCAAAAAATCTTTAAGTCTTATAAAATAGTCACCTAGTTAGTGCCAGAATCAAGATTCAGACAGACCAAAATATCTGAATTCAGACCCTTTCTCTTAAATTGGTGCTCTAGCTCTGTCTATTCATACTATCAAAATTAGCAATGGTTGAAACCCAACAGTGCTTCTTTTCATGATCATAAAAGATATGGGTTATCTCTCTCCCCCATTTTTCTCCCTTTCTCTTTTCCTTTATTCATCCTCATACTCTGAATTCAATCCTAGATGGAATTCAATAATCCAATCATTTCCTACAGGGCCTCTGGGGGGGGTCACATAAAAATATCAATTTTATTGAAAGATTGGGGTCTGTACTCAAAAAGAAATGAATACAATGTATACATATGTGTATGTATATACATGTATATACACAGATACACACACACAAACACATATATTGCACATGTTATAAATGGGCCATGAGATCTTAGTGATCTGTGAACTCAAGACCTGAGAACCTGCAAATCAGAGTAACAACCACATTTTGCCAAGTATTCAAAATGTTAATTTTTCTTTTGCTGTTGTCTTTATTCTTTAATCAAAGTAATATAGGCTTATAATTTTTAAAAAGTTAAATAGCATAGCAGGTTTTATGATGAAAAGCAAAATATCTGCTTTACCATTTGACACACTCACTGATACTCCTGTGGGGCACCTTTTCTATCTCTGGTTTTCCTAGTGGTCTTCTACATATCACCAAGCAATTTGCTTCTATTACTATTTGTTTTTTACTTACTCTAAACATTGCTTATTGAATATTTGCTATACCCAATTGGAATTTAAGTCACAATCCCCCAAATATTATTATATTACTATTCTTAGTTCTGAGTTTTGTCACCTGGGGTGGAAGAGCTTAAATTTTTATTCTTTTTTTTTTTTAAAACAAAGATTCACGCTGGTGAATCAACCAGGTATACCCTGGTTCAGAGTATATGCCTGACATGGCTCAGTCCGCAAGATGGAATGATTGAAATATTTTTAAAACTTTTTCTTAGTCTGTTGCACATTTCTTAACAATAGATGAGTTCTTTAGCCTGCAAAAAACAAATGATATGAATGGTTCATCAATTAGATACAAATTAATTGTTTTAAACAGCTAGGTTGTGGAGTCTTCCATTAGACCTGTAGATAGAAAGCAAATCATTCCACTGTCTCCATGGGAACCTTGAATGTTCTTCCCTTATTGACATGTTTACCTATGTTCTCAACCATGTACTTTCTAAAAGTTCACAGAATTCAAATCAGAAAATCTTGTTATGCTTTTGGCTTCTGATTTCAAATCTGTAAATGAAATACTTCTTTTGGTATCAGTAATGATGATTTAGAATTAAGAAATTAGTATTTATTTTCATTCTAAACATAAGAATTTAAAAGTTGATTATGTTAAATGTTTTTATTTTGAATTTAAGTACTAACATTTTTTCAGATGAGAAATATGAATTTAAAATACAAAAATGTGATTTGACGATAACTTTCAGTATAGTTACCTCAGGATCCCATGAACTAATTGTATTTTTAAAGATTTCAGGTCTTCCCTTGATTTATTTTCATGTCCAAAGTGATTAAGAAATTGGATAGTAATTTATAATAGATTACCTTATGTTGTACATAATAATTCCCATTAACATTTGCAGCTATATATGGCCTAAAATTTTGCACAAGTCATCAATATCAAGCCTTTTCCTGGTTGGAAATTTTAAAAATCAACTACCAATTAAACATTGCATGCATGCTCTGTCATCTAAAGAAAGGAAATTTCACATTCTCAGGGAAGAGTTTCATCAAGCTGTCTTAGTCTAGTAAATACCTAATCCAGTAAAATAAAAATTTACTCCAAAACAGTGACTTAGACAAACATACCAACATGTTTTGGGTCAAGAATTTGGGAAGGACTAAGCTAGGAAATTCTTCTACTTCACGTGGTGTCAAATAGGGTCACTTGATGGTATTCATTTGGCAGTGGGATTTTGTCTGAAAAATCCAGAAGAGCTTCATTACCATGCCTAACGCTTTGGCAAGGACAGCTAGAAGGCTGAGTTCAGCTGGGCCACTTTGCCTCCCCATGTAGTCTTGGGGTTTTGTTATGTAGTCTTTCAAGCACAGTACTTGGACTTCCATGGTGGCTCAGGGCACTAAGAGTAATTGTTCCAAAAGATAAAAATTAAAAGTTGTATTTTACTGGCCAAAGCAATCATTAAGCCCACTCAGATTTAAGGGATGGTGACACAGACCACACCTCTTGATGGGAAGTTAGAAAGTGTCGAAAAAAATTATAACCACCTTTAATTTTCCACAAAAACCTTATCTACCCCAGATTTAAAGTTTGGAGAAAAAAAAATAAAGGAACTCCTTTCGGAATCTCTTTTCCTAAATAACTTATTTCTTGATTGTCTCTCACCCCCCTTTTCAATCTTCCTAAATACATTGAACATGATTATGAGCTAATCAAGTTTATAAACACTTTTATTTTCACAAAGTAACAAAATGAGCTTCTGATATTACAGTTTCACCTTTTCTCTTATTTCTTGAGTCCTAGATCTCAACATCTGACTTTTTTCTCGTTTGATTTCTCAATGTAGTTAGAAGGCTTTTCAATTTATCACAAGACAATTTGTCCTTTTTAAATGAAGTTATTTGGTTAGTATTAATAAAATGTCCCAAAACTGTCAGTAGTAACCTTGGACAAAAAGTATTAGAAATGAAGGTTTTCTAGAAATCCATTTCACCTTTTGTTTGTTTTCTATATCCCCATGTTTCTCTAGTGTCAAAAGATGAATAATGCTGTTACTATTACTCTGAGTGCTGACTTTTGTCTGCCTTAAGCTCTCTTTGTGTTCAGATATGCTCTTTTCTAGGTTTGTGTGGAATGCTGAGATATAGGGATAGGCAGGCGGGTTATATTGTATACGTGGCAGAAAGTTGACTATTTCACCTAGGCTCCTGGGACCTGTACCAAGTTAGTCATCCTTGGTGAAAATTGACTTTTTGAGTTAAGACTTCCATGTCAGCCTCCTGCAATAAGTCAAGGCCTATGCAACTTGAGAGAATATTAAGCTGCAAAATTCTTGAAGATGCCTAGAAAATAACTCAAAAGTAAGGTAAGGTAGAGGGTGACATCCATGTTGAATTCCAGTTGTTATGCAGGACTTCTTGTGTTTCTGTCACTTTGTGAGATGTTCCATGGTAAGATTTGAGCCCTGGATCAAATGATGTAGGGAGAGATGTCTTCTTTCCAGGTGCCCTGGAATAAGGATCTACAGGGATGCTGGGAAGAGGGGGAAGGTAAAGGGATCTCCACAAATCTGTCCAAGGCTATCTTTTAGCACTACACACTATCTTAACCAATTTAACCATTGCTGAAAAGTAGATGGCTCCAGAATATGGACCTCAAGCCTAATTCTCTTCTCATGTTATAGGAGGTAGCTAGTTAGGTGTGAACAAGGGAGGAGGAAACAGAAGTTAGTCAACTGCCTTGAACAAAGAGACCTGAGGAGAAGAAAAAAAATTAATTCCTCAATATTACACAGATACAGAGTGACTCTTCCTCCTACCCATATATGAATAAGAACAGAGTGAACACTGACTGCCCAGTTTTTTTTATTTCAACAAATAAAAACAGCAGGTGTTCTGGTTCAAGGCAGAACAATTTCAAGCCTGTCTATTCCCTTTCCTGAGAACAGACATCTGCTTCCTACACAAGTCTTGCCTAAGTCTGCTTTCATTCAATAAATTTGCCATCATTGCTTGGTTGTGTGCCCATCCTTTCTGCAATTTGAGTGAGAACCTTTATGCCAGTGACACTAGACACATAAATCCCTAAACCAATCCATTAACAAATAGCAGTATCTACAGGGTAGTGTCTCCCAGGATCTCAAATTTAACATAACCAACCAGTCTCATCAATCTCTTCCCAAAATGCTACCTCTCGTTTAGTGGCCCCTCTCTTAGTTGGGGTTGGGGGGGACCATCATCCTCTGATTATAACAGGCTTTTTTTTTTTTTTTTTTTGAGACAGGGTCTCACTCTGTTACCCATGATAGAGTGCAGTGGCATCATCATAGCTCACTCCTGGGCTAAAGTGATCCTTTTGCCTCAGCCTCCTGAGTAACTGGAACTATAGGCATGTGCCACCATGCCCAGATAATTTATTATCATTATTATTGTTGTTGTTGTTATTTTGTAGAGATGGGTCTCACTCTTGCTCAAACTGATCTTGAGTCCTAGCCTCAAGTAATCTTTCCACTTCAGCCTCCCCAGGTGCTAGGATTATAGACATGAGCAACCATGCCCAGCCTTCTTGTCCTCTTAACCCCAACATAATCAATGACCAAGGCTTGATCTATTTTTCCTTCTGAGTATTTCTTGATGCCATCCCCTCATATTTAAGAATTTTTTAAATCAATCAGGCCTCCTTTTTGCTCCCCTCATTTATTGCAGTACTAACCTTACATCTCCCTGCATCCAGTTATCTCCAGGTTTAAACTTCTTCCAGGCATTTTACTGGACTCAGGTTAATGTTCAGCTCCCTGGCATGGCTTTGAAAGACCTTCTGTTCTGGTCCTGCCTGCCCTTCTATATCAGTATTACACATAAGTCTGTATACATACCTCCAATATGTCCTTTCAAGAGCTTGATTATCTGTCTGGAAGGCTTTTTCCTGTTTCTCCATTTAGATTATTTCCAGACTTTCTTACAGCTTAACTCAAGTGTCAGCAATCCCAGGAAGTTGCTGGGATGTCTAGTCCCTCTTGCCCACCCATCTCTGAGAAGTCAAAGCTTTACCAGTGCCTCTTTCATCTTAACACTTATCGCAATTGTCTTTTGTAATGTTCTCCAGATTTAGTACCAGCACTTATCCCTATTCATGACACCTTACCTAACACATAGCAAATGCTCAGTTCAAACGGTTTGGTGGGATTAACGAGTGATTAAACCCTATAACACATGGTTCATCAAAGCAATTTGCAAATGCTCATATGGTAGCTAACAATCTACCTCTATCAAATAAACCAATTTCCAACAATAAAAAACATAAAATGAGATAAAACAAGAGATAAATGCAATGAAAAATAAAAAGTTACAGTACAAAAAAGCGGGAAAGGCAATGTTTTATAATTTTAATTTGCATTAAAGTATATATTTAACAGAGAAAACAAACCCTACAGTATTAGTCTGTCATTCTAAAGGATAATAACAGCAGTTTCCATTTACTTTCTTTATTCTTTAGATTTGAAATAGTTACAAGAGAAGCACCTGGTATTTCCTAGTAACTGACCTGCCTGAAGAACCAGCCTGAGATTTTTTTAGACTGCTGTCTTAGAGCTCTGCCATTGGCAGCTACAGACATGGTTACCAAGAAGGAGCATATTCAGGACAGTGAGTGCCTTCGACGTTGCTGGTGGACACTCTTACAGCCTGAGCATGGAGCTTCTATTGAAGAGTAAATTTCTAGCCAGGTGTGATGGCTCACACCTGTAATCCTAGCCCTCTGAGAGGCCAAGGCAAGAGGATTGCTTGAGCTTAAGAGTTTGAGACCAGCCTGAGCAAGAGAGATATCTCATCTCTGTTAATAATAGAAAAATTAGCTGGGCATTGTGGCAAGAAGCTGTAGTCCCAGTTACTCAGAAGCCTGAGGCAGGATGACCTGAGCCGGAGTTTGAGCTTGCTGTGAGTTAGGCTGACACTTTGGCACTCTAGCGTGGGCAACAAAGTGAGACTCTGTCTCAAAAGTAAATAAACGTGATAGCACAAATGCTGGTGAAGATATAAGGAAAAGGGAATGTAGAATGATACAGCCATTACAAAAAATAATTTGATAGTTTATTAGAAAAAAATAAGTATGCAGCTATCATATAACTGAACAATTGTACCCTGAGATATTTATACCAGAGAAATGAAGAGTCATATTCACACAAAGACCTATATGCTAATGTTTATAGCAGCTTCATTTGTAATAGCCCCAAACAGAAAATGACCCTTCAATGGGTAAATGGTTAAATAAATAGTACAGTAGAAGACTATGTACCAATAAAAAGGAATGAACCACTGATACATGGAACACTCTGAAGAATTCTTCAGAGAATTATGCTGAGTGAAAAAGCCAATCCAAAAGGTTATATACTGTATATTTCATCATTCTTGAAATAACAAAATTATAGAAGTAGACAACAGAATCAAAATTGCCATGGATTAATGAGAAGATGAGGGTAACAGAATTGTGTGTGTTTATCAAAAGGATTTTTGTAGTCATGGAAATGTTCTGTATTGATTGTATCAATGTAAATATTCTGGTTGTGATACTGTATCATAGTTCTGTAAGATGTTAGTAATTGTGGTAACTTGGTAAAGAGTAAATGTGACTTCTGCATTATTTCCTACAACCGCTTACTGTAGGAAAAATTGTTCCTTGACCTTTAGCATAAGACTTGCTTCCTGCTTGAGACCTAGAGAATCACAAGAATGGCACATGAGTTGTGTATGTGCAGGAGATCAGAAAACTGGCCTCCAAGAGAGAATGTATATGTGTCTTGAAAAGCAAGACAGGCCTAATGGTTATAGTAAGATTTTCTAGATTCCAAAGGTCTCTTGATGCTGAAAGTAGAGGTCTTGCTTAAGGTCTGAGGTTTTGGAGACATTCTGTCTGCCACTTTCCATGTTCCCCCTTTTTACTGCTGATGTCTGATAACTTTTAACTACTTTTTCTTGCTTTGTGATAAAAAATATGGACCCAAGGTTTGCTCAGGAGGGCTCCTCCCAGAGTTCATCAATGTCCCCCACACATGGACTTCATGTCAAGCCTCTTCATTCCTCAAGTCAAAACCCTTTCATCTCGTGACCCTGAACCCCTTCACCTGTGAACCTATAATTATCTCAAAATAAAATTTAATTTAAGAAATCAAAAGGGCTTAGCGCCTATAGGTCAACCGGCTAAGGCGCCAGCCATATACACCTAAGGTGGCGGGTTTGAATCCCCAGCCCGGACCCGCCAAACAACAATGACAGCTGCAACCAAAAAAAAATAGCCGGGCGTTGTGACGGGTGCCTGTGGTCCCAGCTACTTGGGAGGCGGAGGCAGGAGACTCACTTGAGCCCAGGAGTTGGAGGTTGCTGTGAGCTGTAATGCCACGGCACTCTACCCAGGGGGACAGCTTGAGGCTCTGTTTCAAAAAAAAAAAAAAAGAAAAAGAAATCAAAAGAAGTATAATATTTTATGATATGAGAAATCATACTCAATTCCAATTTCAGTGTTCAAAATTCAAATTTTATTAGAAAAAAAGTTGGTTCTGAACTAAAGAAACATATCTTAAGGTCAGTTGATGAGCAACCTTAATTTCCCCTTGCCATGTAACATACTATATTCACAAGGTCAGGGGATAAGGATATGGACATCTTATAATTATTCTGCCTATAAGTACATGTCATGCATATTCATGCTATAAGTACATGTCAATCATTCTATTGCAGTGCATTGAAATATTTCTCATTTATTTATTTTCTCCAAATGTCTGAGGCAGGAAAATAAGGCTCATGGCAGTCTTGACAATGGTCCTTAGGAGCTGATATTGGCTTCCATCCTTGGCTGAGGAGGAACTGGACCCTCCACAGCCCCAAGAGTATTTCTCATTTGTCTTTATAGCTGCCTAATACTCTAGTGGTTAGATACACTATAGTTCATTCTATCAGTCTCCCAGTGATGGACATAGGTTTGTTTCTAATCCTTAGCTTGAAGGCCTAAATGAATAATCCTGTCTGTATGTCATTTCATAGCATCAATGTATCTTTGAGATGGGTTTTTAGAAGTGGCATTGCAGGAACAAAGGATACTTATATATGTTGTCTTGCTATATATACTTATATAGCTATATATATATGTAGGGAATATATAAATATATATATAGGAGTTGACATTTTGCATTCTCATCAGGAATGTGTGAGAATTCCTCTTTCCTGAAGAATGCAATATGCTGCCAATCTGATGACTAACCGTAACTTAAAAAGAATTTTATATTTTGAGTGAAGTTGACATCTTTACAGATGCTTGAGGGATGCTAGAATTTCTTATTCTGTCACCTGTTCATTTATTTTGCCCATTATTTCTCTCTTGGATTATTTTCTTCCAAACTTTTAGAAGCACTTTATTTGGAATAGTAGCCCTTTTCTAGTATAATTTGTCTTTTGACTTTCCTTTGGTATTTATTGAAAAGCAAGACACTTTATTTTTATGTAGTCAGGTTTACCATTTTTATTGTTTTGGGGGTTTGGGGGGTTTTTTTGTTTGTTTGTTTGTTTTGGCCAGGGCTGGGTTTGAACCTGCCACCTCCAGCATATGTGGCCGGCGTCTTACCCCTTTGAGCCACAGGCACCGCCCCATTTTTATTGCTTTTGTATTTTGAGTCATATGGTTAGTATTTCCCCAGTCCCAGGTGTTATTACTCATATAGCCTCCTAATACATATATAGATGCATTTTTTACACTTAAATCTCATTCATTTAGAATTTATCTCCTTTATGGTGTGTGATGGGAGATACGAATCCAGTTTTACCTTTGACCACATGGCTGTCAGTCATTCTAGTACAACTTCTTTGTTAAGACTTTCATTTCCTCATTGATATGTGATGCCACCTTCATCATTTGTTAAATATCCATAGTTACCTGGGTCTATTTCTAGTCTATTCTGTCTGTTCACACACCAGAATCAAAGTATGTTTTAGTATCTGATAAGGCTTTTCCTCACGACTATTCTTTTTTCAGAGATTTCCTGGCTATTCCTATTTCTCTTTTTGAACATTGTAATTAGTTTGTCTACCTAAAAAGTGTTTGTCGGCATTTAGGGAACATGGACCTCTTTGAGT
>NW_003852618.1:1026340-1034160 GCF_000181295.1 Otolemur garnettii
TTTTCTTGCCTCAGCCTCCCAAGTAGCCGGGACTACAGGCGCCCGCCACAACGCCCGGCTATTTGTTTGTGTTACAGTTTGGCCGGGGCCGGATTCGAATTTGCTACCCTCAGTATATGCGGCCAGCGCCCTACCAGCTGAGCCACAGGCGCCGCCCCTACTTTCTATTTGTTTAAGTTCAAACTTGGGCTTTCAGGAGTGTTTTTAAAGTTTTCCCCATACACACTTTGTTCGTTTCTTGTTTATTACTAAGTATTTTCTCTTTTTTGTTGTTATTATGAATATGGTCTTGTCTTCCATTATATCTTGTAAGTGGTTGTCCCTAGTTATTAGTATATATGAAGGCTACTGATTTTTGTGTTAATTTTATATCCTGCTTATTTCCTATGTTGTCTTTTTTATATAGTTTTTCCTTTGAACTCCAGGGGTTTTCATATCATCAACACATAAGAGAACATCAAAAGAATCGTTGACGGTGAGAAAGCCCGAAGAAACTAGCAGTTTGGCCCTTGAGAAGCCGGTGTAGCAAACCTCCCTTCACACCATCGTGAAGCGTTGCTGAGTCAGGAAAGACATCTCTTTGAGGCACCCCGAATATCCCTTTGAGGAACTGCGAACCTCAGAGCTACAGAAGCCCCAAGTGAAGAGTGGAGAAACACGGGATTTCCCAATCTTCAGATCAGCTCTACAAGCCTCGACCACCCAGTAGGGCGGGAGAAGTGGGGACAATGGCCAGGTAAGGAGAAGGAGAAAGACAAAGTCGATGCACCTGTGAGCTACAAAGCCTAAGCCTCTTTTCTCTTGGGCGTGCGGAAAATCTACCGAGTTGAGAGCCCCTTCCGTTCCCTTCCTAGAGCAGCCCCGGAAGTGCGCCCCGCGCAGGCGGGGATTGCGGGTCCTCAGCTCTTCGCAGCCGCTTCCGGCCTTTGTGGGTCGCCCTCGGTGAGTTTCGCGTCCTGAAAGGTTTCCAGCCCTCACCCTTTCCCCACCCAGGTGGGATCTTCTGCTGGCCGGTAGGAGCCGCGGCTGAGCGAGCTCCGGACGCGGCGGGCGGGCGGGGGATTTCTGTGTTCCCGCGGCCTGGGCCCTTTAGGACCTTTTCTGCCCACGCGTGTCCGCAGACAGGTTTCCCTTCCCACGGTCCGTTCCCTGGCCCCTCGCAGAGTTGGAGCCCTGGGGTGAGGGACCAGCTCCCAGTTTCTGCGGTAGGGGTTCCTGGGTTTGTCTTGGGCCTCGGGCCATGTATGTTTCTACGGTTCAGCACCTCCAGACATTTCTGAGTCATAGACGCCGACCTGCGTCCTAGGCACCCTTTCCTGGGCCTACTTCCGAGTGCGGAGCAGAGAGATTAAGTCCCGAAGAAATAAATTAATGTGACTTTGCCGCTTTTATGATTTCACAGGTTCCACCAGACATCCGGGCATTTAAAAAATAAAGAAAGCAACCACTCAAGGTGTCTCAAACTTTTATTATTATTCCCTTGTTCTACATGTTAGTTTTATTCAATTTACTTGTTCTTTATCTTAGGACTAATTAGAAATATTTCCTATGCTATCTTCTTAAAGTCTTGAAGCAACTAGTTATCTTTTCTTAGTCTTTCTCTTTAAATTAGTTTATTTTTAAGTCTTCTGTTAAAGCATTTCTATTAGTATAGTATGTTAACCTGGAAGCAGACTTTAAAAGATTATACTTAACTATGTAGAATTTGCAGTTTTTATTTATGGTGTAATTTGTCTTGATAATGATGGCTTATTCATCAGGTACACTCAGGAAGAAACTTATCAGGGGACATCGTACTTGAAGCACTGCTAAAAATTGTGCACAGCTATGATGGCATCTGCTTGGGATATACAAGCCTACAAAGACCAGGACGAACTTTTGGAAGTAAAAATAAAGGAGGAGGAAGAAGAGAAGAAGTTTACTGCCAGACAGGATCAGAACCTGCAAAAAAACAACACCCATAGCAGAGAGGTCTTCCGACAGTACTTTAGGCAATTCTGCTACCAGGAGACATCTGGACCCCGTGAGGCTTTAAGCCGACTTCGAGAACTTTGCCATCAGTGGCTGAGGCCAGAGACACACACCAAAGAACAAATTCTGGAGCTACTGGTGCTGGAGCAATTCCTGACTATCCTGCCGGAGGAGCTCCAGGCCTGGGTGCAGGAGCAGCATCCAGAGAGTGGGGAGGAAGTGGTGACTGTGCTGGAGGATTTAGAGAGAGAGCTGGATGAGACAGGAGATCAGGTGAGAAAGAAAATGTGATTTCTGTCTGAGAAAAGATAAATTATGGATTTCTGGGAGACCAGAGTGAAATATAACATTATTTCATTAAGCATGTTCTTGATACTTTGGTATGTCAGAAAGGGGTCTGGTTTTATGGAAAATTAGTTAATATGGTCCTAACTCTTCTGCAGTGGGATTGTGTTTTTCTGTACTAAGCTACAAAATTCTGTTTGATGAACATGCTGCTCGGGTTTGTGGAAACAGAAGACTTCTAGGCCAGAGAGAAGGTGTTAGAGACAAAGGTAACAGGGTGGGAAGCAGCCTTTTCTAAGGGGCATCACTTTCTGTTGCACAATACAAACAAGAAATAAGGTTTTGCAGATACATCTCCTTCCCTGGCTCTCCATTAAAATATTCAAAGATGGAGAAATGAAAGTCACCTCAGAGGAATGAGAGGTAGAAGTAGTGTGGAAAGATGGGGGTGAGACAGAGGAGGATTCCGTATTTCTTTGAGAAGTAGAAAGCCTACTTAGGTTAGAAAGGTGAGTTTTGAGAAGGACAGTTGAGTTAGAGAATCAACTTGACAACTTCCAGAGTTTAGATTTTGTTCTGTAAGACAAAGGCTCCTAACCTTTTCTCCTTGAGTCTAAATGAGCTTTATTAATCCTAAAATGTAAAAGAAAACCAAATTATGCAAAACTGTTTTCTTTTGTTTTAATTGTCTATAGGATAGTGGTTCTCAACCAGTGGCAATTTTGTGCCCCAGAGGGCATTTGGCAATGTGTTGAAACATTTTTGTTTTTCATAGTGAGGGAGGTGCCATTAGCCTCCAGTGCACTGTTTTTTATCCTTTTTTATCTCATGGCACACTCGAACCTGTAGTTAAACTTCAGTGGCACATTTGAGTTATGTTGATCAAAAAAAAAAGTTAAAAAAATATACCTACTGTGTTTTGAACTTCTTTCGAAAATAATTTAATGATCTTTAAAAATTTTTGCGGAGAGATCCTCTCACAGCACTGCCAGTGTGCCACAGCACATTGGTTGAAAATCACTGCTCTAGTGTATAAAGAGGGCAAGGACGATGCCTGAGATGACAAAAGAATTATCTGGCCCAACATGTCAATAGAACACGTCTAGGAAACCTCCATATAAAGAGTATGAAACTCTATAATCCTAGCACTCTGGGACACCGAGGTGAGAGGCTCCTTTGAGCTTAGAGGTTCAAAACCAGCTGAGCAAAGTGAGAACCTGTCTCTACTAAAAACAGTAAAATTAGCCTGTGTGCTGTATGGCACCTGTAGTCCCAGCTCCTAGGGAGGCTGAGACAAAAGGATTACTCAAACTCAGAAGTTTGAGGTAGTGAGTTAGGGTGATGTCAGAGCACTCTAGCCTGGGCAACAGAGTGAGACTCAGTCTCCAAAAAAAGAAGAAAAAATATGAAATTTAATGAAATAATAAAACAAGAAGTGTAATCTAACATTGGGATACAAAATTGAGTGAAGAGGGAAGGAGCATGTGGCAAAAAGATCTAAGTTTGAAATAGGGTCATGAAAATGTAATCGCAAAGGATGGCTCATGTCTTATGTAAGATTTAATCATAATGGTGACAGATTAGACCTAGAAAGAAGGAAGAATCCTTGGAAGAGAACTCTACAGAGCAGTCTATTCTAGGCTAAGCCCTAGAAATTGGAGCTTGAAAGACTAGTGTAATGGAAACACTCTTAACAGTTAAAGACTGTAGGATATCAATAAGCAGACACGTTAAGTACGTTCTAGGCACTGTGAATGCAACAGTGAACAAATCAGAGAAGTTTGGTGCTCTCAAGTAGATTCTAGTCTACTGAGGAGAGACAGACAATAATTTTTAAAAATCAAGAAATACAGATGTCAGGTAATGATAAATCCTGTTAAAACAATAGTAACAACAGTAAAAGCAGAGAAAAGGAATATAGTAAAGGAAATGGGGATTATGCTATTTTCAGGAGACTTGTCACAGAAGTCTTTTCAAGTAGATGCTATTTAGAACAGAAATCTGAATTAAAAGAGCAGGCCATACAGCTATAAAGGATAAGAGCATTCTGGCAGAAAGATTAGTAGTAAATGGATAGGTCGTAAAGGAAGAATGTGCTTGTCATGGTAGAGGTGTGTTTGTCAAGGAGGAAATAAAAGTCAAGGGCGGTGCCTGTGGCTCAGGAGTAGGGCACCGTCCTCATATACCCAGGGTGACAGGTTCAAACCCCACCCTGGCCAAACTGCAAGAACAACAACAACAAAAAAGTTATAAGAAGATCATATTATGTAGGGACTTGTAAGCCATTATAAATATTTTGGATTTTGTTCTGAGATGATAAGTTACAGGAGCGTTTTGAGCAGAAGAGGGGTGTAATCTGACTTAAATTTTAAGATAATCACTGTGACTACTAAGTTGAGAAAATTCTTCAGTAGGTTTGGTATGAGGGTTGGGGAGGCATAAGGGTGAAAGGTAGAAGCAAGGAAACCATTTTAGGAGGGCTGAAGATGTAAGCAATGATCTGAGCAAAGAGATATTGGTACCCTGGACTAGGATAGTAGCAGTGGAAATGGTAAAATGTGATTGGATTCAGAATGTATTTTGAAAGTAGAGCTTGACAGATTTGTTTTTAATGTATGTGAGATGTGAGAGAAAGTAAGTTAAGGAATGTGCCAGAGTTTTTATTCTGAACATAAGGTAGAATGGATTTGTCATTCTCAGAGATGGTAAAGACTGGGAAAGTAGTAGGCATAGGGTGGAGAGACAGGAATCAAAAGTTCAATTTTAGACATATTAATTTTGAGATTCTTAGTAGAGTAGAAACAAAGAAGAAAACTTGAGCAAGCAACTGGATATAAAGAGTTGGAATTCAGTGGAGGGCATAGGTGCTAGACATATAAACTTGGTACTTTTCAGAATATGCATGGTATTCCATTATCAAAGATTAGATTATCAAGGGAGTGGGAACAGGAGGAGTAACCAGGGAGGTAGGAAGAGTACTAGAAAAAAGAATGAGATTTTTAGGCACAGGCAAAAGTAGCTGGGTTTTAAACATATTGACTTTGTATTGCCAACCGTTCCATGCTGGGAGCAGCTAATGGAGCTAACAGCTTGATTTCTGAGACTTAGTTAAAAACCAGGGATAGAAGGGACAGCTTAATGTACTAGCTGGTTTTTTTTTCTTCCTTTCATTTCTCAAATTTGAAATATCAAAATACCTTTTTCTGTGCATTTGGTATCCTGTATATTCTGCTAGATTCTGGCTCTTACTCTGGAGATAGGCTACAAAATGAAAACCATACAGAGAAATAGAAGCAGTGTGTAGTGATTTCTTATTTACAAAATTTAGCCTTTGTAGGGAATAGAGGAATGATATGAGGACATGTTGTGTGCCTAGCCTGGGAGTTAGGTACTTTATGTATGTGATATGTATAATCTCTTACTAGTTCAAGTTTACAGAGCTACTAAGAGACCAAATAATTGGTGTGACTCTAAATCCTTGCTTTTAAATGCGAGAGGAAATGGGTCTATTGAGGAATGAAAGCCACAGAAAGGCTAAAATTGCTAAAGAAATTAGTTAATTGAGAAAGCAAGGGTCAGAAGGAAACAAAAGAATGAGATTGAAAGCAAAAGTAGAAATGTGAGTCTTGAAAAGGAGAAGACATCTTTCTCTTTAGAGGAAAGAAGATTATGAGGTTGGAGATAAAGTGAAGGGTGGATGATTTTTGAGATGTGATCTTAGATAAATAAAAATTAAGATCATCTCTTTAGAAGTGAGATGGGCACCTCAGAAGGGCAGAGAATATGTTGGAAACAGCTTCTGGAATGAATAGGGAAGAGATTTCTCTCCTTTCCTTTTTTCTTCCTTTCTCCTTCCTTTTCTCATTCTCTTTCTTTTCTTCCTCTTTCTTCTTTGTTTCTTTCTGCCTTTCTTGCTATCATTTCTCTCCATTTTTTTCCCTTTACTTATCCCCTTTCTTTCTATTCTTTCTCACTTAAGTTTTATTTTCCCATAAGTTCTTTTTTATTCCTTTCTGCCTCTTTTTACCTTCTTTTTCTTTTCTCTTATGTTTTCTTTTTCTCACTTTGCCTTTTCTACTTCTTTGAGCATAAGAAAAAGTAGTAAAAATGGCACAGCCAACATACTGTGTTAACAAGAGGGAAAATTACTTACAGCTGGGGAAGGGAACATTCCCCAGAGGAGGTAACATTTACATGGGCCTTGACCGATGGGTAGGATTATGGCAGATGAATATCTGGGAAGAAGGTTATTTCAAGCTTCAACAGGCTGAGTATAGTATACTCTTGTTTTCTGTTATCAGAATGGGTTTGTCAGCAATATATCATTTTCCTTAGGTCTCAGTCCACCCTGGGGAACAAGAAATATTCTTACAGGAGACAGTACCTCTAGGATCAGAACGAAAACCCAGTATGTCTCTCCAGTCGATAGAAGCCCAGCTAAGGTGTGAATCTCAGGAACTTCCAGTCCAACAGGAACAAGGTAAAGAAGAAAGTCCCACTTTGGAAGGAAGGGGAAGACAGGGCTAACTAACAGAACATTGGGACTCTTTTGTACTTAGTGCTATTTGTGATCATAAATGCAGAAAGGACTCTCTAGGAATCTGATGGCTCATGCATACAAAGTCAGACAGCCTGATTTGTCACTCTTCAATTGTTTCCTTTTTTCTTTAATCTATATTAATTTACTTTTTCTTGAAACTAATTTCATAATTAAGGCAGAGTCTCACTGTGTTGCCCAGGCTAGAGTGCCATAGCATTAGCTTAGCTCAGACCAACCTCAAAGTCCTGGGTTCAAAGCAGTCCTCATGCCTTAGCCTCCCAAATATCTGGGACTACAGGCACCTGCCACCACTCTTGGCTAATTTTTCTATTTTTAGTAGAGATGGACTCTCCCTCTTGCTTAGACTGATCTCAAACTCCTGAACTCAAGTAATCCTCCCTCCTCGGCCTCCCAGAGTACTGGGATTACAGGTGTGAACCACCTTGCCTGGCTGTCCTTTTTTTTAATGTCATGTTTTTCTAAACTCTGGTTGTATTTTCTTTTAGATCACTTTATTTATTTTATTTTTTATTTTTTGAGATAGAGCCTAAAGCTGTTACCCTAGGTAGAGTGCTGTGTTATCACAGCTCACAGCAACCTCCAACTCCTGGGCTCAAGTGATTCTCCTGCCTCCACCTCCCTAGTAGCTGGGATTACAGGTGCCTGTCATAACACCCAGCTACTTTTTGGTTGCAGCCGTCGTTGTTGTTTGGTGGGTTCAGGCTGGATTCCAACCCGCCAGGTCAGGTGTATGTGGCTGGCGCTTTAGCTGCTTAAGCCACAGGCACTGAGCCATAGATCACTTAATTTAGTCCTTTTGTTTTTGAGAGATATAGTGTCACTCTGTCACCCCAGCTAGAGTGTAATAATGTCATCATAGCCCATGACAACCTTAGACTCCTAGGTTCAAGGGACCCTTATGCCTCAGCCTCCCGAGTACTTGGGACTACAGGCACCCACCTTAGCATCTAGCTAATTTTTCTATTTTTAGTAAAGATGGGATCTTGCTCTTGCTCAGGCTAAT
>NW_003852618.1:1035448-1038201 GCF_000181295.1 Otolemur garnettii
ATTCTCTTGCCTCAGCCTCCCAAGTAGCTGGGACTATAGGTACCCACCACAATACCTGGCTATTTTTTTGTTGCAGTTGTCATTGTTGTTTTAGCAGGCCCAGGCTGGGTTTGAACCTGCCAGCCTCTGTGTGTGTGCCAGCACCCTACCCACTTAGCTACGGCTGCTGTCTTTTTTTTTCTTTTGGAGATAGAGTCTCACTATGTCGCCCTCAGTAGAGTGCCCTGTTGTTTCAGCTCACAGCAGCCTCCAACTCTTGGGCTTAAGCGATTCTCTTGCCTCAGCCTCCCAAGTAGCTGGGACTACAGGCACCTACCACAATGCCTGGCTATCTTTCTGTTGTAGCTGTCATTGTTGTTTGGCAGGCCCGGGCTGGGTTCAAACCTGCCACCCCTGGTGTTTGTGGCTGCACTGAGCTACAGGCACTGAACCAAATTTTGCATTTTTAATTTCTTAACAGCTGCTTAATATTAAAATGGGATGGATGTGCCACATCACATTTAACTTAGTTTCCTGCTGATACTTGTCTTCAGTATTTTACTACAACAAATAATGTGGCAATAAATAGTGTCTGTAGCATATGTGGAACGACTAGGTCAAAGGTTTGGTAGATATTGTGAAATTACCTTCTATACAGGCTTGGATTAATTCACACTCCACCAGAAATGTGTGATACTCATTTTGTGAACATAGTGTTATATCAAACTGATGAGGCAATCTGATGGGTAAGAAGTTATATCTCAATATTGTTTAAATTTGCTTTTCCCAGCTTGACACCCATAGCTCAGTGGTTAGGGCTCCAGTCACATGCACCGGGGCTGGTGAGTTTGAACCCAACCCAGACCTGCTAAACAATAATGACAACAACAATAAAAAAAAAAATAGCCAGGCATTGTGGCAGAAGCCTGTAGTTCCAGCTACTTGGGAGACTGAGGCAAAAGAATAGCTTAAGCCCAAGAGTTTAAGGTTGCTGTGAGCTGTGATGCCACGGCACTCTACCGAGGGTGACATAAGAAGACTCTGTCCCCAAAAAATAAAAAAACAAATAAATTTGCTTTTCCCTAATTGTGAGGTGGAGCATTCTTTAACCGTTTTTTAAGTACTTTATGTCTTAGGTCCACCTTATACTCTAATGCCATCTTATAGTCATGAGGAAACTCTTAAGTTATTATGTTTGTTTCATTTAAATAATTTTAGATTGCTTTAATTGCTTAATGAAGGTATTGTTTGCAAACATTGGGAACTAGTTAACATTTGTGATCCCTTTGTAGTTTCAGATGTTGAGCCTGGAAATGAGTACAGAAATTTTAATCTAAAGCAGGAAGTTTCTGAAGAATTGGAACCATATGGGAATACATCTAACAGATTTGAAAATGACATACCCCAGTCTGCTAAGTGTAGAGAAACTCATGAACCTGAGGAAAGAATAGAAGAATCTTCTGGATACTCCAGGGAAGATAAAGCACCTACATGTGCTGTAAATGGAGCATGTCTGACTGAGAACACAGACCATGCTGAACAGCAGAGAATCTGTCCAGGAGAAAAGTCTTCTGAATGTGATGACTGTGGAAGAGTGTTTAGTCAACACTCACGCCTCATAGAACATCAGAGGATCCATACAGGAGATAGGCCTTACAAATGTGAAGAATGTGGAAAAGCTTTCCGTGGAAGAACTGTGCTTATTCGACACAAAATAATACACACTGGGGAGAAACCATATAAATGTAATGAATGTGGCAAAGCTTTTGGCCGCTGGTCAGCTCTTAATCAACATCAGAGACTTCATACCGGAGAAAAACACTACCACTGTAATGAATGTGGCAAAGCCTTTAGTCAGAAAGCAGGCCTCTTTCACCATCTCAAGATCCACACGAGAGACAAACCTTACCAGTGTACACAGTGTAATAAAAGTTTTAGTCGACGTTCTATACTTACTCAACATCAGGGAGTTCATACTGGCGCCAAACCCTATGAGTGCAGTGAGTGTGGAAAAGCCTTTGTTTATAACTCATCACTTGTTTCCCATCAGGAAATCCACCACAAAGAAAAGTGCTATCAGTGTAAGGAATGTGGGAAATCCTTCAGTCAGAGTGGCCTTATTCAGCATCAGAGAATTCATACTGGAGAAAAACCCTACAGATGTGATGTGTGTGAAAAAGCCTTTATTCAAAGGACAAGTCTAACAGAACATCAGCGAATTCACACTGGAGAGAGGCCCTATAAATGTGATAAGTGTGGGAAGGCTTTTACTCAAAGATCAGTTCTCACAGAGCATCAGAGAATCCACACTGGAGAGAGGCCCTACAAGTGTGATGAGTGTGGAAATGCTTTCCGAGGAATCACCAGCCTCATTCAGCATCAGAGAATCCACACTGGGGAGAAACCTTACCAATGTGATGAGTGTGGAAAAGCCTTCAGACAGAGGTCAGATCTTAGTAAACACCAGAGAATCCATAAGAGAAGTGGTCCCTATATATGTAAAGAATGTGGGGAATCATTCAGGCAGAATTCAGCTCTTATTCAACATCAGTTTATCCACAAAGGAGAAAAATCTGTTTCTGTATGATGACTACAGGGAAGCTATATCACAGACTGCAGGCTGGTGAGAAATATTAGCTTTATAGTGAACTTCAGTCACTATTGCTGTAAGGAAACCTCACATATTTAGTAAGATCCCACTGTGTGCTGCTCATTGTATTTGGTGTTGTAGAGAACAAGTAGATAACACCAACTTTTTTTTTTTTTTTTTTTTT
>NW_003852618.1:1038383-1042328 GCF_000181295.1 Otolemur garnettii
TCATTGTTGTTTGGCGGGTCCGGGCTGGGGATTCGAACCCGCCACCCTAGGTGTACGTGGCTGGCGCCTTAGCCGGTTGAGCTATAGGCGCTGAGCCAACACCAACTTTTTGTCTTAAATAAGTTTACAGCCTAATTTGGGATAGGTCAGATCCTCATATTTCGTTAAATAACACTACATGAGAGTAGGATTGATTAGCAACATGATGTAGAATTAAAATGGCTCTTGGTAGAAAATAAGGCTATAAATTTTAAGAACAGTTTGCTTTTGTCTAGTGTGGACAGGAAGCACTTTTATTGAAAAGTGTTTGATGAGCAGATTTGAAAGGCAAAATGGAGAAAACAGGTAGAGGAAATGTAAGCAGAGGTAAAGAGTGCCAGTGGCTTGGAAGCATCAGTGATAAGACCTAAAGCAAAGGGTTTATTTATACTGGGCAATTGATGGCATTAAGTTGGAAGCAGCTGGGAGATAGACTGGGAGGACTAGAATGTCAATTTCATCTAATAATTTATAACATTTTGACACTTAGCAAGCACTTTTTCCTTTTAATTCCTAGAATACCACTATAAATCAAAATTATCCTCCATTTTAAAAATGAGGATACTCTTGCTTCTGGAGTTAGTTGGTGATAGATCTATAATACCACAAAAAGGAAAAGACCAGCAACCTAAGTGCTAGGTCTGTAAGTTTCTAGTTCTCTCCATTATATTAATGATTCCCCAACTTTGATGAATATCAAAATCACCTGTGGGGCTTAACATGCCTGAGTCCCACTCACAGACATTCTGCTTCATTAGACCTAGGATGGGAGGTGAGACTCTTCAGTATTATAGCACCACAGTCACCTGGTTTACTCTAGTATTTGAGAAACATTGAGTTGCATCATAGTTACCTATGAAGTGGAGAAGCCTGAACACTGTCCTGTAAATAAAGGGCCACTGCAGATTTTTAGCACAAAGAAATCCCTACAGGGGACATATGCTACCAGGTCTTTAGGGTAAACAAGGAATTAAACCACGATCATTCCTAAAATGTAGAGTTTTAAGGGGGCCTTTTGTATCCCTTCAAATTTAAGTATTTAAAAAAAAAAAAATACATTCTAAGGCAGTAGTTCTCAACCTTCCTATTGCCACGACCCTTTACTACAGTTCCCCATGTTGTGGTGACCCCCAACCATAAAATATTTTTGTCACTACTTCATAACTATAATTTTGCTACTGTTATGAATTGTAATGTAAATAATATGCAGGATGTATTTTCATTGTTACAAAGCGGTTGCGACCCACAGGTTGAAAATCGCTATTCTCAGGCTTCTCAGTATCTTCTGAGTGCAAGGCCTTGTGTGTTTATTTAGGTGCTCTTTTCTGTTTTAACTTCCCTTTGTCTCCCAGCTCTTATTATGGTTATATTCTAAATTTTCTAATAATTGCTCTTGAGAACAGATATATAGTTGTTTTTAATTTAAGGAGTGGTACTACATGCCTTCTTAAGTACATTAAAAGTCCAAAAATTACAGATTCTATCCCTTGGGCTTCTTAAAAAAAAAAAATCAACCAACAACTCGTTCACTTGTATTGCTGAGTTAAAAATTCTACTTTAGATGAGAGCTTATGATAATTATTTTAGTGGACAATACACAAGCCACATAGAAGTACATACAGCTCCTGATGTGTTTGTCTTTTTATACAGCAATCAGACTCTACTAAGATGTCCTATTATTTCTTTCCTTTTTTACCTTGCCACAACAAACTCCACACCACAATTTCTGGGACTGTCTTCTCACCCGACCCCAGCACAATTCCAGTCCCTCTTGTTCCCTCACTTCAAGCAGTCAGTGGGTTTTGAAGTGGTGAGTCAGTAACAAAAGAGCAAGAGGAGAAAGAAAAGAAAGATTGTCTCCATTCTTCTTTAGAAATATAATTAGGCTCAAAGGAGTAGGGCGCTGGCCCTATACACTGGAGGTGGCAGGTTCAAACCCAGCCCTGGCCAAAAACTGCAAAAAAAAAAATATATATATATATATTTTTTTTTCATTATATATATATATATATTTTTTCATTAGAGCAGAGATACTAGAGTAAATTAGAGATTTTCATTAGAGCAGAGAATATATATATATAATTAGGAGTATGACCCAGCTCTGTGTCTTTGTCTCATCTTCTTCTCCTTCCTATAATATATTCTCCCCCTAATTTTCCTGGTGTCCCTGTTGCTTGCCCCTGTATTCATGACTTCTATTCTCTATACAGAACATTACCACAGAGTTGAAACTAGGAGAGTACTTAGTCCTATAGAAATACACCTATTTCTGGCTTTCTAAGTTGTAAGTGTGAACACATTTTCCCACAGAAATGAAAATGGTAAAGTACGTAATTTAGGCATATTATATTTCAACTTGTTTTTTGGGATTGGAACTTATATGACTTTCTATATGGAAAAACATTCTCAAGTTTACAACAGAGAGAAGCAAGTGAACAGTTGAAAAACAACTCATTTATAAAATTGAGGACTGCTTATTTAAGGATTTTTCATAACACCAACATTGTAGTTGCACAAATAAGGCACTGTGGCTACTAGGATTAGAAATCTGGTTTTTATCTCCAAGAAACAACAGGGATCCCAACCTGAGAGCTCTGCAGCTATAAGAGGTCTATTACCTAGCTAACCTTATTTGCTTCCCATTTCTCATTCTTGTGCAAACTTTTGTTGTTGGAGGAGACTACTTAGTAATGAGAACCTTTATGGGAATACCTTCCTTACCAAACCAGTGATATCAATTATTCCTTATCTAGTCTGATTTTATAGACTTGTTATCTGAAATTGCATAGTAATTTCAGAGTTTCTCTCTTTAATCTGACTGCTCACTGGAATGCAATTTGTTTTTTAAAACTTGCTTTCTATTCCTTGATGCCTTTACTTGGGGTCTTCCTAGTTTATTTTCTGCTTAACATGTTCTTTCATTGCACATGTTCCTCAATTTGCCTTTCTGCACATTAACTCTCTTATGTAACAAATCGTACAAAGGGACCATGAACAAAGACCAAGAACCATGGAATATGCCTAGTACATAAAAGGACACAGTTCATACTTGTTTAAAAATAAATGTGGGTGTTTTATTCTTGTTGTTTCTTGTGCTTAAATACAGTTGTAATACCAATAAAAGGTGGAATGGCATGGAATCTCCAGGTACACATTGGAGGGAATCAAGCTAGTTATCTAGAATAAAGAGAAAGTATAGTAGACTAAGGTTACTACTTGGAAACAAATTGCCAATGCAGGGAAATTGAGGCTTTGAAAGGCAAATAGAGGACATGGGAGATGTTAGGTATGGAATAGGAGTGCTACATTGAGGAGTGCAGTGAGCAGAGAATGTTTTGTGATGAGGTCAAGAGCACATGTTCATAGGTAAAATATATGTAACAACTAGGAAATCAGGAATCTTTGAAGCATCTTATTTATGTGGATTTTTAAATAACAATAACAGGAGGCAAAATGGAAAGGATAATTGTGAAAGTGAAGCAGGTCCAAGGTAAAAGTAATGATAGTCAATAGCAGCAACACAACAGCCAAGCAGAAGCCAAGCCAAGCTTCATTTGGGATAAGCTCAAATGAATTAGTCATAAAACAGCAGCTTACAAATTAAGGATAAGAGTAAGATTGCCTGGCTTCTCTTTTCTAATTGATTCAAGGTAAACAAAGGCAAAAGGCACGGAGGCTGGGGGATAGCCAAGTTTCTAAAGTAATGAAAAGTGAAGTGAGCTGTAGATGAAAAAACCCAACAAATGGATTCTAGAGAGTACAGTGGGAAGGGACTGCAGAGGGAAGAGAGATGGATCTCTTCCCCCAAAAATGAATTGTATGAAGAGATTGGGGAATTCAAGATCTAAGATAAAGCTCACGAGGAAGAATGGGATTGAGCAGGGCTTTTTTTTTTTTTTTTTTTTT
>NW_003852618.1:1043360-1054607 GCF_000181295.1 Otolemur garnettii
AAAAAAAAAAAAAGAAACCTCAGAGTCCTGGGGTCCAGACACCTCAAGTAATAACAGCACCACTCTTTCTGCATACTAAATCTTGGATGAGGTTTGACCACCATAAACGTAGCCCTGATTTTTGCTGCCTGCACAGTGAGGGTGTCACAGGAGATATTCCATTTTTAAAATGAGTTCTATATATGAAAGGATCACCCTCCTAGCTTGGAACCGTAATTTATTCACTCTGCATTTTCCTCATAGAATAAAAGATATTTAACTATCTTTTTTAAGGTATAAAATAAAGATTTAAAGAGATGTCCTCACTATCTTTGATGAGAGAAAGTGATTTTATATTTGGAGCAAGTACTACTTGAATTAAAAAGAAATCTATATATATATTTTTTTTCAAGAAATCTATATATTAATGTAAAATCTTTTATGGTTCTCAGTTGATTAGCTCCTTAGCTCATTATTGTAAGGCTGTCATTGAGAACCAGCACTTTTTCCCTTGATTTTGTGGAAGCAATTTATTCTCACACACATTAAAAAAAATCACATTTCAGCATCTGAAACCCATCAAGAAAGACTCCTAACTAGAGGCCATTGTAACCTCTGATTTATGGTTAGATCTTCATTATTCCTCTTCAAGCATGATCTACATATTTTACTTTTTAAATCTAATGCCTTAGTTCTGCCTTCTTCAATGACGAATTTGGGAGCAGGTATCTTTCCCTTTCATCCCTGGTAAAGAATGAGGCAGTTTAGAGACTATAGCTTCCTGTAGCCAGATTCTCTACTTATTCCTGAAGCAAAGTTCAGGAACATGGCTTTTAGAGACAGATTGCCAAGGTTCAAATTTCAGCTTACTAGCTGAGTGACTGTAGGCAAATGATTTAACCTCTCTGATTCAGTTTCCTCATATGTAAAATGGTGATCATAGTATCAATTTAATTGGGCAACTGTGTGGATTAACTGAGTTATATACATGTGAAATGCTTAGAATAGTACTTGGAAGGCACTGAGTGCTTTAGAACTATTTACTATTATTTTGATTGTTACTCTGAAATGCCTTGGCTCTAGGTAACCCTAGCCCAAGTCCTTTAACTCATTCTGCAAGATTCCTAGGATTACTGCACAGTCCTCCCAGCCCTGGGATAAAAGCTCCCACCCAGTCTGCCTTTACTTTCTTGTCTCAGGGACAATGGCCAACAGGGGACGCACATTGCCCAAGCTGGAAAGGGAAGACTTCCCTGTGTTTTATCTCTGACCCTTTTGGTTGTCCAAGATCACTAGCAGCCCACAGTTTCCTATGTCTGTCTTGGGAGCTGCCGTTCTGAAGGTGCATGAGCCCCGGGGGGTTACCTAACTGCGCTGCGGAACCTACGCTGCTCAGCCGGGGCAGGGTACCACACGGCAACCATAGAAGGAGAAAGCCTCCATAATCCTAGAGAAGCTGAGTGCTGAAGCGAGGTCACCGCAAGACCAGAGCTGTGAGCTATTCCGGCCTTTGTGCAACGCAACCACGGCTGCAGTGATGGTCTCTGGGCCATCCGCTCCGGGTTCAAAATTCTGTGTCCCATTCAGTTATTTGAATGGTTATGCTGATGAGGTTGGACTTACTAGTAGAGAGCTACTGGGGAAAGTTTAAGGTGGCTTCTAAGTTTTTGAGGTATTAGGATAACTGGGGCTGTTGAGAAAAAGAGAAAAGTCTTGTGTTCCTGAAGTTTGTTGGGGAAAATCATGTGATTTGTGACTCTCCCAAAGTTGACAGGTTAATGCTTGAGTACAAGGAAAAAGAAAACCACTTACTGGTTGTGTGACTTTGAGCAAATCACTTAATCTCTTTGTGCCTCAGTGATATATACCTGTCAGTAGAAATAATATCTACTTAAGTTACTACATTTAAAATAAATATTAGCTGTTATTTCTGAAGCTCTTTTCCCTCCTATTTGTATGAAATGCACTGAAGGGGGAAGAACTTTCTCTCAAGCTTTATTAAGATTTAAAAGTAAAAAAACTACT
The DNA here is from genome assembly GCF_000181295.1 of Otolemur garnettii. Classification (NCBI taxonomy): domain Eukaryota; kingdom Metazoa; phylum Chordata; class Mammalia; order Primates; family Galagidae; genus Otolemur; species Otolemur garnettii. The sequence continues at coordinate 1,045,365 of NW_003852618.1, forward strand.
AGATGGGGTTGGCTAATAATTTGGAAAGTTTAACTCTTACTTTCCTGATTTATGTAGCTTCCTGATACAGAGTTCCATTTTCTTTCAGTTCATTGTCCATGTAAGTGAGTTATTGGGTTAAAGAGCTAAAACAAAATTTAGTTTCTGTTAACATTGTTATTTTATGCCTCAGGAAGAAGACTAGCTACAAGGAAATTCTTCTGAAAAATCAATGTGAACCCCAAGCTGGAGTGAATCTTCTCCTGAGCTCTCTCATTCCAGAATGGCAGTCTTGTTGCAGGAAAGATCTCTAATACAGACTGATGGTAAAAGAAGAGGCCTATGCCTGGGACCAAGAATCAAGCTGGGCAAAGAAATCACAGATCTTTCATCAAACTTTAAATTGTTACTACCAGGAAATAGATACCTGGACCTCACAGGGCTGTCAGGAGACTCAGGGAGCTCTGCTCACTGTTCCTGAAGCCAGAAATACATATTAAGGAACAGATGGTGAAACAGGTCCTGACCCCTGCTTAGGAGGCTGCAGACCTAAGTAGGATGATAATATCCAGAATATGGAGAGGAGGCATGGATTATGCTGCAAATGTTGAAGAGACAGCATGAATCAAAGATAAGCCAGAGGTGGGAAGGGTTGGGAAAATTATAGTTTGACTAGTAAAAAGCTTTGGAAATAGCACAGAAAGCAACAAAACTAAACTTCAGGATCCCCCAGATGTCTCTGGAACCATAACCCAGCATTTTCCTATCTGACTTTAATTCTCCTTGCTATTTAGGTACATCTCTGGAGTCTTCTGTGTATATATTGGGGTTTTTTGTTTGTTTCTTTCTTTAGGCATTTTTGCTGAGGGTTGAGCTTCAAATTCAACTTTACAGGACCAACTTAATCCTGTTGCCCTTTAGGCCTCAGGCTAAAGCAGGCGTCCTCAAACTACGGCCCGCAGGCCACATACAGCCTGCCTAGGACATTTATCTGGCCTGCGGGGTGTTTTTGCCACTGCTGCTGGTCCTGCTTAGCAGCCGACTCATCCTGGGGCCCACAGTCCGGCCCTCCAATGGTCTGAGGGACACTGAACTGGCCCCCTGTTTAAAAAGTTTGAGGACCCCTGGGCTAAAGGATAGAACCAGGTAGGCTTATGGCAAAGATAGTATGTTGGAATCAAAGCTCTCAGATCCAACCTAAGACCCCCTCTTAGTTTAATTCTCACCAGTACTGCCTTTTGATAGGGAAAGCTGATGAGAAAGAATCCCTGGAAAGAAAGAGGAGGAGAGAGCCTTGCAGGGGAAGCTCTTTAGAATTTTTAGGCGCGTCTTTCTCCTTGAAACTTTGCATAAACATTAGATGACATCTTCTTGTCACCTACCTGATTAATTAGAAACTCTCAAACATATTTGTGGGGCTTTGTGTTTTTTAACCTATTTAACTCATTTGGCTTCAAAGACCTGAACATAACCTGAAAAAATTATTTCTCCACTGTAAATTTCCCATTTTACTGATTTCCCCCCATCAAATTAGTATAGCATATTTTGAAACTGTTTTAACTATTGTTTCAAGTTAATTTTTATCATATCCCATTGTTTATTGGATCCATTCACAAATATTTATTGAGCATTTCATAGGTTTATAGTAGTGTCCTAGGTATATATCAGTAGGTAGAAATAGTCCCTTTAAGTATCCTTAGCAAATTAAATTTTCTCTTGGTTTCATGATATTCTTCCTTTCTCAACTCTGGATTTAAAGTGATCTAACTTTTTTCATTATACTGTCCTGATTCTTTAATTATCATATTTGGTGAAAACATCTTCCATCCTCTTCCAGTCTCTTTTGGCCTAGGTGAATCTTCTCACTCAAACCATTCTCTCTTCCTCCAACTCCCCCACCATGCCCTATGTGCCTTCTTGGGCACCTCACAAAATTTGAGATGCCAGTTTAGAGATTTAGAAAAGGCATGAACTTTAGATAAAACTGGATTTTACTTTTATCACTGTTCTTTATCATAAATCTCAGAAGAGACAACTGACATTTGAATTGTCTGTGTATTTTTTTTTTAGATGGTGTTACTGAGAATGAAAATAAGAACTTGGCTCCAAAACAAAAAAAAAAATCTGGAGATGCTGAATTATGTGGGGGGAATCTCTATAGAGGTATAACATCAATGCAGTAAATGTAGTAAAAGCTTTAGTTATTGGTGAGTTACTCAGAATTGAGGAATCTGTGCTGAAGAGAACCTCTTTGCAATCAACAAGTTTTGAGAGTTTTGGTTTATACTGAATCCCTCCCTTTCCACCAGGAGATCCAACACAAGGAAAAATGCTATAAGGAATGTGGGAAAACCTTCAGCTATAGTAGCATTATTTGACATTAATCCACATAAGAGAGAACATAAATGTGATGACTATGAAAAGACTTTTATTCAGCAAGAAAACTTTATATATAGAACCTGTGTAAAGAATATAAAAAGGAAATCCTCTACCCAGAAGTCAGGACTGACTTGGGCACCAAAGAATCTACACAAGAGAAATATCTTAAAAACATGATGAATGTGGAAATATTTTCCATGGAATCACCAGCTTTCTTCAGCATTTGAGAATTTACACTAAAAAGAAACTCTGCCATTGTGATGAGTATGGCAGTCTTCAGAGATTGAACCATCAGAAACATCAGTGAGTTAATATTAGAGAGGCTCTTCTAAATGAGATACTTGTAGGAAGTTGTATGGCTAGAGATGAAGCCTCAACAGCAGAATCTCCACAGTACTGAAAAATTAATATGATTAATGTAAATGGACAAGTTGTAAGTATTTTAGATTGCCCATTGTATCCAGTTAGAGCATTAAATGAATGTCTCACTTCAAGAAAAGCCAAGGTCAGAAGTTCTTTATCCTTTCCCAGAAAGGTCTATGTTACTACATATGTAAGCAACCAGAACTTTTGAAATAAGTTGTTGACCAGCATCTCTGGACTTGTGATCTGTCTTCTGGATGATAATCTGTGGGTGGGTTACACATTATTTATTTCCTTGATATCTGCTCTAGTCTCATGTCTTTAATTCATTCAGTAAGTATAGACAGTATTTATTGTCTGCTGTTTGTTGCAAATATATTGTTTTTTTTAGGGGCTAAATAGATTTATATGGGTACCCCAGGACACAAAATGCACATGTGTAATGTTTCAGTAAATTGTGAAAGGAACCGCATCATTTCTGGCCATGTTCATAAATTTGGGACTGCCTCTGTGTTCTCCAACACAAGGCTATGTAGGTGTCCTTCGGGAACTGTGAGAGTATATTTTTTTACAGCTTTAGCTTGATTATTTTTTTAAGATGGAAAAAGATACTTCATATATACTCTATTGACAGATTGGTATTTTTTCTTATAGATAACACATAATCTTGTGAAGGCTAATGCTTTATGTAAATTATTACTATTTTCAGTTCTAAAACTTACAGGCTAAAAGAGTCTGTCAGAAAATTGGTAGTGTAACCCAGTCTCTGCTGATGATAACATTGAGACTTGTCTATTTATAGTAGGTCACTAAATACAGGAACCATGTATTTCAAAACTTGGCAATGATTATTTCAGAATCCTGGGTTTGCATCTGCTATACATCCCTATGTTTTTTGCATAGGTATTACATCACTATTTTAGAAGATAGACTACATTCTTTAACAATCTTTTCCAGCATCTATGGCTATCACATTTTTTTCTATTATATAAAAAGATATCTTAATGTTCAAACAACCTTGTAATCCTGGAATAAACCTCACTTAGTCATGATGTAGTCTTTTCTCAATATGTTAATGGGTTTACTTGCTAATGTTTCATACATTTTCTTCAATACTCCTATGAAATTGGCTTATAATTTTTTTGTACTATATCTTTTAGGTTTAGCTTTGGCTTTTTTATTTGTATCATAAAAATAACTAAATTCATGTTCATTTTTAAAGCATTAGAACTAGCTGGTCTTTGAAGGATAGATTTTTGATGCGAAACTCTCTGGACCAGGTGCTTTTTTGTGGGATAGTTCCTTGGTGTCTTTTCTGTAATCTATGAAAATGGCCTATGCAAGCTTTCTATTTATAATGGGGGTCCATTTTCTTAATCCTTATTTACCTAGGAAATTACTAATTTCATAAAGATTTTTCAGTTTATTTGCCAAGAATATGCAATGTAATCTTAATGACTTTTTAAACAGCTTTATTGAGGGAAATTGATAACAGAGTGAGCTGCACAAACTTTTGATAAAAGTTTTACTTGTACACCTCTGAAAACAGTCATCATGATTAGTATAATATCACCCAAAAAAGTTTCCTTCTGTTCCTTGATGATTCCTCCCACCCTGACTTACACTTTGCACCCATCTCCAGGCTTACTCTGCCTTCTGTTGCTATACATGTACCTTGCATTTTCTAGAATTTTATATGAATGGACTCATACAGTATGATTTCTTTTGGGGGGCGTGGCTTCTTTAATTCAGCATAATTTTGAGATTCATCCATGTTGGATATATCAATAATTCATTCTTTTTCTTTCACTTGATTATGTCACTAAACTACTCTGAGCTTTAGTTTCCATATTTGTAAACAGGGATTATAATCCTAAACTTCAAGAATAAATATAAGCACTTAACTGGCACAATGCCTGGCATATAGCAGATTCGTAATCAATGTCAGTGCCAGTCTCTTTATCTGCTTTTCTTTCCATTAGACATCTAGCAGCACCCAACCTATACTAGTGACCATTTTCTCCATCTTTACCTATAGGGCATTCTTGACTCACTACCCTCTAAGATACCCCAAACTTCCCAGATTTAACCTTTAAGAGGATTGATTACAGTGATTTTAGTGATAATTTAAGAATTTGAAACTTCTCCCATTAAATAGAGTAGATCCAGTGATCCAAATTTGAACTCTCAGTGGCCGATAGAGATGTTCCTTGGAGATTTTGACAGACCACTACAGGTTAATCACAGAACAGACCTCAGGATCTGGGGCAAAGCTGTGCCATTCTCTACCGTGCTTTTTTGTATCTCAAAAGGAGTTCCTTTTGAGAAATGGCTTTTGGATTTGAGTAGAAGAATGCTTGGCCATGAACTACCAAGTTATCATGTAACTTGATCTGTCTATCATGAATCAGGTGTTGTCTGATATACTAAGTCATAAAATTAGACATGCATATAGTACCACTTCATTATTCAATAGAAGTGATAGGTATATGATCAGGCTTGAGCAGTCCCTGAAGACACAACTAAGTTGCATGGAGGAAGTGACCCAAATCTCGTGGCCTCTACTCCTACAGCATTATGTCTTCTTTATATGTCTATACATTTGGACTTCAGGAGTTGTCCATGATCAACTGACTGAGGAAGAAAAAAAAATGACCCTGGTTTACAGAAGGCTTTTCATGAGATGAGGCAGTACCCAAAAGTGGACGGCTATAACATTACAGCTCTACTTTGGAACATCCTTGAAGGACAATGATAAAGCAAAACTGTCACAGGGGAATGAACTTTGAGCAGTGCACCTTGTCCATTTTGCCTGAAACAGATAGTCATTATGAATCCACAACTATTCGTGAAGTGTGGCCAACTGGTTTAGCTAGAAATTCAGAGACCTGGAATGAACATGATAGTAATATTTTAAACAAGGTTTGGGAAGGAATATATGAATAAACCCCTCCAAACAAGCATCAAATGTGAAGATATATGTGTACCAAAAGGGTAACCTTCACAGAGAAAGATTTTAATAATAAAGTGAATAAGATGAATTGTTTTGTGGATAATAGCTTCTTTCCCTAGACCTTCCTGTCATTGCTTCATGGGCTTTAGAACAAAATGGCCATGGATGCAGGGATTAGAGTTATGCATGAGTTCAAAACATGGATTTCATTTATCAAGACCAACCTAGTTGGAGCCACTGCTGAGTACCCAGTCTGCCAACAGTAGAAACCAACACGTAACTCTTTATATGCACTGTATCTTGGGGTGATTGGTCAGCAGCCTACCAGTAAATCTACCATTGTCATTATTCAGGGAAAAATAGGAGGCTCACAATAGATGAAACTTAATGGAATCCCACAGCCTTATCCTAGATTTAAGTGCAGTTAAGTGTAAACTACCACTCATCTCAATCTACTGAAAGTAGAGAAAAAAAAAATTTTTTTTTTTTTTTTGAGACGGAGCCTCAAGCTATCCTCCTAGGTAGAGTGCCATCCTGCCTCAGCCTCCCAAGTAGCTGGGACCACAGGAGCCCGCCACAGCGCCTGGCCATTTTTTGGTTGCAGCCATCATTGTTGTTTGGCAGGCCCGGGCTGGGGATTCGAACCCGCCACCTTAGGTGTATGTGGCTGGCACCTTAGCCGCTTGAGCCATAGGCGCCGAGCCAGAAAATCTTAATAAGGCTCTGAAGGCTTGGAATCTTAAGTCACCAAGAGATATTTCATAGGGGAAAAAAAGGGGCTTTAATTAGGAGATAGGGATACTGGTGTCCCCAAAAGGAGCAATTTGGCAATCTGTCACCCTACTGCCTTCCCTCTTCTCTCACTTTACTTCTTCCAGCCAACAAATACCCAGCTCCTATTACATCCCACTGTTATTAAATACCTATTGTGTTTTGCCAGGCACATGGAATACAAATGCAAATAGAGCTATTTGCTATTGCATTTAGAAGGTAGCAGTAGGAGGGCACAGGCAAGTAAAGGGTGTTGTGACCATAACAAATAGTGCAGCTATATAAATATTCTTCTCATATCTTTTTTTTTTATTGAGACAGAGCCTCAAGCTGTCCCCCTGGGTAGAGTGCTGTGACATCATAGCTCACAGCAACTTCCAACTCCTGGGCTGAAGTGAGTCTCCTGCCTCAGCTTCCCAAGTAGCTGGGACCACAGGCGCCTGCCACAATGCCTGGCTATTTTTTTTGGTTGCAGCCATCATTGTTGTTTGGTGGGCCCAGGGTGGATTTGAACCCACCACCTTAGGTGTATGTGGCTGGCGCCTTAGCCACTTGAGCCACAGGCACCGAGCCTCTTCTCATGTCTTTAAGTGAACCTATATACAAATTTCTGTTAGTATATACCCAGGTGTAGAATTGCTGAGTCATGCATGTGTTCAACTTTAGTAGATGCTACCAATCAATTTTCACTAAATTGTATATACATTTAGGCCTATAATAATGTAATCCTCTAATATGTATTATTGATTACCTGTTTCTCAAAGAAATAATTTCTGGTAATAGTGCATAAGAAACAGTGCTGTGCTGGCGTGGCACCTATACCTCAGTGGGTAGGGCGCCAGCCACATACACTCCAGCTGGTGGGTTTGAGCCCGGCCTGGGCCTGCTAAACAACAATGACAACTGCAACAGAAAAACAGCTGGGCATTGTGGCTGCCACCTGTAGTTCCAGCTACTTGGGAGGCTGAGGCAAGAGAATCGCTTAAGCCCAAGAGTTTAAGGTTACTGTGAGCTGTGATGCCACAGCACTCTACCGAGGGCAACATAATGAGACTCTGTCTCAAAAATAAAGAAATAGTGCGGTGCCAGATGCAGTGGCTCATACCTATAATCCCAGCATTTTGGGAGGCCCAAGTGGAAGGATTGCTCAATGCCAAAAGTTTGAGAACATTCTGAACAACATAGCAAGACCCTCTCTTTACAAAAAATAATTTTTAAAAATTAGTTGGGCTTGATGACGAATGTCTGTAATCATAGCTGCTCAGGTGTGTGAGACAGAATAATCACTTGACTCCATGAGTTTGGGGTTGTAGTGAACTAGCATCATGCCACTGCACTCTAGCCTGAGTGACAGACCCTTTCTCAAAATAAATAAAATAAATGCAGATGTTGAGGTGACTATCAACTCTTTGAGGCTCTGGTCATGTCTTATTCATGCTTGTTCATATTCATGCAGATCCCTAGCATATACCAGCTGCTCAATAATTAATAATTTAAGAATCAAAGAAAAGAGGAGGGCCACAGTGACCTAAACTAAGGATGTGATTTGGGGCAAAGTAGAAGGAAAACCATAATGATAGCTAAAACTTATCATTTGCCAACTCATGGGCCAATTGCCATACATTATTTAATGCTAATAATAAGCATAACAGTTACTACAATTGATAAACAGGTTTATGAGGACTTGATAACTTTATCAAGGTCATGCAGTGATTATAAGCAGAAGAGTTGGAAATGGAAACAAAGTAGGCTCTACACACCAGCTTCACCAATGTGCTCTATCTATCTGCCTGTCGTCTCAGTCACACAGCTAGTCACAAATGTACAGAGCAAAACAAAAACCAGTAACAAGATGAACATCATTTTCTTAGGAAGTAGATTATATGAAGGTGTTGACAGAGGCGCACTAGAATCAGATGTTGACCTCTTACTTTGCCACATTGGACAGACACTGGAAATGGGAATTCTGGTTGGAGATACGGCAAAACCATTTCTATATCAGACTAAAGGATAAATTCATTCAATGATTATTTATTTGTAGGCACTTGACCATGACATACATATTCCCATTGCTCTTATGAACATGATAACCTTGTGAGGGAGACAACTTAAAAATTACACATATAGAAATGCAATTGTGGGCTTGGCGCCTGTGGCTCAAACGGCTAAGGCGCCAGCCACATACACCTGAGCTGTCGGGTTTGAATCCAGCCCGGGCCCGCCAAACAACAATGATGGCTATAACCAAAAAATAGCCGGGCATTGTGGTGGGCACCTATAGTCCCAACTACTTGGGAGGCAGAGGCAGGAGACTTGCTTGAGCCCAGGAATTGGAGGTTGCTGTGAGCTGTGATGCCATAGCACTCTACCCAGGGTGACAGCTTGAGGCTTTGCCTCAAAAAAGAAAGAAATGCAATTGTGGCAAAGGCTATGAAAGAGAAGTGCAATGATGTAATAGTTGTGTATAATGAGACCGTCACTTAGTCTGGGAAATCAGGTTGGTCTCAGGATATGACATTTAAACTGAGACCTGACAGTAATCAGGGTGGAAATAGGTATAGCATTTCAGGCTGATGGGTCTGCAAGAATGAAGACCATAAAGGCTGGAATAAAACCCACTTGGTTGTGGTGTATAATTATGGTTCATCTTATAAAGGTACATGTGAATCTTTCTAAATGTAGAATATAAATGTCTTAACACAATAACTAAGAAAATGACATGAAGGCTGTGTTAACCAGTTTGATGAAAATATTTCAAATTGTGGCTCGGTGCCTGTGGCTCAAGCAGCTAAGGCGCC
>NW_003852618.1:1054762-1056558 GCF_000181295.1 Otolemur garnettii
CCAGGAGTTGGAGGTTGCTATGAGCTGTGATGCCATGGCACTCTACCCAGGGGGATAGCTTGAGGCTCTGTCTCAAAAAAAAAAGAAAATATTTCAAACTGTACATAAAAACAGCACACTGTACCCCATGACTATATTAATGTACACAGCTATGATTTAATAATAAAAAAAAGACCATAAAGGATAAGAAACTTGATGATTTTGAGGAATGGGGAAAACTGGGCTGGATCTGGAAACTACAAGCTCAATACGGAAAAAACCCCATGACCTGTTCCTAGTAAAGCTGTAATTTTTTTCCCTGGATGTTTTAAGCCATTACTGTTCCTTCTACCTCCCCTTGGGTAAAGAGAAAATTGCTTTTTCCTAAAATATTAGTGTGTCAGAGGTCCCCAAGACCACCCTTAAGCTCAGAGATTCACTAGAAGGACTCGGTACTCAAAGGGTTGTCATTATTTTTCAGTTCCTCATGTATCTAGTGGGTCAACTCCTATGCAACTGGGTCTATGATTTCTAAATTCTTTTTTTTTTTTTCAGTTTTTGTCCAGGGCTGGGTTTGAACCCACCACCTCCAGCATATGGGGCTGGCGCCCTACCCCTTTGAGCCACAAGCACCACCCAGATTTCTAAATTCTATTGGTAACTTTATATAATAACTGATCACAACACAGCTACTGTCTCACCATGGATGACTCAGTAGCCATCCAGGCATTAAAGAGTATTCAAGCCCTGTCCTCTTTTTCCTAGACAACACTTTTGCCATGTTTCTGTGAGTTGGACTTCTCCCAAATCTCTCTTCTGATGGCCATCTATGTCAGAGGCATCCAAGATCACCCTCAGGCTTGATGATTTACTAGAAAGACTCGTAGAACTCAGAAAAGCTGTTAGACTTACAGTGATAGTTTATTACAGAAATAGGATACAGATTAAAATCAGCAAAGAGAAAAGGCATATGGATGGAATCCAGGAGAAACCAACCACAAGTTTCGACCCTCAGCCAGTGAGGATGCACTTAATTCTCCTAGTAATGATAAATGGCAACATGTGCAAAATATTGCCACTAAGGAAGCTCACCCAAGACTTAGGTATCCAGGGTTGGTTTTTTTTTTTTTTTTTTTTTTTTGAGACAGAGTCTCAGTATGTCGCCCTCAGTAGAGTTCCATGGCAGCATAGCTCATAGCAATCTCAAACTCTTGGGCTTAAGTGATTCTCTTGCCTCAGCCTCCCAAGTAGCTGGGACTACAGGCGCCAGCCACAATGCCCAGCTGTTTTTTTTGTCGCAGTTGTCATTGTTGTTTAGCTGTCCCAGGCTGGGCTCGAACCTGCCAGCCTCGGTGTATGTGGCTAGCGCCCTAGCCACTGAGCTATGGGCACTAAGCCAATGTCCAGAGTTTTGGGGGGTCAGTCATATAGTCCTGAATGGCCTTAGCTACTCATTCTGCAGCTCCCAGAGGTTAAAGCAACAAAGCATGACCCAGGGCCTCAGGCATACAAAAGCAAGTTTTCACCATAAATCACACTGTTAAAATAATCTGGTCAAACCAATATGGTATGACCCAAGGCCACTCACATAGAAAACACTCTTATCAGAGAAGATAGTCCACAGGCTCAGAGATTATGTTTTAGGAGCCAGTCAAGGATTAGTCCCTGAATACAGACTTCTATTTAGAATGTATGAGATATGAACAACTGGGCCTTTCAAGTTAAGTCTTTTTTTTTTTTTTTTTTTTTTTTTTTTGAGACAGAGCCTCAAGCTGTCCCCCTGGGTAGAGTGCCGTGGCATTACAGCTCACAGCAAC
>NW_003852618.1:1056659-1099569 GCF_000181295.1 Otolemur garnettii
GTCATTGTTGTTTGGCGGGTCCGGTCTGGGGATTCGAACCCGCCACCTTAGGTGTACGTGGCTGGTGCCTTAGCCGGTTGAGCTATAGGCGCCGAGCCTCAAGTTAAGTCTTTAGTGCACAACTAAAGACTTAAGAAGTAGATAACTAAAATCGCTAAAGTAAAACAGGTCAGGGAAACAGGGGTAAGAAACTGGAGACAGTGGCAAATACACTTCTCCCCTTCTCAGTTCTAGCCAATTACAGGAAGTTGTTATCCACTTCACCTCTCAAAAGGAGCAAATTAGAACTAAGACTTAGGGTTAAAGATATGTTAAAGACAATTTCTATCTTAAGAAGGAATTCATTCATTCATTTTTTGTAAGTACTTGAACATAACAAACATGTTCCCCTTACTCTTCTGGACATTATAGCCTAGTGAAGGACACAAATATGAAACAACTAAATAAAAAAAAAAATTCACAAATAGACACATACTTACAATTGTGGTAAGAGCTTTGAGCTTTAAAAAAAAAAAAGGTACAGATGATACAATAGTGATTTCTAACAGGGGACCTCATCTGATATGGGGAATTAGATCTCTCTGAAGAAACTGTATGTAAAGTGTGAAAAAATGATTTGAGTAGGAGTGGAGGTAGAGACAGCTTTTAACCCTTTTCAAAAGAATCTGTAAAAATAAAGGCTGTAAATGGGAAAAGCTTGATGAATGTGTGGAACAGAGAGAAGACTGCTGGGCTGGGTATTAGAAAGGAAAGGCAAGGACATTAGGAGACTTGAGTCCAAATGAGAATTGTAGGGAGAAGAGCACCATGGCCAGCTTTTAGTAAAGGAATAACTTTTGTCCCTAGGCTAAGATCCTAGATGTTACATCATTTACTTTTTTAAAATATCCGGTTTAATAGAAAATATCACATCATAAACAAGTCCATTGATCCATTAGCTTAAAACAGATTGATAGCACAATGCATACAAAAGCTAAAGATGAAACACTGGTACCAAACACAGCACTTAAAGAGAGGCCTGAGCCAGGCTCTCGAAGATCTGTCCCAGAATTAGAGGGAGCAGCAGCTTCAAATCAGCACCAACACATGGAGGAGGCAGCAGCATCCACTCTACGAAGGCATAAGAGTAAAAGGAAGGCTGAGCAATAGACCATCTTAGGAGAAAGGGGTAAAGAACTGGACAAGGGTTGTATTTCCTGAACATCAGGTCATACCATATGAACTGAAGAGGCTTAGGACAGCAGAGTGTTTTAAGTGGGGAAACATGTAGCACGCTCCCTGCATGACAGGCTCAACTACAACTTGAATTTTACCTTAAAAATACAAACAATGTAATCTAATCATTTGTGCTCTGATATTAATCTGAAATAAAAAATAACTGGGGAAATAATAGTAGAAGCATTTAGTATATTGTCTTGGTACTCAACTCTTAGGGAAGCAGGATAAAATGACATTCAAGTGTTGCAACTAAACTCACATCACTCTGGCTGAACTTAACACTGAAGTTGTAGCAGTGTCTATTGCCCAGTGGGCCTCCTACTTCCTAATGTAAGAGAGGGCTCTGATGGGAAAAGGAGATATTGATGCTGTAGAGTCCTTGAAGGAGAGAATTTGCTGTAGCTGGGTCTCAGGGTCTGAGTTTATCAACAAAAGCCCACCCAAATCCTTCCCCCAAGGAATCTTCCCAGTTCATGGAAGGACCAGCTATGAAAGCAGAGGACATCTGGGGAAGGGATAGTTGTTTTCCATGGCACTTGTACTGCCTTTGCACTTCAGATACTGAGAGTTTGTGCCTTAATATGGAAAAATGATTCCCAAATAGGGGCAGGCTTGTGTAAGAGGGGTTCCCAGGACTCTTCAAACCCCTCCCATTTGAGAATCAGTGCATGTAAGGATAGGAATTTCTGACAGGAATGTGTTGTACATATGAACGGTGCCGGAGGAAGAACACTTCTAACCTGAGTTTGGCAGATAATAAAATGATGGAGTACATTTTTCCAATTTTTTTCTGATTAAGTTACAAATAATAGTTCTCCAAAAACAACAGTTTCGTCCACTTATCTGGAGTAACCATACTGTATTAATGAATACAATTCTCCTAAAGACAATTTCCAGAGAGACATTTAAAGATATCAGTGTGCTTGAAAAAGTTCCACATGAACAAGTTATAACTCTCTTGGTGATCTCAAGGAAAGCCCATATTGAAGGAATTCACATATTTACAGGACAGGTCCTCATTCTTACAGTATTGAATCAGCTTCTTATAGCAGCCAAGTGGGGTGCTCCCAGTGGGGACTCCCAGGTTGAAGTACTGTCTGGCCCTGGATTAAACTGAATGATGCAGTTCCTGATGCATTTGGCTGCCCACTCACTGGCCTGAGAACAGCAATCCAGCATGATAGCTTCAGCTTGTTGTGGACTCCTTCCGTGACTACTGCAGCTATGGAGCTATCTCATTATGGTATCAGAGTAATTCTAGCTTCCTAAAATAAGTTGGAAAGTATAGTTTCTTTTTCAATTTTCTGAAGATTGTGTAAAATTGGTGCAAATTCTACCTGACATATTTGGTAGAATTCTCTAGTGAATCTATCTGGGCCTCAAGATTTGGCAACTTTTCAATCATGAATTCAATTTTTTCAATGGTTATAAGGAGCTGATGTCATGTTGCAGATGAATAGTTGTATAGTTACAGCTATACCTTAAATGAAGAGAGGTAGAAAGTCTCATTCCTCATCAGAGTAAACTATCTGATAACATCCATGGTAGGTAGGAAGGTGCGCAGCATATGGCCTTGGGAGTACGTCCTCATGAAACCTTCCATGTGCTCATGTTCTAGGTGTATTACAGGACTTAGATCAGCCAGTGTTAAATCTTGGTATACGTGATTGGATACATATGAAAACATGCAAGTTGCCACAGAACTATGATAGTCTTTTCATGAAGAAAGAACTACTAAATAGAAAACAAAATGAGGACAGAAATGGACAAAATACCTTCTGTTAGAAGACAGAAAAGAGTAGTTCTTAAGTTCTTTATGGGCAGAGATATTACCTACTTTCTAGTTCATTTTTTATTCTTTAGTACCTTCTCTAATACAGTCAGTTTTGCTGAATTAATGAATGGTTGTAAATGCATGATTTGTTTAAATAAAGGAAAACTTATTTCTGGCAATAGGAATGTGAACGCTTTGTTCTCTAGTATTAAGTGCCAGGGGACTTTATTTTATGTTAATAATACAAAAGAACAAGTAGAAAGAACCAATTCTCAGAATCACTCACTCAACAGAAACTCTGCTAGATGCTCAGTATACCATAATATAGTTGTTTAGCTATAGTCTTTCAGCCTCATACCAGCCCTTCCCTTCCTGATCTTTAAGCAGGGTAGAGTGCCAATTGGAAGAACTGATTAAAAGGAGAGAGGAGCATGGTTAAAAGTTTTAATTTTAGTTAATATTACGGTATTGTGATGGTTAATTTTATGTATCATCTTTAGAGCCATGAGATATCCAGATATTTGGTCGAATGTTATTCTGAATATGTTTGCGAGAATCATAGATTAAGTAAGGCAGATTGCTCTCCCTAATGTGGGTGGCCTTCGTCTGATCAGTTGAAGGCATAAAGAGAACAAAAAGGCTGACCCTGCCTCAAGAGGTGCTCCCCCTGCCTAACTATCTTAAGTTGGAATATTGGTCTTTTCTGGTCTTCAGATTCAAACTGAGACAATGGCTTTTCTTGGGTCTTAAGCCTGCCAGTTTTTGGCCTAGAGCTCACATGATTGGGTTTCCTAAGTCTCTAGCATGTAGAAAGCAGAACTTGGAACCTAGTCTCCATAATCACACAAGCCAATTCCTTATAATATATATTAATATATGTACATGCACATATTATATATATAAATACATACACACACACACACACACACACACACACACACATATATACATAGACATTCTATTGGTTCTGTTTCTTTGGAGAATCCTAATATACATTCAGAAAGTTTGAAAACCATGCAATGAATTTTTACTGACTTAAGAATTTATTCAAACCAAGTAACCATATGGTTCATTACTCTAATACAAATAGCTACATTAGGATTTGTTAGATTTGATTCCCTGGATTCCCCAAAACCTTGAAGTACCAAGCTTTACAAAGTGGCATAAAAACAGGGACTTGTATAGATTTGTAAAGGATTTTCGATGACAACTAAATTCCTGATAAAATACATGGGGTAGGGCAAAATCATTATTTGTGAAAGGCAGTAAGAAATTCTTGCTATATGTGAATTCCAGAGCCTGAGACTGATATTATAAATATAGAAGAGATTGTTGATGTCAGATACCAAGTGAGAAATGTGAGTAGATGCAATGACGAAAGCATATTTCTGTAATAATGAGGAGTGAGAGACTAACAGATATTTGTCAGGAGAGTAGTAATTCTGAAATAATTTTGTAGAAACAACTCCACTTGATATACACATAATAAATGTTACTTATATATTGCTACCTTAAAAAAGTTTTCTCACTAGAATTAACTAGGGTAAAATTCTATCATGATGGATTAAAAGATGGTCTACAAAATATGTTTAGTGAAAAGTAGGTAGCCTGAAGAGGTAAATTAATAGTTAAAACTCTCACCATGAATAATTAAGAAGCTGTTACTACACACTGACTTCAAATATAAGAAGACCAAGACTATCGCACTAGTGATGGAGTTCTGACACCCTAAGGACGCTTGTTTTAAATATCTGGTACAAATCCACTGACCTGGAAAAAGTCTGAACTTAGCAGGGCTAAGTGTGTGTTGGGAAGCAGGGTAAGGAAAGATAGTGTTTATAGCTTTAGGAACAAAATTAGCAAAGGCAGAAAGTGAGATGCTGAGCATTAAATAATTTATCATTTTATTCTGAGTTGATAACTGACTTTTACAGTGCCTGTAAAGGAAGGTTTTCTCCTTTCTAAAAGTAGCAAACTTAGGAACAGGGAAATTATCACTAAAGAAAAGAATTCCAAGGATGGTACACATTCACAATGATTTAACAACAGAGAAGCTATTTAAGGCATTTGCACTAGAATTCCTCCTAGTCTGGTAAAGAAATATGGATTTCTTTCTATCACAACCCCATCCTCACTTCTGCTCTGCCAATCCCATGTACTTGGCAAAAAATGCACTGGAATGACGCACAATCTAGGACCTCAGAGAATGACACAAGCACAGACGGCCTTGGCAAGAAGTTCCTCAAAAATCTAGAAGATATTGGCTTTCCAGAGCTAAGAAGGTAATCTCACTGGTATACAAAAGAAATGTTTACTAGCACCTGTATACAAGGCACAGAGGGGAATATAGTATTTTTTTTTTTTTTTTTTTGAGGCAAAGTCTCACTTGGTCACCCTTGGTAGAGTGCCGTGGCATTAGTTCACAGCAACTGCCAACTCTTGGGCCTGAGCGATTCTCTTGTTTCAACCTCCCAAGTAGCTGAGACTACACGTGCCTGCCACAACACCAAGCTATTTTTTGTTGCAGTGTCACTGCTGTTTCAGCTGGCTGGGGCTGGGTTCGAATCCACTACCCTCGGTAGGCTGGTACCCTACCCACAGGTGCCACCCAGGGATATAGGATTTTGTGAATCTGATCAACTGTGGAGAGGATTCACAGTTAAAAACAATGGTCAGAGCAGCAGCCCCCAAATCCCTACTATTCACCTAGTAGACATCATAAAGGCCTGGTTGAGGGCATATAGCCAGTCTGGATGTCCACTGAATTCCAATAGGTGAGAAAAAAACATTTTAGGTCTACCTCTTCCAGACAACTCTCCCATAGGGGTTTTTGCCAATCATTTTTTTTTTTTTTTTTTTTTTTTTTGCCGTTTTTGGCTGGGGCTGGGTTTGAACCTGCCACCTCCAGCATATGAGGCCGGCGCCCTACCCTCTTGAGCCACAGGTGCTGCCCTCCAATCATTTTCTATAATGTAGAAGATAAATCATCCCAGTCAGCATCTATGTTTTCTAATATCTGATGATGTGTAGTGGTAAATAAAGCCTCAGTCTGTAATTTCTATACTCAGGGTAGCTTCAGTTCAATGAGAAATGAGCATCGACTTCCCCATGTACAGCATGGGTCATTGTGATAGAATTCCTTTTCCCAACATGGCTTTTCTGATGTTGAACAAGATAGGAAATTCGGGTGAAGCCTTTTCCACATGTGTCACACTGATAAGGTTTCTCACCATTGTGGATTTTTTGATGTTCAGTAAGTCCTGTATTCTGAGTGAAACTTCTCCCATGCTTACTACATTTATAGGACACAGGAGTTTCAACACTTTCCCACTGGCTTTCCATCCTACCCTGACTTTCCCAAACCTCTCCATGCTCAAGAGTCTGAACATTTTTATTGCCATGGATCCTCTGATGTCTCAGGAGATGTGAATTCCGTCTAAAGGATTTGCCACACATGTTACACTGGTATGGCTTCTCCCCAGTGTGGATTCTATGATGTTCAAGGAGGCTACAGCTCTGGCTGAAAGTCTTCCCACAGTTGTCGCACTCATAGGGCTTCTCCCCAGTGTGGGTTCTCTGGTGTTTGATAAGGTCTGAGCTGTGACTAAAGGCTTTGCCACATTCTTCACATTCATATGGCTTCTCACCAGTGTGGACTCTCTGATGAATGATGAGGGCAGAGCTCCCGATGAAGGCTTTGCCACACTCCTCACATTCGTAGGGTTTTTCTCCAGTGTGGATTCTCCTATGCTTACTCAGGCCTGAACTCTGAGCAAAACTCTTTCCACATTCATGGCAGACGTGCCGTCTCCCCGCTGTGGCAGTTTTCTGCTTTCTTTGCAGCTTGCCCTCCTGTTCACCAGCTTCAGCATATGTAGGAATCTGGGCAGTGTCTGCACCCAGGTGGCACAGTATCTGCTCAGGCTGTTTTGCTGGAAGCTCCTCAGCGGGAGGCAAGTCCCTGATTTTAGTCTCACCACCTGAAACAACAAATGGCCAGCAATTGTCAGTTATGTCCTGCCCTAGGAGAATTCTGATGAGTACCAGGGAGGCAAGAATTAGAGTCTACATATGCCAAGGATGAGGATTTGAATGCAAAAAAGATAGGAACAAGGGGGTGGATGGAAGGATTGCTGGGGAGGAGGAAGACCTGAGAATGGGAATGGGGCCATTGGAAGGGTACAGATTGGGAATGGAGGGGGTGAAAGGAAAGTGGTGAGCACTAAGAACTGAGTTGGTTATCCATGTGGTAGTTCTAACTCTAAGAACAGTGAAGCAGGACTATACAGCTAGGATTAGATGCTAAAACGGATTAGCAAAAGGTGATAGTAAATGGAGGATTTCTGAAGCAGTCTGCAAGAAACAGTGCAAGTAGAGACTCAGAAATTGGTCCTTGATCAATAATATAGGCATTTATCTCTAACTGGGCCCAGGCAAAAGCAGAATCTCCAAACAGAACTGGCTTCAGTGCTATGAGGTCTGAGCCAGAGCTCCTGTTGTGCCGCTAACAAGCTACAAGCACTCAGGCAAGTAAGGCAGTCTTCTGCCCCTCCACACCCTCATATTTGTGGGCAGGGTCCATAGTCAATACCTAAGGTCATTCTAGCTCCCATATTCTAACTCCATGGCCCATTTCCTCAAGAGGTTCCTCAGCTTTCCTCTTCTGTCAGGGCCAGGAGAGAGGAAATCAACATTTACTGAGCATCTATTATGACTCAGACCTGTACTAGGGCTGTGTCTGCCTCATTCCACTTAACCTGGCCAACACACTGGCAGGGCAAAGAAGAAAGCAAAGCCAGAAGGGGGAGGGAGCCAGTTATAATAATAACAGTCTTACAGGCTCCGTGAGATGGCTCATACCCATAATCTTAACACTCTGGGAGGCTGATGCACAAGGATCACTTGAGCTTAGGAGTTTGAGACCAACTTGAGCAAAAGTGGGCACTTGATAGTCCCAGCTACTCAGGAGGCTGAGGCAGGAGGATCACTTGAACTCAGGAGTTTGAGGTTTCTATAAGCTATGATGCCACAGCACTCTAGTGTAGGTTAAAAGAGTGAGACTGGGTCTCAAAAAAACAAATAAACACACAAACAAAAAAACAAGCAACAGGCTGTCAGAAATGATGATTCTAAATCCAAACAAAATGGGGCTTAATGGCCTCTAACAGTACAATAGATTCTAATACACAAAGAATACCAAGTCACCATAAGAGAAATTAGTGCCCGTCGTCTTACCCTGGGAGGCCAGGCTGCCACATTTTTCTTGCCTTTCATCTCTGTAGAGGTTCCCCTGAGATGAACCCTGCTGTGTCCACTCAGGGGTGAGGGTCAGGGCCATATCTTCCATTTTTAGCAACATCTAAAACAACAGAAAATACCACTGAAAAGGGGGAAATCTGGGAAGCAGAGACAGATCCTCAAGCTTAATAAAATAAGAAAAAACTCTTAAATGGGCACCTAAATGGGATAAACAACTTTGAGATACATGAGAAAACTCAAATCCCATACAACAATGTGTGCAGGATCTAGGATGAAGGAAGTGGGGAGTCAGGGGTAGGAGGAGAAGGCTTCACAGGAAGCGTTACAGTAGTAAATGGCATTGGGGACAGGAGAGAGGGGCTTCAGCTCACCTGCGACTCAGGAGTGAGCCTGGCAGCTACGTCTGTGTCTTCTCTGCAGTGCCCTCCTTGAGCAAACCCAGGAACCTGGAAAACTAAGAAAGAAGCTCTGGATGAGATCTACCCTGGCATTTAGCTTCCATGCCTTATGGAATTGCAGTTTAAAAACTGGATTAATAGACATGAAGGCTGTGTTGACCAGTTTGATGGAAGTAGTTCGGATTGCATGTGAAAACCCCACACTGTACCCCAGAAGTGCATTAATGTACATAGTTACCATTCAATAAATAAATAAATAAATAAACTGGATTAATAAATTCCTGCCAAATAAATTTAGACAGAGGGTGTTCCTCTCCAAAATACCAGTTTCTGGTGAACCCAGCCTGGGCCTGCTAAAAAAAAAAAAAATACCAGCTTCCTAATGTGCCAATCCTAGGGCCTAAAGACATGGTGTGCTCTATAGATATACAAAAGCCACGCAAAGAGGCAGGATACTTGTTAGGGATGGTAAAATGAAGGGAACATAGGGTGGCACCTGTGGCTCAAAGGAGTAGGGTGCTGGCCCCAAATGCTAGAGGTGGCGGGTTCAAACCCAGCCCCAGCCAAAAACTGCAAAAAGAAAAAAACAAATAAAAAAAAATCAAGGAACATAAAAACAAAACAAAAACGCTTTTCATTGAAAATTCTTTGCATTTTTCTGGGGAAGTGGAAAAACAGAGTTTTTGGTTACTACATCCTCAGTAGCTAGTAGGGTGCTTTCTGCTTTGATGTGAAAAGTAAAGAGGAATAGACAAGGCTGGGTCTAGAAAGACAGAACTAGGAGTCTGGTAACACAGAACTCGTTCAGATTCAAGAGAGAGAAAAGTAAAAGAACTTCAGATTTCCTTATAGAAAGCAAACTTAAAACGGGGCACAAAACAGGCCAGAACGTTCAGGCCAGAACTTCTGTTAACAAATAAAAATTGAATGTTGGCTGGAGTATCACAGTGTTATGTGTCTTGAGAATCTGCTCAGGAATCACAGTGTTATGTGTCTTGAGAATACATGCTCAGGTCACAAGAAAGGACACCTCAGAACACAAAGCCATTTCCTATGGAGTGAATCTCATGTTATTTTAAGAAGGGTCTTCTTTTAGAAGATCTACACCCTTTATTTTGCACTAGTTCTACAACTTGTGAGATAGCCTAGCTGACTTTACGAATTCTGTTTATTTTCTTCATAGGACTTACCACTATGTGAAATTATATTATTGATGTGTTTATCTGCCATCTTCCTCTCTAGAAAATGAGTTCCAGTGGAGCAAGGTCAGTCATGCTGACAGCACTATTCTTAGTGTCAACAACACTGACTAACACATTGGGAGCCTCCTTAATTATGTGTTAAATGAATGGAGAACCAATTCTTTCAAAACCCAAATTTTAGTGAAATATTATTTACTATGTCTCATCTTGGCTAGGAAAGCCTTCCACCATTGTTTGCATTTTCCCCTTTAGTGTCAGTCTTAAATTAGACTTGATCTCTGATGGGCCTATAAAGCAACTATAGGCAATTAATTAAGGTCCCCACTAATCTTTTAGGGAATCCTTAAATGAAATTGATGAAGTCTATAGAATTCATACTGCTAAGAAGATAATCCTCACCTCTGTCTTCTAAGGGCTGGTATCCCAAAGATTCATGCTTGAGCAGAGCCTTCATTGGCTGAAATTGGCTGCTTTGTGCCCCCTGGGCTGGTGTCAATAGTGTCATCTTGCAACAGAGCAGTTCTTGCCCCTCATCACCATCTGGGACCTAGAAGTTATTTATTTTTATGTTCATGTATTCATCAAACACTTCTATAACACTGTGTGTCTGGCACTATTTCAAAGAGAATTATAAATATTAATTCATTTGATGTGGGCAACTACGTTAAGGGGAAGATATCATTATTATGCCCAATTTATGATGGAGGAACTAAGACATGGCCAGTTTAAGCAGCTATTAAGTGGCAATGCTAGGATGTAAGCTCAGGTGGAATGGCTCCAGAGCCCATATTCTTAACTATTAATCTATCTTCCCTCATATATGCATTTGTGCTTTCATGATGACTTTGGAAAATGGTGCTTAGTGCTCAAAAAACACTAATATCGTTTCTTCTATGAAAATGAGGATAATAATTTCTAGCTTATGGGGTTTTGGAGAACAATAAATAAGATCACAGTATGTGAAATTACCTAACACAGGACCTGGCACATGGTATGTCCTCATTACATCCAGGTTTCCTTCTAGTGAAATTACAATTTTCAAGTTACTTTCTCATATGCAGCTCAAAATTTTCCACATCCTTCATCAAGAGTGAAGCTAAAAGACTTGCAATACTGTTACAAGGTTCAGGTACAAGAGACTCAAGTCAAGAACCTTGGTTTCGGGGAGGGGGGGTGGGATGGGTGGGTGGAGGGAGGGTAATTGGTGGGATCACCTCTATGGTTTATCTTACAAGAGTGCAAGTGAATCTTTCTAAAAGTAGAATATAAATGTCTTAATATAATAACTAAGAAAATGACATGAAGGTTATGTTAATCAGATTGATGAAAATATTTCAAATTGTATATGAAAACACCACACTGTACCCCATGATTGCATTAATGTACCCAGCTATGATTTAATTTAAAAAAAAAAAAAGAACCTTGGTTTCCTCATCACTGGTTAGAAGGCCCTGGCCACATATCTTCTGAGGGTATATGCACAAGAACACAGGATGATGCAAAGAAGAAACACTTTCATATGATAGGGGGAAAGATACAGGTGAAAATCAGCCCATTTTCTACCAGAGGTCCATAACCAGTGATCCATGGACTTCTTCCCAAGTGGTCAATGAACTTGGTAAGAAAAAATTATTCTTATTTTTACTGGCATTCAGCATTTCCTTCCATTATGAATAGAAGCAACCAACCAATGTGGCATAAGCAGCACCCAGGACTTTGTCCCCATTAGAAACTGTAAATGTTTTCACATCACATTACAACCAGGTAAACACAGTCAGTCATTCACTTAAAATTGCCAGTTATTTAGCCCTGTCCCCAGGTCTTACTATTTAGTGCACTAATATAAAAGCATATATACAACTTTATCACATTTGTTTAATACTTTGCTAACTGTATTTCAATATAATTGAGTTTTTTTGGTAATCCTTTCTATTTTTCTTTATGTATTTAAAAATAGTATTATGAGAAGGAGTCCAGTGACTTTACTTTGCTGCCACAGAGGTTTACAGTACAGAGATCAAGAATTCCTGGATCCTAATCTTGATCTTAAGATTTGATCCTGATCCTGACCTTAAGATTTCAGGAAGAAACAGATCACAGCTCTCAGATACTAAACCTGTTCTTTCTACCTGTGGCATCGGCTCCTCCAGCTGCTTCTCCAAATACTCCAACAGCACCACCACCTCCTCCCCGCTCTCCGGATGCTGCTCCCGCACCCAGCTCTGCAGGTCCCCCGGCAGGATGGTCAGGAACTGCTCCAGCACCAGCAGCTCCAGGATCTGCTCCTTGCTGTGCATCTCAGGCTGTAGCCACTGTTGGCAGAGCTCTCTGAGCCGGCTCAGTGCCTCATGGGGCCCCGGAGCCTCCAAGTAGCGGAAGCCTCGGAAACGCTGGCGGAAACACTCTAAGGCCAAAGCAGGGCTGCCAGGTGAACTGGCCTCTTCCTCTTCCACCTTAATGACCAGAAGCCCCATCCGGTCCTCTGCAGATTGGGTGTCCAGAGCTGTGCTTTCTCTAGCCATCCTGAGCCAAGGCAGTACACGGGCTTCCCTTTAGCAATAAGCTATATGTCTGCAGAAGATCCTGAAAGGTGGAAAATCATTATTAACCAGTAAAGTTGCAAGTGGCCCCCTCCTCTCATACCCAAGAGCTGGGTATATCTCCAGAGAGCAGCTGCAGAGATTTCTTCTCCATGTTCAAGTGCCTCTGCAGCTTCATCCTCCCAACACCCCAAAACTGAATCCCACAGTAAGCTTCCCAAAGGATGTGAGGCAAATTGTTACACAACAATAGGAAAAGTGATAAGTTGGCTCTGTGGGTTCCTTATCTACAGTTTCAATCAGGGATTGAAAATATTTGAAAACAACAAAAGGTAACAATAAAAAACAATACAAATAAAAAATAAAACAAATATTTACAATCTGGCTTTACAATATTTACAATGCATATACGCTGAAGCCAGATTTTCTGGGCTCATCGCCTTGACTTTACTGCCTACTATTAGGGTGATCTTGGTAAATTACACATCTCTGTGCCTCACTTTCCTCATCTGTAATAGAGATAGTGACAGAAAATAGGGGTGTTGTAAGCATTAAGGAAGTGTGTATGAAGTTTTTATAACAGCACCTGGCAAATGGTGAGTATTCTAAATGTCAGCTAATAGTATGATTCACTCGTCTTTGTCCTTTTAAGTAAGAATAGGTACTGGTGTTCTGTTCTTTGCCTTTTCTTTTCTCTCTTCACATTCTTCCCCAGAAATATCTGTAATCACTTGCAAGATTTTAATTCTTCTATCTAGGCTGAAAACTCCTGATCCCTATTCTGAGCTGCCTCCCAGATAGTACGATATGGAAATCTTACAAACAAACCCAATCAAATATGCCCAAACCAAGCTGATTTTCTTGCCTCCTAATCTATTCCTTCCACAGTATGGGATCCTCTAGAAACAGCAGCACTACTCACCAGGTTTCCTCAGCATTATCTTTGCCTTCTCACTCAGGTACCACACCAGATCATCTGGTCCAGCCTATCGCTCAGATCTATTCCCTTTTCTCTGCTTTCCCTATTATTACCAAGGTCCAGGCCCTTATGACTGTCCCTAGCCTACTAGGTGCTTTCTATCCTCCCTGCTTCCTATCCCATCATCCAGACCACCACTAGAGAGCTTTCTATTATTGTTGTTATTATTATTATTTGAAATGGTCTCTCTCTGTTGTCTGGGCTAGAGTGCCATGGCATCATCCTAGCTCAAAGCAACCTCAAACTCCCAGCTTCAAGCCATCTTCCAGCCTCAGGGTCCTGAGTAGTTAGGACTAAAGGTGCCCACCACATTTGGCTAATTTTTCTACTTTTAGTAGAAACAAGGGGTCTTGCTCTTGCTCAGGCTGGCCTCAGCCTCCCAGAGTGCTAGGATTATAGGCAACTACCACCTACCTGGGCAAGAAAGCTTTGTTGAAAATACCTAGTCAAGTCATTACTCTGCCCTTCCACTTTGGCTAAAGCATCAGTTTCTACTCTATGCCCACCACTGGTCCTGTTCCCACGAATTGGTACCTAAACTATGGGACTGTCACATATGGTCAGACATGTTGTGCTGTGTTCAAAGTATCTAACCAAAGGGGCCAGTGGGAGCTCAGGCAGACTCACAAACTTGTGTACTCCAAACAGTGCCCAACCAACAGAAACATCTGTTTTATAATGGGCATAATGTTTCCCTGAATTTGCAAAAAGAGGTCAGCAGTTTCCCTGCCAACCTATTTAGTATACTGTTAATATATACTTGTATAAATGTTTCCACATCTCTGCAGTATAAACAGCACTTGAGCTTTAAAGCCCAACTTAAATGTCCTCTCCTTTTTAGAACCTTTTGCAATCCTTGTAAGCAGAATGAACTGTCTCCTCCCATGACGTTTCCTTTCTTCTTTGCAAAATAAGTAAGATAGCTTGGGGAAGAGCACAATGAAAGTGCACAATATTGCTTATGGGCAGTTATTTGAATCTGTGGGTTGATGTCTTTTATTAGTTTAGAATATGCTTGTATATTTTCATTTCTGATATCTATTCTTCCCCAAGTTCTCTCTACTTTCCTTTTAATCACATCTCCCTTGTCTTTTTTTATTTTTTAGAGACAGAGTCTCACTTTGTCATCTTTGGTAGAGTGCTGTGGCATCACAGCTCACAGCAACCTCCAGCTCTTGGGTTTAGGCAATTCTCTTGCCTCAGCCTCTTAAGTAGCTGGGACTACAGGTGCCCACCACAATGTCTGGCTATTTTTTTGTTGCAGTTTGGCCAGGGCTGAGTTTGAACCTGCCATTCTTGGTATACGGGGCCGGCACCCTACCCACTAAGCCACAGGTGCTGCCCTCCCTTGTCTTCTTAATTTTAAAATAATAAGAGAGTACAAATGTTTTCTTACACAGATACCTTGTACGATGCCAGGGCTCCCTTGTATTTTAATGTTCCTAAATTTTCCAGCGTTGTTCACTCTGTGCTTTTGTTGGCATGTTTGTTCTTGAACCACCTCTAATTTAGTATTCTAGCCTTTTGCTGAATTTAATCTCTTCTTAATTTCTTTTCTTTCTTTCCCTTCTTTCTTCCTTTCTTTTTTCTTTCTTTCTTTTTTTTTTTTTTTTTTTGAGATAGGGTCTCATTCTGTCACCCAGACTGGAATATAATATTATCATAAATAACTCATAGCAACCTGGAATTTTTGAGCTCAAGTAACCCTCCTGCTTCAGCCTCTCAAGTAGCTGGAACAACAGGTGCACACCACCATACAAGGCTAATTTTTCCAATTTTTTCTAGAGACAGGGGTCTTGCTCTTGCTGGGGTTGGTCTCAAACCTCCTGGCCCCAAGCAATCTTCCTGCCTCTGCCTTTTATATTGCTAAGATTATAGGCACTAGCCAGGAAGCCCAGCTAATCTCTTCTTAATTTCAGTTCTAAATGAAAAGTTCAATAAATAAGATTTTTTTTTGAGAGAGTCTCACTTTCTTGCCCCTAGTAGAGTGCCATGGCATCACAGCTCACAGCAACCTATGATGCTAAACTCTAGGGTTCAAGTGATTTTCTTGCCTCAGTCTCCCAAGTAGATGGGATCACAGACACTTGCCACAATCCCCAGCTATTTTTAGAGACAGAATCTTGCTGTGCTCACGCTGGTCTGGAACTTCTGAGCTCAAGGGATCCACCCTCCTCAGCCTCCCAGAGTGCTAGGATTACAGGAGTGAGCCACCTCGCCCAGCCATACAATAAATAGATTTAATTAAAAACAGAACAGCTTCACCAAAAAGAAAAAAAAAGTGCTCCATAAACTCCATATTAGAAAAAAAATTATATTTGCATATCCATGTTCTCTATCAAAAAATTGTCTATCTTGCTGGACTGAGTTCCCTGAAAACAGCTCTGTCCTTAGCTTATACATTTTGTATTCTCCGGTTCCTAATACATAGCAAACACAAAATAAGTTTGTTGTTGTTATTTTAAATGAAAGGATGAGTGAATAGAGAAGTATTAGGTAAACAGTTATCGCAGCAAAGCCTTGTTCAACTTCAGTACTGTTGACAAAAAAATGTATGTTATGTGGAACAATGGAAGTTGTCCTGTAAGTTTTAGGATGTTTAACAACACTCCTAGCCTCTACCCTCTAGATGCCAGTAGCATACTCCCCACCCCCAGTCCTGACAATCAAAAAACATCTCCAGACATTGCTAAATTCTTACTTTGAGGGCTTAAAA
Source organism: Otolemur garnettii (assembly GCF_000181295.1). Taxonomy (NCBI): domain Eukaryota; kingdom Metazoa; phylum Chordata; class Mammalia; order Primates; family Galagidae; genus Otolemur; species Otolemur garnettii. Next base: position 1,072,746 of record NW_003852618.1, read on the forward strand.
CCAGCTGTAAAGAGCAAAAATATGATGTTCTGAATTACAAAACCAGTGAAGTCTCAGTATGATATGGTTTTTGGGAATTTAGGGGCCAGAGGAGGGGGTTACCTAGCAAGGGCAAAGGTTATTTCAGGGAATAAAGGCAGGCATCAATAGGAATGCCTAAAGTTTTCCACAGTTGGACCCTAGGTGGCAGACAGTTGGGCAGACAGGGGATGGGAGTAGACATTCCCTGCAGATGTGCCTGGGGAGGTACACACGGTGTCTCAATGAGGAGTAAAGAAGAAACCCCGCCTCTTCTTTACTATGGAGTCTCAGAAGTTAAAAGGCTGCAGAAATAAGTTGCAAATGGGCATTCAGAAATTGCCAAATGGATAAGTGATGCCAGAACCACACTCACAAATTACTACATGTCTTAGTTAGAACATGGGCTCTGGAGAGCCTGTATTCAAATCTCTGCCACTATTAGCTGTGACCTTGGACTGAATTACTTCTTAGTTACTCAGCACCTCAGTTTCTCCAGATTATTTCTTCTCTTGAAAGGTGTTCCCAGAAACCAAGAAACCTGGGCTTGTCCTAAGATGAAAGGGAGACCTGAAATTTCTTTGAATCAGATAGGATCAGATTTTAAACCAAAGTGACTACAAAGTTCTTTGACTAGGCTGAGATGTCAGTAAGTCCCTCTTCACTCAGTGGAATGGAGAGGCTAGAAAATGTAAGGGTGGTAAAGGTTACAAAGGAAAAAACAATTCCAGGTCTTTCTGAGTTTTTATTCTTCAATTCAACTCTCTACAGTTCAAAGGATTCTAGGAAACAAGTGGAATTTAGGACACTGAGAAACCCAATCTATTTTTACAAATGAAAAGTACCAGAAAATAATTCCGCTTAAAGAGCTGCTGTAAGAAATCTGGGGCACTGCTACATGAGCTAATATTAACAAAATGAGTGAACCTAAATCTAACCAAATCTTTAGATCCAAATACCAGTGTACAGGTGAAATACAGAAGGAAATTACACTGAAGGTTTTCAAACTTTGCTATACATTAGAATCACTGGGAAGCTTTTAAAACATTCTGATACCTTGACTGCAAGCAAATTCAATGAAATCAGTCTTTTGGGAGTGGGACTCAGACATCAACTTTTTTTTTTTTTTTTTTTTTTTTGAGATGGAGCCTCAAGCTGTCTCCCTGGGTAGAGTGCCATGGCATCATGCTCACAGCAACCTCCAACTCCTGGGCTCAAGCGAGTCTCCTGCCTCCGCCTCCCAAGTAGCTGGGACTACAGGCGCCCGCCACAGCGCCTGGCCATTTTTTGGTTGCAGCCATCATTGTTGTTTGGCGGGCCCGGGCTGGGGATTCGAACCCGCCACCTTAGGTGTATGTGGCTGGTGCCTTAGCCGCTTGAGCCATAAGCGCAGAGCCAACATCAACTTTTTTAACTTTTGAAACTTTCTTGGTGATTCCAATCTGCACTGAGTTTGAGAATAAGTTAAAGATACTGAAAGGTTTTCAAACTTTGCTATACATTAGAATCACTGGGAAGCTTTTAAAACATTATTATACCTTGACTGCAAGCAAATTCAATGAAATCAGTCTTTTGGGAGTGGGACTCAGACATCAACTTTTTTAACTTTTGAAACTTTCTTGGTGATTCCAATCTGCACTGAGTTTGAGAACTAATAAGTTAAAGATACTGAAAAGAAGCACTTGGCCAAATCCAGAATGTGAGACATTTCATAAGACTGAAGACTCAAGTTCCTCAACAAATAATGGCATTTTTACAAAAAAGAGGGAGACAGAAAGGGAACTGTCACAGATTAAAAGAGAATGAATAGCCTTATCAACCAAATGCAAATAGTAAACTGTACTTGGATCCTACTGGAAAAAAAATAAGTGTGAAAAGGCATACATGAGAAAATTAGGAGAATTTTAACAAAAATAATAAGGAATTACTGTCAATGTTGTTGAGGATGATAATGATACTATGGTTACGTTATGATAACATAACATACAGTTATAACAAACAGTCCTGTTTGTAAGAAATTAACTGGTAATTGTGGGTAAACTAATAAATGTCTTGGTCTCCAATTTGCTATAAAACTTTAAAAAGACAGAGAAAAAGAAAAAGAGAAAGGGAAGAAGAGAATAAGAAAAGAAAAGAAAGTTAGAGAGAGAAAGAGAAGGGAGGAAGGAAGAGAGGAAAGGAAGGAGAAAAGAGGAAAGGAGGAAAAGGGAATAGAAGAAAAGGTACATGATGGCTGAAACTGAGTGATAGGTATGTAAGGGTTCATTATAATATTCTTTCTACATTTATATATGTTTGACATTTCCCTCCCCAAAAATATGGTAAAATATTTAACAAAGTTCTACCTTCCTGAATAACACTGTCCAAAAGCATTTAGGGAGGGTCAAGGGAAGTGAGAGAGAGGACCACAGCCCAACCCAGAATAGATTTAAAGGCCAAGTGGGGTGAAGAAGGTGTCCAGGTGTCCGCAGGGTCAGTGGAGGGAGCCTATGGCAGGAAAACTGTACTGATTCATTACTAAGACCTATTCCACAGACCCCACTGAGGCCTTACCACCTATCCTATTTAGGGTTTGAGTCCAACTGAGCAGAGTAAGAAGGCATGAGATTAGGAAATTGGCTGCAAACAGAAAGTCTGAAAACTAGTAAACAAATATGTCAAGTAAGTAAATATTTGTAAATATTAAAGTAAATATTGAAGATAATGAGAGCGAGTTTTCTCATTATCAGAAAAGAGTTACACATATGGAAGAGAGAAAGTTAGAATGAACCCTGTAATGTTGGACTGGAACTAAGGGTGTCAGTATGAACTCAGTTGCCAATATTCATAGTTTTATATATACACACACAACTCTCTCTATATATACATACATACACACACACACACACACATGTAACTCAAGCTATGACTCTCTGGAGGTTCAAAAACTGGTAGATCGGCTTGGGGCACACAGCTCAGTGAGTAGGGTGCGGGCCACATACAGTGAGCCGGTGGGTTCCAGCCCGGCCGTGCCTGCTAAACAACAATGACAACGGCAACCAAAAAATAGCCAGGCGTTGTGGTGGGTGTCTGTAGTCCCAGCTACTCAGGAGGCTGAGGCAAGAGAATCATTTAAGCCCAAGAGTTGGAGGCTGCTGTGAGCTGTGATGCCACAGCACTCTACCCAGGCCGGGCCGACATAATGAGACTCTGTCTCAAAACAACTGGTAGATCTCCAGCACTAAGCAAGACCTAAGATTTCTGTTAAAACTATGGGTCCTAGTCTTTCTTCTCCAGCCAAGGATCCCTGAATCTTAAAGGTTATGGAAGCTTGAGTGTCACAAAACAAATCCATATGGGTCTTTGCTTTGGGATAGGTTCTTCTTCAGAATGTTATTTCTCCCTCCCAAAATACAGAAACCATTCATTACAAAGAGAAGTAATGAATGGCGCAAAAATTCAAAGTAACAAAAGTGACAAAGTAACAAAAATTCAAAGTACAACCATGACTGGTCACTGAAGATAATTTGCTGCCATGGTTACAAATAATAATAGTAAAAATAATAATAGCAAATCTTTAAATCACGTTTACTCTGCATCTAGTACTATTTTAAGCATCTTACACATACTAACTCATTTAATCCTCACAAAAACCCAGCGAGTTAGGTGATACCATTATCCCCATTTTACAAAGCAGTAAAATGAGGCACAGAGAGATTAAGGGACTGGCCAAAAGTCACACAGCCAATAAATGGCAGAGCCAGGATTCAAACAGGGCAATCTGACTCCGAAGTTCTGGCCCTTGACCAGTGCCACAGAATAATTTAAACACCTTGGAACTGACCTTGTCTCCATGCAGAGCAAAAATGAAACGGCTCCCACTTTCAAGGCTTGTCTATGTGACCCAAGAATCCCGTTTCCAAACGCCCTGAAAGTCCGACTCGGATACCCGGAAACGTCCCTAGAGTAAGGGCACCCGGAGAGGGCCCTACGCAGACACACCCAGTACCACTGCGTCGGCCACAGAGCGCCCTTCCGTCCCCCACGGCCTCTCCCAGGGTCTCCCTCCCCAGGAAGGAGGCGAGACTGAAGGGGACTGGTAAGGAAAGGGCTTCTCTCCCCCGCCGCCCCCCTACACCTACAATCACAGCCCTACCGGGGGACAAAAAATCAGCAGCACCCGCCGCGGGAAAGCCACGGACGGAGACCTAAACCCACACCGTGAAGTGGGCGCCCGACGGGCATCTCCCACTCACCCCACACTCAAAGTGTGTCCGAAATTAGCAAACCACCCGCAGGGCGGGGCACGGAAGTGACTTCCGGGCCTCTCTAGCCGCCTCCCTGACACTCTGTGGTTTGCTCGCCTCCCACCTCGTCTCTGCCCCTCCGGTTTTGCTTTTGAAGAGGTTTTTAATCTCATAGTATGAGAGCTCCTAAAAAAGAGAGAGTGGGAGAGAGACTTTTAAAAAATGATTTTTTTCAACTGTAAGAGAGGGAGAAAAAGCAAGGTGCAGAACTGTCTATAGTTTGAATAGAAGGGAGTCAAAAGAATTTAAATTATATTTGCTTATGTAGTCACAAAAAAACTCTGAAAAATACGTAAGAAAAATTAATAACATTGGTTATAAACTGGATGGGGGGACAAAGGTGGGAAGGAGAGTTAAGACATTTTAAACATTTTTAATTTTTAGAGCTGATTGCACTACCTAATTAAAACCTTAATTATAAATACGTAACTGGCTCAAGAAGCATGCTAAATAGTTTGCATGGAAAAGCCAAGATAATCTAACACTCAAATTATGATGAAATAAGAAAGTTTAGTAAGGTTGCTAAATTTTTAAAAATTCATCTTTACCATTGCATTTCTTTCTCCTCACCAGCACAAGTTAGGAACTGTAATTTTTTTTTTTTTTTGAGACAGAGTCTCACTTTGTCGCCATCGGTAGAATGTTATGGCATCACAGCTCACAGCAACTTCAAACTCTTGGGCTAAGGCGATTCTCTTGCCTCAACCTTCCAAGTACCAGGGACTACAGGTGCCCACCACAATGCCTGGCTATTTTGTTGTTGTTGTTGTTATAGTTATCATTGGGGTTTTTCTGGCAGGCCTGGCTAGGTTCAAACCGACCAGCCCGGGTGTATGTGGCTGGCAGCCGAACTGCTGAGCTACAGGCACTGAGCCACAAACTGTAATTTTTAAAATACAGCAATCGTAGGAGCAAAGAAATACAAAAAGTGCCTTAATGGAAACATTACAAAGCTTTACTTATTAAGGGCAAATAATTTCCCAAATTTAGTATACAAATTCAGTGCAAAATCGATCAAAATCACAAGTGTGCTCTGTTGAACTTGACTAGTTGATTCTAACTCATATGGAATAATTAAAGCATAAAGAAGATCCAAGGAAGTGTAGAAACATGCCTTTCCCGATAGATTTAAATGTATAGTAGTTAAGACTGCAGTATTGGCACAACCACAGACAAATAGACCAAGGAAGCAGAGTTGAGGACTAAGAAGCATATGTGATGCTTGATTTAAGAAAAAAGTTGCATTACAAAGCAATGGGGAAAGAAGGAGTTACTCAAAATAAAACTGTGATTTGTGGTTATCTAAATGGAAAAATAAAATTGGTTCACATGTTGTACAGAAATCAATTCCAGTAAAGCTTAAAAATAAAATAAAATAAACCTTTTACACTTGTAAAGGAAAGCTTAGAATAATTTCTTCATGAAATCAAGTAAAACAAAAAAGGAAGAAAAATTTTTTGAAACAAAGTCTCACTTTGTCACCCTCAGTAGAATGCCATGGCGTCATAGCTCAACAATGATCTCAAACTCTTGGGCTCAAGCAATTTTCTTGCTTCAGCCTCCTGAGTAGCTGAGACTACAGGGGCCCACCACAATGTCCAGGTATTTTTTTTTTTATTAGAGATGGGGCATTGTTCTTACTCAGGCTGGTCTTGAACTCCTGAGCTCAGGCAATCCATCTGCCTCAACCTCCCAGAGTGCTAGGATTACAGCATGAGCCACCATGCCCAGCCTCTAATTTTTTTCAATTATGGAGAAAAAAATAAATAAATTTGACCTCACTGAAAATTAAAACTACATAAAGAGACATGATAAACCCATGGAAACTGTAATCAAAAGACTAGAAGAAGATATTTGCAACACATATATTCAATAAAGGATCAGTACATTGCATGTATAATGAACATATACAAATAAATATTTAAAAGTCAGCTAACAAACAAAAAGGCAAAGAATAAGCACAGGCAATTCACAGTGGCAGAATCTTCAATGAACAATAAACGTAAGCAAATATATTTACTCATTAATAATTAAAGACAAATTTTAAACCATTTAATACCCTGACATTAGCAGTAACATTTGCTGATAAGAAAGTGAACATTTTGAAACTCTTATAGACAGTTGCTGGGAGTATAAATTGGGGTACACTCATCTTAGAAAGTAATTTTCTAAGCTTCAAAATATTAATATTCATATTTACCATTTAGGAGCTCTTATACATGTACATTAATAAGAATGTTAAATGAGTGACTAGTCTAGGCCAGACATAGTTTTAGCTGTTTAGGATCCAACAGTGGTGAAAAATGCAAAGATTACTGCCTTCATAGAGTTAATGTTCCTGGGGAGACTTACAAAATAAATAAATAAATAAACATTAAGTAGAATAAATAGATAAACTAGAATAGAAATTGATGAGCACTGTGATTTTTTTAAAAGAAGAGGAAGAAAAAAAAGAAAAAATCAGAGTAGAGTGACTAGAAGCCCTAGTGTGGGATGGAACCAACATTAGCATAAAATAGGAAAGGCAGTGTAAGTCTGGTGACATTTTGGCCAACATCTGAAGGAGATGGAGGAGTTAGCCCTGTGCATACCTGAGGGAGAGTTTCTAATAGAGGAAATAGCAAGGACCCCAGGGGGGCTGAGGTGGAGTGAGCAAGAGGGAGGGTACAAGAGTTAAAGTTAGGGAGACAACCAGGGTCATTTCTTATAAGCCCCAGTGGGCCACTGCAAAAATTACAGCTTCTGTGTAAAATGAGGAGCCTTTGCAGGGTTTTAAGGAAGAGAATGACTTTCTGACTCAAATGATTGCTCTGGCTGCTGTGTTGAAATGTCCTGTAGGGTAGCAAGGACAGAAGCAGGGAGACCAGTTACAAGGAAAAGAAGGTGATGGCAGAAGAAAGAAGAAAAGGAAAGATGATGTCTCAGACCAGGTGATAATAATGAAGATGGTGAGAGAAGAATCTTTGCATTTTGAGGTGGAGAAAGTTTGCAGAGGGCAAACAATATGTGACTTTTGGTCAGGTTAAGTTTGACATGCTAGACCAATCATTTGCCCATTACTCTTACATTCATTCCTTGCCTTCCTTTGCCCTGCTCCATAGCTGAGGGAACTGCATTTCCCAGACATCTTTGCTCTTGAGTTTCTGGATAGGTTTGGCCAATGGAAGTCAAAGGAAGAATTCTAGAGGGCAAGAGGAGGGAGGCCAGGAAATTTCTCCCAAGGTCTCTCTGTGCTTTTGGGGTGTCAACAGCTGTTTTACCCAGGGCTCCAATTCTTGGTCTTTGGTTCTTCTATTATTCTCCCTTAAAGTTCTTGATAATACAGCTTTTGTTGGATAACTCAAACTTCGTGTCTGTCTTTGACCCTCCAACACTAAGTGTAATGTCAGTTTTCTACTGTTGCTGACCTCTGAGTTGCCTCATCATATCCTATTTGGCTCCTCATCTTTTCCTTCACCTTGCAACTCAATCCTGGCATTAAGTCCTTGGTATTAGGTATACGTAGAGTGCTTTCTTTTTCCTATACACACCCTGAGTGATTTCTGAACATGTAGTATGTAGTAGAAATAATGAGAAGGCATTTAGATATATGAATTTGGAAATCAGGAAGAGTTAGGGCTGGAATTATGAATTTGGGAGTCAGAAGCAGAAAGCAAGCATGTAAACCTATGAAGGTGGAGGAGATCACATAGGAAGTGAGTATATGCAAAGAAGAGGAGAATTCCCAGGAAGCTGACCCAAGACCCTGGGATTTGTATGCAGGAATTTATTGGTATCCTGATAAATTTTTTGTCTTCAGGTATAACACTCATGAGGGATTAAAGAAACAGGACTAGGAAGAGTAGTTGAATGTTATAACAGAGGCTCCAACTTATCCTAACAGGAATTCAGAACATTGACCAAAGTTGATGCTTTGGGTTTGCCCTTTTCATACACACACTCCATCTTCTGGGGACTTTGCGAGTTCAAGGTACTGAAAGAGCACCGAGTTATGGTAAACGCAGGCAGCACTGAAGGCCAAGATTCCTCAGAGGCCCAGAAAGGGATAATGCCCAGGAGGAAGCGATGGGCCCTTTTATCTGCATGCTTAAAAAGCGTAGGTTTAGGTTTCCTCCAGATGTAGGTTAGACCCATTGTGTGCACATCATCTGGATTTATAGTGTCACTTCTTTCAAAACTTTTAGAGGCAAGTACAATTGGCACAAATGTTTGTGTTGAACTGTAGTATAAGCTTCACGAAGCTATATCCAATCACCAGAGAAAACCCTTGGCACAACGATTGCATTCAATGGGAATTTGTATAATGAATGAACTTTTAAAAACCAGTGCAATTTCTTAATATGTATAATCTGTCTCCTCCACTTTTACAGTACACTGTATTCTTGCAGTAGTCTTCTCACTGTTTCTCCTCGTTTCCTTACAGTCTGTCCTCCAGATGGCTGCTGAGATAAAATTTATAGATGCAAATTTGGACATACTGCCCAAATTCCTTGGTTAGGGACCCAGAAAAAGTTAAGAGCAGGTGCCTCCTGCCACGTACTCCACTCATCTGCTGGAGTCTGCTGGAGTCTGCTTTGACCAATTCTTTGGATGCACAAAGTTTTTCACCCCAGTCCTGCTTTTGTACGTTCTAGCCCCTCTCCCAGAAATTCCTTTACTCCTTTCCCCGTGTACACTGGCAAATTCCTGCTGATTCTGTTCTGCTCCATTAGTTTCCCCTGCTCTTCTGTGCCTCAAATTCGACCTAGTATTTACATTTACTTCCTATATCTGGACTTAGGTAGCGTTTACTATGTTCCAGGGACTATTATAATCCATTTATAAACATTTATTTTACTTCATTTCATATAAAAGTCGGTTTTCTGCAGTTAATTGTCTATATGACCTTCTCCTTCCAGACTCTTAGATTCCAGAAGAAAGTAAAAAACTAACAAAACTGCAACAAAAACGGCTTTGTATTCTCGTCCCCACCTTTGTGCGTCAGACCAGAGGAAGGGGACTGGCTCAGGAAAAAATAAAGGAGCGTTAGAAGCGGAGGAACTACGAAATCCCTCGCGCCTAACATTTTGCGTGTCTACGACCGTCTGACTCGCCCATACTGCTATTTCGCTGCCTCGCTGCCAGCAAGGCTGGTATTTCGGGCCCCCGGCTTTGCAATAAGGTGGTCACCAGGACGCTACAACCTCTGAATTCCTAAAACGTAAAGCTGTGCGCTGACCTACAGCTGGGCTCAGACCCGTGACGCACTTCCGCTTGTGTGGTTGATCCGTTGTCTGGGGGCTGCGACCCCATCACGGGAACTGGAGCTCCCCAGTCTCGAGAAGGTGACTTTTGTCTCCGAATTGGAACCCTCCAGTTCCCAGGAAATTTACGGTCTGCGCCTAGAAATAGGCGGCTAGGGTGTCTATACTGGAGTATCCCAGGGCACGCTCTCGCCTTTGCCCGGACCTTGCCTTTGGGGGCCTAAAACCCCAGTAGTTAAGCGGTAGGTCCCGTCCCTGTCCCAGGCGGGGCCCTGAGAGCGACCCCTAGACGGAACGGGACGGAACTTTGCGGCGGAAGCCTAAGTCCAGAGGTAGAGGAGGAGCGTCCGACTGCAGATCCCGCTTACCTGTCAAAGCCTGTACTCCCTAAACCCCCATCACTTTTATTTACAGGTGTTACCAACATCGCTTCTCGGCCTTTTGGCTAAGATCAAGTATAGTAACAGCTGTTAACATTGCGCAGTATTTTTCGCGTACATTTTTTCTTTAAATACTGTAAGATAAATTACAAACATCGTAACTTTTCACTCCTAAATAGATTATAATATCTCTCTAAAAAATTTTTTTTTTGAGACAGAGCCTCACGCTGTCCCCCTGGGTAGAAGGCTATAGCATCACAGCTCAGAGCAACCTCCAACTCCTGGGCTCAAGCGAGTCTCCTGCCTCAGCCTCCCAAGTAGCTGGGACCACAGGCGCCCCCCAAAAACCCCCGCCAATTTTTTTTTTTTTTTTTTTTTTGGTTGCAGCCTTCGTTGTTTTGGCGGGTCTGGGCTGGAGATTCGAACCCGCCACCTTAGGTGTACGTGGCTGGCGCCTTAGCCCGTTGAGCTATAGGCGCCAAGCCAGCTATATAATTATTAAGACTCTTTGAATCTATAACAATCCCACCCTTCCCCTTTTCCCATCCCATTTCCTTGTTGAAGAGGAGATTCCCCCCAGTCCTCCTGTAGAGAATCCCTATTTTGGGATTTGACTGTTTCCTCATGAGATTTAATTTGTTTCTCTATTTCCTTGTCATGGTAATCAGTTACCATTAGAATACAGTTAATTTACAATATCTTTGGGTTTTGTTGCTTAATATGCTGAAGCTGCAGCCTGACAGATGGTAGGTACTTAGAAAATATTTATGAAATGGATTCCTTTGTGGATTACAAGTAATGCACAGAAACTGAATATTGAATTTAGGATGAGTTCTCCTACTTCCTCCAGGGCATATCTTGTACACACCAACAAAATTATGGCTTTTTTTTTCATTGTACTGTAATTATACCTGTAATCACTATAAACTCCTGTGTATTTCTCAGCTCTTTAGCTGAGCTCCATAAATGTCTGAACCATTTTTACAAAGGTTGAACTGTTTCTTCTTCTTTCATTTGTATATACAGGGTGTCCATAAAGTTCATGTACAATTAAAAATTTATAACTATTTTAAATTGCACATGAACTTTATGGACACCCTATTTCAAAGTTAAATTAATTTTAAGAACACAATAAAATATTACCCAAGTGGAAATCTTTCCAGATTCAATGCAATGCAATAACCTCTATCCCCTCCCTTCTTTTAACTTTGCCTTTTTTGTTTCCACTCATTTCCACTCTCATGCCCTCAGCTCGTTTCCCATTTTCCATCTAGTAGAAGAGCTTCTTTTATTTATTTATTTATTTACTTTGAGACAGAGTATCACTCTGTCACCTAGACTAGAGTTCACAGCAACCTCAAACTCCTAGGCTCAAGCAATCCTCCTGCCTCAGCCTTCTGAGTAGCTGGGACTACAGGCACCCACCACAACACCAGGCTAATTTTTCTATTTTTAATAAAGATGGGGGTCTCGCTCTTGCTCAGGCTGGTCTTGAAATCCTGAGTTCAGGGATCCTCCTGCCTGTGCCTCCCAGAGTGCTAGGATTATAGGCATGTGCTACTGTGCCCAGCTAGAAGAGCTTCTTAATATAAAAATCTATGTTTGTCACTTCCTTTTTAAAAAGCCTCCTCTGGTTCCCATCGTGTTTATGAAATCCAGACTCCTATTTCCTGCATAATCTCTTCCACCTTGTCTTGCCAGCCTAATATATTGCCACTCTCCTCTTCTTTCATATGGGCGTAGACACTTCAGTCTCTTCATTTCTTTGACTACAGCATTCGCTGTCTCAGGGCCTTTTAATAATCCCAAGTGCTTTTCCTGCCACGCCCAATCTGTAATCTATGTGGCTCACTCCTTTGGCTTTTAAGGACTCAGTTTAAATGTTACCTGACCTTCTACCCTCCCCATGTAAATAAGTTCTCCATTTGTTTTTTTGTTAGTTAGTTTGTTTGTTTTTGAGACTGAGTCTCACTATGTCTCCCTCGGTAGAGTGCTATAGCATCACAGCTCATAGCAACCTCAAACTCTTGGGCTTAAGCAGTTCTTTTGCCTCAGCCTCCCAGTAGCTGGGACTATAGGTGCCCACCACAATCCCTGGCTATTTTTTTGTTGTTGTTGTAGTTGTTGTTTTACTGGCCTGGGCCGGGTTTGAACCCACCAGCCCTGGTGTATGTGGCTGTCACCCTAACCACTGAGCTACGGGCACCAATCCTGGTTCTCAGTTTATTGGCAACTCAGTACCTAGTTTATTTTTATCACAGTACTCATCAGAAGTCATGATTATTTTATTTGCCTCCTTATTTTTGTTGTTTGCTATTATTATCAGCCTGGGGAAAGATTTTATGAAGAAGACTTCTGTGGCAAGTGCAACAACAAAAATAAATAAATGGGACTTAATTAAACTGAAAACTTCTGTATAGCTAAGGAGACAACAACCAAAGCAGATAGGCCACCTTCAGAATGGGAAAAGATATTTGCATATTATGAATCAGACAAAGGCTTCATAACTAAGATCTACAGAGAGCTCAATTAATCAACAAAAAAAGAGCCAACAATTCCGTATCACTGGGCAAAAGATATGAATAGAACCTTCACTAAAGAAGACAGGTGAATGGCTAACAAGCATATGAAAAATGCTCATTGTCCCTAACCATCAGAGAAATAAGAATCAAAGATATCACCTAACCCCTGTAAGCTTAGCCCACATCACAAAGTTCCAAAGCTGCAGATGCTGGCACAGATGTGGAGAGAGGGGAACATTTTTACACAGTTGGTGGGACTCCAAACTCATACAGCCTCTTTGGAAAGAAATACGGAGAATACTCAAAGAACTCAAATTGGATCTCCCATTTGACCTCAATCCCACTACTAGGCATCTACCCAGAAGAAAAAAATCATTTTATCATAAGGACATTTGCACTAGATTGTTTATTGCAGCTCAATTTACAATTGCCAGGATGTGGAAACAACCTAAATGCCCATCAACTCAGGAATGGATTAACAAATTGTGGTAAATGCACACCATGAAATACTATTCAGCCATAAAAAGATGGTGACTTCATATCTTTTGTAATATCCTGGATGGAGTTGAAACACATTGTTCTTAGTGATGTATCACAAGAATATAAAAGCAAATAGCCAATGTACTCAATACTAATATGAAGCCAGTTGATGATCCAATGCATGCTCAAATAGGAAAAAGACTCATTTCAATTCAAGTTGAGGGGACAGGTAACAAGGTTGGAGTACACTCACTGAATGGGCACTAGGTGGGGGTGTTGGCACCCCTTTTGTGTGTGGGACAGAACCACAAGATCAACTCTAACTAACTCAATTTTTTTTTTTTTTTTTTTTGGTGGTTTTGGCTGGGGCTGGGTTTGAACCCGCCACCTCCAGCGTATGGGCCCAGCGCCCCACTCCTTTGAGCCACAGGCACTGCCCTAACTCAAATATTTTGACCTTGTTGCTTGTACCCCCCACATTAATTTGAAATTAATTTACTTAAAAAATAAAAAGCCTACAAAGATAAAAATAAATAAATACATACATTACTACTACAGGTTGAGTATCCTTTTTTTTTTTTTTTTTAAAACAGAGCCTCAAGCTGTCCCCCTGGGTAGAGTGCCATGGCATCACAGTTCACAGCAACCTCCAACTACTGGGCTCAAGCGAGTCTCCTGCCTCAGCCTCCCAAGTAGCTGGGACCACAGGTGCCCGCCACAACACCCGGCTATTTTTTGGTTGCAGCCATCATTGTTGTTTGGCGGTCCGGGCTGGGGATTCGAACCCGCCACCTTAGGTGTATGTGGCTGGTGCCTTAGCCGGTTGAGCTATAGGCCCCGAGCCTGGGACCAGAAGTATTTGGGGGGGGGGGTTGTTCGTTTGTTTGTTTTGGAGACAGTCTCACTTTGTCACCCTGGGTATAGTGCCATGGTGTCATAGCTCACAGCAACCTCAAACTCTTGGGCTCATGTGATCCTCTTGCCTCAGCCTCCCTAGTAGCAGGAACTACAGGTGCCCACCATAACACCTGGCTATTTTTTTGTTTATTTGTTTAATAGGCCCAGGCCAGGTTTGAACCCACCAGCCCCAGTGCATGTGGCTGGTGCCCTAACCACTGAGCTCTGGGCTCCCAAGCCATGAATTTTTTTTTTTTTTTTTTTTTTTTTAGAGACAGAGTCTCACTTCATTGCCCTTGGTAGAGTACCATGGCGTCACAGCTCAAAGCAACCTCCAACTCCTAGGCTTAGGCGATTCTCTTGCCTCAGCCCCCCGAGTAGCTGGGACTACAGGTGCCTGCCACAATGCCCAGCTATTATTTTTGTTGCAGTTTGGCGGGGACAGAGTTCAAATCCACCACCCTGCGTATATGGGGCTGGTGCCCTAACCACTGAGCAACAGGAGCCGCCCTGGATTTTGGATTTTTTTTAGATTCTGGAATATTTATATTATATTTATAGGCTGAGCATCCCTAATCTGAAAATCCCAAATCCACAATGCTCCAGTGAGCATTTCCTTTGAACATTATGTTAGCACTCAAAAAGTTTCAAATTTTCAAGCATATCAGTTTTTGAATTTTTGATTAAGGATGTTCAACTTATATTTATCTTTCTGCCTCTCTCTCTCTCTCTCTCTTTTTTTTTTAGAATAAGTACCTTACTCCAAATGACACAAAAATCAGAAAAAAGTACAAAGGGTATTCAGTGAAAAGTAAATTTCCCTTGCTCTCTCATTCCATAGTTACCTAGTTTTTCTCCCCTTCTATTGGTTATCTGTTGCCATACTAATGTAGTATAATAAACAGCCATAAAACTTTGGTGGCATGCATATAGCAATAAACATTCATTTTGCATATGGGGCATAGATAATATGGGGAGAGAAGGGCTTATTTGTACATCTATAGTCAGCTGTGGGTCGACCAAACAGCCTTACAGAGCTCAGCTAGGCCTAATCACATGTCTGGTAGTTAGCTGGCTGTTAGCTGATCTTGGATGGTCTTATCTGCTCCACTGGTGTGATCTGCTCTGTCCTACATGTCTCTTATCATCTGAAGGCTAGCCTTTGGCAATTTTAGAGGACAAAAACAAGCAAGCTCAATCACACAAGTATCTTTCAAGCCTCTGCTTATATCATATTTGTTAATATCTCACTGCCCAAATCAAGTCATGGTAGTTGAGCCCAAAGTCACAATGTGAGGGCACTAGAGAGTACATGGCTACAGAGAAAGGTGAAGAATTAAGGCTATTAATGTATTCTGCCATAGCCTTTTCCCATTTTTAAAACATATGTAAGTAAACACCTATATACACTTTTTATCAACATAAATGATAGCATTCACTGTTTCCATACTTTGCTTTTTTCCCCACCACTTCATTATTTTCATTAATACATTATATTCTTTTTTTTTTTTTTGGACAGAGTCTCACTATGTCACCCTCGGTAGAGTGCAGTGGCATCACAGCTCACAGCAACCTCAAAATCCTGGGCTTAAGCAATTCTCTTGCCTCAGCCTCCCAGGTAGCTGGGACGACAGGTACCCACCACAACGCCTGGCTATTTGTTTTTGTTGCAGTTGTCATTTTTATTTAACTGCCTTAGGCTGGGTTCGAACATGGCTTCCTTGGTGTATGTGGCTGAGCCACAGAGTTTAGTCTTCACTCAGCACCAAAGAATCCAGACTGGGGAGAAGCCATATGAATATGAAGAATGTGGGAAGGCCTTCAGTCAGAGGTCAGACCTGAATGAACATCAGTGGAGCCACACTGGAGAGAAACCCTACCAATGTAAGGAGTGTGGAAAAGCCTTCAATGCCAGCAGTGGCCTCATTAGACACAGAAGAATCCATATGGGAGAGGCATGTGGGAAGGCTTTCCACCTCAGTTATACCTTGTTCAGCATCAGAGGATACATACTGGGGAGAAGCGCTATCAGTATAACAAGTGTGGCAAAGCCTTCAGTCAGAATGCAGGGCTTTTCCAGCATCTCCATATCCATACTGGTGAGAAACTACATCAATGCAATCAGTGCAGTAAAAGCTTTAGTAGGCAGACACTCCTTAGGAAACATCAGAGAAGCCACACTGGAGAGAGTCTGTGTAAGTGTGATGAGTAGGGCTAGGGAGTGGCTCACTTCTATAATCTCAGCACTTTGGGAGGCCAAAGTAGGTGGAATGCCTGAGCTCATGAATTCAAGACCAGCCTGAGCTAGAGTGAGACCCTGCCTCTAAAAATAGTCGGGTGTTGTGGTGGGCGCCTATAATCCCAGCTACTTGGGAGGCTGAATTGCTTAAGCCCAGGAGTCTAAGGTTGCTGTGAACTATGACACAACAGCACTCTACTGGGGACAACAAAGTAAGACTCTGTCTCAAAAAAAAAAAAAAATGTGATGAGTGTAGGAAAGCTTTCAGTCATCACTGCAACCTTATGAGACATAAGACATATTAGAATCCATACTGTTACAGAACTGGAGCCATGTATTAACTGATTTAATCCCCAAACGTGATCTAAACACGATTATAATTAACTCCATTTTAAAGAGGGGACACTGAAGCACAAAGAGGTTAAGTCCCTCTCCCAAAGTCACAAAGTCTGTAGGCAGCAGAGGCACCCCCTGTATTCGTGACCTCATTTCTTTCTTTCCTTCCTTCCTTTTCTTTTTCTTTCTCTCTCTCTTTTTTTTTTAAAGATAGGGTTTCTCTCTGTTGCCCTGGCTAGAGTGTAGTGGCTGCATCAATCTTAGCTCTCTGCAGCTTTGAACTCCCAGGCTCAAGTTATCTTCCTGCATCAGCTTTTAGAGTATCTGGAGCTACAGGCATATGCCACCACACCCCACCATGCCTGGCTATTTTTTTCTATTTTTAGTAGAGATGGGGCTCTCACTCTTGCTAATTTGAACTCCTGGCCTCAAGTGATCCTCCTTTCTTGGCCTCTCAAAGAGCTAGTATTATAGGCATGAGCCACCACATCCAGCCTTGACTCCATTTCTGATCAGGTCAATGCCTACTCCATCATTGATTTGCCTTCTATACCCACAAAATTGCAAATTATTAGGTCAATGCTGTCAGTCTGTACTGGATTCCTTTTTAACAACTACTGTGTTTAAAATTGAATTGTATCCTGTTTTTCATTATTCGTAACACCACTGCAGTGACAGGCCTTGTACTTTCCTCCTGGAGTACAAGTATAAATGCAGAATCATAGCACATGTACATATTTTAAGTTTTACTGAAAGAAGTCATTAATAAAACACTGGCAAACGTTGAAAAAATAGTAGTGAGCCTCAATATATACATCCACCTTCAGAAGTTAGCAACTCATGGCCAGTCTTCTCTCATGTATATCCACATCCATTTCTTCCCTTGCCTCATTATTTTGAAGCAAATCCCAGATATGTTATTTTACCTGTAAATAATTCAGTATATATCTTTAATAAATAAGAATCCTTTTAAAACAAACCCTAATATCTTTATCAGGTAAAATTGAATAGTTATTTGTTTTATCATTACATATGCAACAAGTGTTTAAATTTCCAGTTTTTTTTTTTTGAGACAGAGTCTCACTTTGTCACCCTTGGTAGAGTTCCGTGGCGTCACAGCTAACAGCAACCTCAAACTCTTGGGCTCAAGTGATTCTCTTGCCTCAGCCTCCCAAGTAGCTGGGACCACAGGCAGCTGCCACAACGCCTGGCCATTTTTTTTTTGTTGCAGTTGTTTAGCTGGCCTAGGCTGGGTTCGAACCCGCCACCCTCGGTGTATGTGGCTGGCGTTGTAACCACTGGGCTACGGGCACCAAGCCGTAAATTTCTAGTTCTTATAATTTATTTCACATTTGTTTGAATCAGGATCCCCCATGTGCAAAAGAATGTCTTCCCGTCTCTTTGTCTCTTTTTTTAAAAATTCAGACTAATAAAAGAGTACAGACGATTAGGTTACATTGTTTGCATTTGTTAGGTAGAGTACAAGTTATAATTGTCCTGCTCACCCAGAAGGTGTGCCATACACCCTTACATTGTGCCTGTTAGGTGAGAACACACTAATTCCCCTACCTCCTTTCCTTGCCCCCCTCCTCCCCACTTGTTTGTGTTTTTTTCTTGTGTGGGTGTGTATTTGTTTGTCTGTTGGTTTCCTATTAGTATTGAGTACATTGGATACTTGCTTTTCCTTTCTGTGATATTTTACTTAAAATATTCTCCAACTGAATCTAAGTTAGTACAAAAGATACAAAGTCTCCATCTTTTAATGGCTGAATAGTATTCCATGGTATACATATACTGCAGTTTGTTAGTCTATTTATGTGCACTTGGATTGCAAGTGATGGACACTTGGATTGATTCCACATCTTGGTGATTGTAAATAGAGCTATAATAAACATTCTAATGTATATGTCCTTATGATAAAATGATTTTTTTCTTCTGAATTTATTATCTTCTCTCTTTTAATTGGTAGCTTTCTCCTCCGTTTCTTTTTTCCCCATTGCGTTGTATTTCTTGAGGGAGGGAAAGTGTGTTCATACTGTAATTGCTCACAGTATGCATTCTGATGAATATCTCTGTAGTGTAGTTTAACATCGTTTTCTGTCTTCTGTATTTCTGAACTGGTAGTTCAGAGTTCAATTCCTTGTTGCATAGGCCTCTTTAACATGACAGATTGCTTCACCAAAACATCTAAGGGAGAACATCTGCTAGCAAGATAAAAGCCAGTTTTGTAACCTAATAACAGAAGTGACTTTCCCTCGACATTGCTGTATTCTATTAATTAGAAGCAAATTATTTAAGGAGGGAATTGTATAAGCCTTGAATACTGGGAAATGGAATCATTGAAACATATTTCAGAGGCTGCCTCCCACACTTTACTCCCATGTTAAGTATCTCGGTTCTCAAAGATAGTGGGGAAGGACAAAATTAATATATCACATCATATGTACATTTAGAATTTTAACGCCACTAAAGTACCTTCAAATTGGCTGTGCAAATTTACATTCTCACCAGCATAGCATGGTTATCTTATTTCCTTGCCCATTATCAAAATTTAAAATATTTGCCAAGTTGTTAGGTTTGTAATGATATATTATTTTTAATCCTTGAATACTAATAAAATGGTGCATCTTTTTATGTTTACTGGTCATTTGCATTTCCCCTTTGTGAATTCCTTATTCATATCCTTTGTACAATTTGACTTCGGGGCTTTTTAACTTTTCCTTATCAGCGGGTAGAAATTTTTTATATTTTGAATACTAATCCCATGTGCGCATGTGTGTTATATACACACACACATATACATTTCATTTTTGAATAATATAGGACTAACCCTGAAGACTAGATGCTGAATAAGGAGTCTTTCTGAATCCCAGACTTCAGGCAGAGTAGATCTGCTACTAAAATTCCTAGGTTCAGACCATCTAGAGAACCAAGAGAAGTACTAGCTATGACCATGCCAGTTCTTGAAGTACAAAAAAGGTATTCGAAAGTCAAGAAGTAAAAAAAAAAAAAAAAAAAAGCTTCACATGTAATCAGAAATCCAGACTTCCAGGAAAGAGTCCTTCATACCAGGAAATCTGCAGAGAGCACTTCAGGCACCTCTGCTACCAGGAATTTTCCTGGGCCTGAGTGACTCTGAGTTATCTCTGCAAGATCTGCCATCAGAGGTTATAGTCAGAGTACCACACCTGGAGCTGCTGACACTGGAGCAGTTCCTCATCATCTTGAGAAGCTCTAGACCTCAGTTAGAGAACATTACCCAGAAAGCGAACAGGTTGTGACCTTGTTAGGTGAGTAGATAGCAGATGGATGGGTAGGAGGCTTGAAGGTATAAACCCAGAACAAGGGGCACAAATTAGTCCATGGTGAGGAGAGTACTTCTGAGAAACTCGTCCTACTGAGCCAAGACAAAGTTATCAGTTATTGGTGCTTTTTTTTTCTTCAGGGTAATGAAGGTTTTATTTAGGAAGAACAAAGAGAAAGTTTAGAGCACTTCCAAAGACAGTTGGAAGTGGGTCCCTCATGAAGGAGAAAAGGTAAGAGACCAGTTATTGATGCCTATCTTTTCAACTTTTGACTATCATCCATGTAAGCAATGGTCTAATGAAATATATTGATTCTTCTCCCTCCCACAAGTCTCTTCTCTGAGGATTTATCCCTAATTCCCATGCTAACAACCCTGTGTAATCTCCCTTACAGCTAGATGGCTCCCAGATTAACTCTGGCATTTCTTTTGATGCTCTCTGTGCTACAGGCACCTCCCTAAAGGGAAGCAGCCAAATACAGAATATAAGCACCAAAGAAAGGAAAGAACAGGCTCAGCACCTATAGCTCAACCGGCTAAGGCGCCAGCCACGTACACCTAAGGTGGCGGGTTCGAATCCAGCCCAGGCCCGCCAAACAACAATGATGGCTGCAACAACAACAACAACAACAAAATAGCCAGGTGTTGTGGCAGGCGCCTGTAGTCCCCAGCTACTTGGGAGGCTGAGGCAGGAGACTCGCTTGAGCCCAGGAGTTGGAGGTTGCTGTGAGCTGTAATGCCACGGCACTCTGCCCAGGGGGACAGCTTGAGGCTCTGTCTCAAAAAAAAAAAAAAAAGAAAGGAAAGAACATTAACAGATTCTTCCTGGTGACTATTCCCACACACTGAAGATGAGAGAACAGGGCCTACTCTGAAGAATTGCCTTTGCTATTATAGCTTCCCTTCTCACATCAGCCTAATTTTGTTACTGACTCAGGGAGCTTAGGGAGTGGTAGACAATGGTACCCACATGCAGGTATTATCAGCAGACAGAGGTGGAACATCCAGGAAGGCGACTGGTGAGCATACCACATGTGGATTCTGGATAACTTTGGCACTTTTCCTTAGGGATTCTAGACCGGGGAAACCACGGTCATCTTGCCAGGGGCTAAGATCATCATAAGACTATCTCCACATTGTGACCACCCCAGCTTGTGATCAGTCCTGGCCTTGAAACCTCCATCTTTATCACTTTGTAACAAAACACCTGGCTCTATTGTGCCCCCTACTCCTGCCTACTCCTGTTCACTGATTTTTTTTTCTGTAATCTTTTCCCAGATCTACCTCTGCTTTATGTATCCAGCACTTCATATTCTCACTTTCCTAGCTATAGTCTTTCTCTTACTCTCAGTCCTCTAGCCCTAGAAGAAAAATGTGAGCTGCTTGAACCTCACCCTTAGCTCTCATGCCTTGGTTGACAAATCCCCGATCACACCTGTGTATCTTGCCTCCCCAACATACTTGTATAATTTCAAATTTGCTGATCTGTACCTCAAAGCCCAAATGATCATAAATGCCTCCATTTCACATGCTTTTCCTTTGCCACCTTTCCTTGACTCCAGATGAGACAATTATGCATATAATGTATATAAATATACATTTATTTCTCTTTCAACTAACTAGATCTCTTCCACAACTCTTAGGCTTCCTTAATGTGGAGAAAAAGAATTATCAGCAAACCATATCCATTTTTTTTTTATTCCTTTTTGTTTCTGCCATTTACTCAACACTTAATTTGCTGAAGGCAATGTGTGGGGTTCTGGTTTCAGTTCATTGACATTTGTCTTGACACCTGTGCTGAAGGGAATTATTTACTGTGCCCTATTCAACCATGGGTATCCAGATAACATTTGGCAGTCAATATAACAGTTGAGAATGATGATTCCTAAATTTTAAAATTTAGAATTTAAAAAAAAGTTTTTTTAAAAATCAAAAAAAAAACAAATTTAGAATTTAAAAAAATTTTTTAAAAATGTAGAATTTATACATTGATATAGTGCTCAGGAATCAAAAAGTCAATTTGCTCTGTTAACTCCACAGCCTCAGACAAAGAAAGAACGCAAGAGGTTCTGTCAGCATCCAGAGTGGCTCCCTATGAGTCAGTGTTCAACTCAACAGAATAGTCTGTTTTTTATCACAGCCTCCCTACTGCTTTCTCCTTATTCACCCTAGTCGTCAGACTGTAAGAACAAGAGTATGTATACTGGTCACCTCCGTGGTCCTTTTAAGCTGATACTTTGGCAGAGAAATCAAAGTTGTCTTCTTTCTCACTGTCTCAAAAATGTCTACAATTCCCTTAGCAGTGCTATACAGCTTGCTCATCAGTTAACTCATTAGATCCTTTTATTAATACAACTTATTCAGGAGCTACTGTGTAATCTATCCTTATGTGGCCTCTTCTTCATCTCCTTGGCTATTTCAGTTGAAGTTCTCTCTGGATATGTCCAGTCCATCTGATGAACTTGCCCTATTCTTTACTTCCTGGCAGTCTTCCTTCATCATACCCAACAAACTTCATCTTCATCCTTTTTTTTTGGAGACAGAGTCTCACTTTGTTGCCCTGGGTAGAGTGCTGTGACATCATAGCTCCCAGCAACCTCAAACTCTTGGGCTCAAGTGATTCTCTTGCCACAGCCTCCTGAGTAGCTGGGACTACAGGTGCCCGCCATAATGCCCAGCTATTTTTAGAGACAAGGTCTCACTGTGGCTCAGACTGGTCTCAAAACTGTGAGCTCAGGCAATCTATCTGCCTCATCCTCCCAGAATGCTAGGATTACAGATATAAACCACCATGCCTGGCCCTCATCTTCATCCTTTTCTACCTGCCCCAACTATTGGTGGCTACTGCTTGGCACCTCTCCTGACACATCAGACTACTGCTCACATCTCTGTTGACAGCCCATGTCTTCCCTACAACATTCTTCTTTATGCCAAATTCTATTTATCAGTCTGTTTTCCAAGACTACCAAGTCCCAAGGCTATGCTGGTATCTTCTTATCTTCATGATGGTCTATCTCTAGTCTTTCTGAGGGTTCTATCCTTCCTGTTTGAACAATTACCAAACCTCCTCATGACGACCCACCCTACTCTCCTGCTGGTGTCCCTTTCCTTCAGCTTATGGCAGGAGGAACTGGCCTTAGAGCAGGTTAACAACTGAATAAGTGAAACTCCTTAAAACAATTCTTATGCAGGCCTCAAATAAGTTTCTGAGCCCTAATGCCACAGAAGCAATGACAAAGAGATAAAGGTTCACATGAGTGAGCTCCAAATGCATCTAAGGATCCACACCAGGGAGAAGCTGCAGAGCTTCCAAACAGACCCAGCACATATGCCTGTCCAGTAATGCTGCCTTCCACTGCAGCCCAGCCTTTGCACACACATGAGCATGCTCTGTTTTTTCCTTTATAGTATCCTCCTTTTATATCTATGAATGTTCCTACTCATCTACACACAATCTGATCCAGTTCTACAGCCATGCTGAGGTCTTAGTCTTGTACCACCTATATTTTGTTTAGAACACTCTTCCTTCATGGGTTCTATCTTGATTCTGGACTATGATTTCAGCACCATCTATGGTTACCATGACACTGCCTATCTTTTTAAAATGGCATTCTCAAGGCCTAGTGTGGTGGCTCACACCTATAATCCTAGCACTTTGGGAGGCCCAGACTGGAGTATTGCTTGAGGTCAGGAGTTCAAGACCAGCCTAAGCAAGACTGAGACCCCAATCTCTACAAAAAATAGAAAAATTAGCCAGATGTGGCGGGCTATACCTGTAGCCTTGGACCCATGAATGTGAGGTTGCAGCTATCATGACGCCACTATACTCTATCCCAGGTAACAGGAGACCAGGTGAAAAAAAGAGAGAGAAGAGAGAGGGAAGGAGGGAAGGAGAGAAGGAAGAAAGGAAGGAAGGAAGGAAGTCTCCAGAGAAAAATTTTTTTTAAATGAGAGGCTGGATTTTATTCTTTAAATGTATAAAATAGTTAATTCAACAAATAAATGCTTTCCCACATGTCTGACATAAAATTAGACATAGAGAAAGATACCACTAGAGTTTCAACATTTTTAGATAATTTTAAACATTATTTGCTATAAGTCTTTGAATTTGAAATTCTATATAAATGTCTGAATTAAAAAATATTACTTAATACTTTCACTATATATAACAGATTTTCTCTGGAAGAGAACAATCTAATGTGTAGTTATTATTTTTTCTATGTATTTTTAATGTCTTTATTGTATCTATTTGTTTGCTTTAATCTGGCAGATGAGCATTGTGTTCCAAGTAGAAATGCGCAACACATCTCCGAAAATCCAAGAGGTCTAGAGAGTCACCTGGGTTACAGGTTCTATGTAGTTGCCATGCATTGTTCATGGCTGCATCAATCATGTAGCTCATCAAAATTGAGTACCATTTCTTGCTTCTTATCCTCACCCTGTATTTGGAAATAATTTGATCCATTTTAACTACACCTTCCTTGCATTCATTGTACACTTTCACAATCGATGGCTGACTTATCTGAGGGATGGCTTCATCATTGGCAAAACAATTTATCTCACTAATTGGTTCTATGCCTACAGCATTGGAACACAGACTGATAATGTCATCACCATACCAACGACACAAAATTATTTCATCATTTTCTTCCACTTGGAAATCAATATACCCCCTCTTCATTTTTTTCATATGTTCTGCATTCATAAGGGGGCATTTTTCTGTTCTGTTCTCACCAATCATTCCTGTTGCCCTCACTCCCTTCTTCTTCAAGGCTGACACCAATCTGACGCTTGTAAAGAAGGTATCAAAACACAGGTGATAGGGATATTGACCTCTCTCTAAAAGAACATCAGCAAAGTTCATCACTAGATTTCCACCTAACCCAAGGCCATGATCTTCATATGCTTTCATACTTGATTCTTCTTGATGAGGTTCAAACCAAACCAGATAACCCTGTGTGGTGGTACCACACCAGATTTTATAGCCAATTCTAATAGGCTTTCCATTCAGGAATTGGTCACTATCAAAGCATTCACACATTGATTTATCAAACCAATAATATTCTTCCAGGGGAGCATACAAGAGGAAATTTTTATTCATTTGCTTTATAAGAGGCCTCAGTTTTGTAAACTTATCTTTTTTATCTAGGTGGCCATTATCTGCAAAGTGCAGGTATGAGAAAATTGATTCAAATCTGTCCCTTCTAATTGCATCTCTAACAAAGTTCTGATCAGCATCTGGGACTTCCCAATACATTCCCCTTCTGGGATGCCTCACAAATCCACTCAAAAGCAGAACACCAAACACACACCTCATTTCCTGAATTGTGACTGCCAAGCTGACACTTTTCTGAGAAGCATAATTATTGGTTTCACTGACAATTAAGTTGAATGTTTCATCATCAAAAAATAATTCAAAGAGCTCTACTGGGTTCAACTTTTCACTCTTGAGATTCAGAAGTCCAGAATCCAGGGCTGACCAGCTTGGAAAGTTGGGTTTAATGTCTCTTTTGGTCCAATTTTTTTCTGGGACACTTGGCACTTTTAGCTTCTTTTGAGCAGGCTGGGTCTCAGGCTCATTATCTTCCTCCATGTCTGAGTCACCAGAAAATGCAAGGCTTTGGAGTAGTTCCTTCACTCGAGCTTTGTCTTTTTTTCTCCCTTTTCGGGTCATAGTGCCTGTAGAATATTCCAAGGATGAGATGTATGTCTGGGCCCACAAGTCACCCAGGTGATGGTCCTTCAGAGTGTTCAAATGTGTAACTGTCCTTTCAGTAGGGATCGGAGTACAGGGGATGTGGGGTGCATGACCTCTGGGAAACAAAAAAGAACATGTTATAAAAATCCTGTCTTTCTCAGCTATTTGGGGCACTCAGGAGAGAGGACTCTTGAACCCAGGAATTTAAATCCATCCTGGACAATATAGAGAGAACCTGTCTCAAGAGGAAAAAAGTCCTCAGTCTTAGGCTTTAAAACATGATAAATGCACTAAAGCCTAAATCTTTCGGCAGGCAGAATTACTTACTTGTCATTCCTCACGTTTTCATGGGAAGGACTTTGGCTAGACAACATTTCTGGCCTCTTTCCAACTCTCACTCACTCCTCATGACGTAAGAAATTGTTGAATCTGGAAAAAGGAACTGGGCATCCATGATGCAGCCCCTCCCTCTGTCCTCTTTAAAAGGAGGATGCAGACACCCCATGCTCCTTTTTGCCCCAGGTTGCATTGGGAGGATTGTGCAGAGCGGACATCTGCTGCACTTGTCCTCTGCTGGTAGGAGTCTATTTAGCTCTGTCTCTGAGCTGCTTTATCCACTCTAGGGTCTGCCAGTATAGAGCTCAGGTTTTCAGAACCACCTGTTTTATTCCCATGTCACTGTTAATTAGTTTAGAACTCAGACAAGGAAGGATGTTGTTATTTACCGGGCCTCCTCACACCTCACAGAATTTCTAAACATGGAAGAACTTAGCCTTTCCTAGTTCTACATTTATCTGGGGGACATACTGCTCTGGAAAAAAACCAAAAAAAGAAACTCAGCTGACTGCACTT
The DNA here is from genome assembly GCF_000181295.1 of Otolemur garnettii. NCBI lineage: Eukaryota > Metazoa > Chordata > Mammalia > Primates > Galagidae > Otolemur > Otolemur garnettii. The sequence goes on from NW_003852618.1 coordinate 1,099,001, forward strand.
GAACTGATTTTTATGAGGTTTATGTGGAAATAAGCTAAAGTTACTAAGATGAAAACTATTATTTTACATAAACTTATGTCTAGATATTTGCATTTCACTTATTATCAGTATCAGTGTTTTATCAGTATACTAGCCTAGTTTTAGAAGACCTAGGGCAAAAAAGCAGTGAAAATATTATATTTTAATATAATTTATACTACATATATTTATTTACTTAAAGAATTTATTATCCTAGCTGTCTTCAATGTCAACGTGTATTCAACACATCTATTCTTAAGAATTCCCTGACATTCACCCCTTTAGTCAATCCCAATCCTCTCCTGACAGTGAGCCTTTCTGCTGCTAAAATCTAAATTACAAGAGATACGGTATATTAAGCCCAATACTGGCTCAGCGCCTATGGCTCAAGAGGCTAAGGCGCCAGCCACGTACACCTAAGGTGTCCCCAGCCTGGGCCCGCCAAACAACGATGGCGGCAACCAAAAAATGGCCAGGCGTTGTGGCGGGCGCCTGTAGTCCCAGCTACTTGGGAGGCTGAGGCAGGAGACTCGCTTGAGCCCAGGAGTTGG
>NW_003852618.1:1099614-1107573 GCF_000181295.1 Otolemur garnettii
AAAAAAAAAAAAAAATAGCCCAATACTGTGAGAAAGGAAACAGGAAAAAGAAAGTGAGGTAGAAAGTAGGGTGGCAGTAAGGGACTAGAGGAAGGATGTAGGGCTGTGGGTATAGCTCGGTCTTTGACATATGATTGACCTGACACACCAAACCTGGAACAGGCTACCTTCTCACTTTCTGTTATGAGAAACAATGATTTATCTTTATTCTTATAGACACTGTGAGTCATTAGTCATGGTTTCAGTTAGCTGGCGCTGAATGCCCGCAACAGGCATGCAACAGATTCCTATTCTCCAGTTATAACTCTGAGCTAAGTTACTGAACATTATTTCTCTTCCTTAGCAGAGTTTGGCTCAGTCTTTACTAGCTTAATGAAAGAGAGATCAAAAATTTCGCTTCTCTTCTTAAGCTTCAAGACATTTTTATTTTAGCTGACATTTAACTCCTTGTTTTCTGAAGATGAGCAAATGCCCTGCTCTTTAGCCTAATTATCCTGCCTTGTTTCCTTTCTCCTCTTTTCTCACGTATCTGAGGAGTTAATGGCTTCACCAGAAGCCATCCCTCTGCTGGTGGTTTGTTCCCTGCTTTAGGAGTATCTATATTACATTTTTATTCATTTTCCCAACCAACACTTATGAAGTACCCACTACTATCATTAATTTCTCTACTACTATCATTAATTTCTCCTTCTTTATCACCGTTTGATTTACTCCTTGTTCAGGGCTTCTAATGAAGGTTGAATCAATCCTATGCAGCCTCACTAAATCTTTTTCCAGTTCAGATGATATTTCTTTCTTAACCATCATGGAAGCTTCACTTGTAGATTTCACTTTCATCTAAATTCATCTAAATTCTCTGCCTGGCTTCTTTATCTGCAGCTACATAAGTATGGAAGGGAGCGCAGGGAAGAGTGATTAAGCAGGACACACTGGGTCGGGACAGGATTCTGGAGGAAACTGTGTGCCAAATGAAGGTTTTGTACAATTATGGTATATTAACAATATTCAATAGGTCACCTTCTTAGCATCAGTCCTATGATTGCAGAAGTAAGAGTGGTACTCATTCTGTATTATTCCAGGCAAGCAGGCTTTGACCAACTGATTTCTCTAGTTTCATTCCAAGTTCTTCTTATATCTCTATGATTTGATCCACTTAGCACCGTGGACACTCACCTGTTGGGTGTTCCTGAGATCGCCTGACCTTGTTCCATTTCTTCAGAAGTTTCTTGCTTTGCATTAAACAATCCATCTTTAGTTACAACTTCTTCAGCTAAAATGATACATTAATGATTTTAATGTCATATCTGTGAATTTTGAAAAAACGACCTCCAGTGTTAGGGAATATATGTTCCAAATTAAACCAAACAAATAAAAAAATCAACAGATGTCTGTGTACAGAATAGATGTTCCACATTAAACCAAACAATCAACAGGTATCTTGGGGTTTACAGTTAGTTTCATCAATCCTATAAAACATGACACAATATGGGAAAATGATAAGAAAAGTCAATTAAGGAACAAGAGCTCACTTGGGAGAGGACCCAGAGCACATTCAAAGAAAATTAAACATGAAGCTGGGTGCAGTCACTCATGCCTGTAAGCCTAGCACTAAGGGAGGCCAAGGCAGGTGGACTGCTTGAGCTCATGAGTTCAAGACCTGCCTGAGCAAGAACAAGACCCTATCTCTACTAAAAAAATAAAAAATAAAAAATAAATAGAAAACCTAGCTAGGCGTTGTGGTGGGCACCTGTTAGTCCCAGCTACTGGTGAGGCCAAAGCAAGAAGATCACTTGAGCCCAGGAGTTTGAGGTTGCTAGGGTGACTGAGTGAGAGTCTCAAAAAAGAAAATTAAACATGAACAGTAGTGTTCTCAGTAAAGAGAACATACTCTGAAGTACAGAGGAAGGGAATAGGCAGAGGTGTTCATGAAGCTTCCAAGTATGAAGGGATATGTGAAATGACAAGTCATATAGAAGCCTTGCTAAGAGAGAAAAAGGGATGCGAAGGAGGAGTTGCTGAGGGAAGTCAGGGAATAGGGAGGAATGAGCAGAGATGATAACAAGAGTCAATAAGTGGATGATTAGCAATAGAAGAAGAAAATGTGACTGGAAAGGATGCAAAATGGTAAGAGCTGAGAGAAGTCAGCAAGTAGAGGCCAGAAGAAGGGAATGGGAGGGTGAGAGCGTCTGTAAGAAATGTTGTCTCCCAAGGGCCAATTCAGGGTTAGTGGAGAGAAAAGGAGAGCACAGGCAGGGAACCATCCAGAAGCCTGTCCTTACTCATTAGACTGAGGCTTGCAACCTTCCTCTGAGTTGAGTTCCCACAGAGGTTCCTCTGAGCCAGACTCAGATGTGGCCACTCCCATGGGGCAGGGGCCTGGGCTGTTTCTTCCTCAGTCTTCACTGATGTCTAAAAAAACAAAAAATGACCTCTTTGTTTCCGTTGTGGTAAAAATAGGGGGTTCAGTTGCTAAGGGTATTGAATACTACACTATAGACCAGTGGTACCAACCTCTCAGGGCATTCTTGTAAATTTGTGGGAACGTTTTTTGTTCCCACAATGATGCCTCACCGCTTTATGCCAATGTCATTCATAAGGTGAGGCCAGAGATGATAGACATCCTGCACTGTGTGGGACGGTCCCACACTACAAAGAACTGTCCCATATTCTGTAGGACTTTAAAGTGTCCTACTGAATCAAATCTACAATCAATATAATCCACTGCATCTTGAAGAGTTTTTATAGGGAATTACTAAAAACACCAGTAATTCAAGAACATTACAAACAAGGACGCTGACATAGAATAAAGACATTGTCACAAGAGTTGACTCATTCAGACTATTCTACACAGTTTTATAGCATTTTCTACTATATATTTGGTTGAAAAGTATTTCAGTACAATATTGCAGGTACTGCAAATACAATTAAACTAATTATAAATAAATAATGGAGCCATCTTGAGACTTCTTTTAACAGATTTGGAACCTAATGTGAATGCAGAGATCTCACTAATTTTATTTAAAAAATTGTTTAAAAATATTTCAAACCTAGGTTGAATGATTTCTAAGTTGGAAAAATTATACACAGTAATTAGTTATTTTGCAGGTCATCTATGGTTTTCTATTTTTATATGGCACTTTCTCAAAGGGCTACCATATGGCTTTTCATTAACGTCTTCATTTTTTGTTTCATTTGTCAATCTACCCTTTCTTTCCCATTGCCTGAAAAAGGATACAGTGCTCTGTCTTTTAACAGGCTGAATGTCTGTTTTGACAAAAAGGGGACTTTCAAGACAGAAGATATGTTTTCTCTTTATCACTACTCCATCCCAGACTGCAAACACAGAATTATTTTTGATACTAAAAAGCCAACCTCATTTAAATACAGGCATAACTTGGAGATAGGGCAGGTTCAGTTCCAGACCGATACAACAGAGTATCACAATTTGAGTCACACAATATTTTTTTGATTTTTCAGTGCCATAAAAGTTATGTTTATACTATATAGTAGTCTATTAAATGTGCAATAGCATTATGTCTAAAAAATTCAATAAATATACCTTAATTTAAAAATATTTTACTGTCCTGGGTGCGGTGGCTCATGCCTATAATCCTAGCACTCTGGGAAGCTAAGGTGAGAGGATCCCTTGAGCTCAGGAGTTCAAGACCAGCCTGAACAAAATCAAAACCCTATCCCTACTAAAAATAAAAAAATTAGCCGGGCATCATGGCAGGCACACATTGTCTCAGCTACTTGGGAGGGGGATTGCTTGAACCCAGGAGACTGAGGTTGTTATGAGCTAGACTGATGCTACGGCACTCTAGCCTAGGCAGCAGAGTAAGACTGGTACAAAGGACAAAACTAAGCAACGGACCTAAGATGAACAGAATTCCACCATACTTATCAATTCTCTCAATAAATGTAAATGGCTTGCTCCCAGATTTATGAAACAGACCTTAACTGGTCTGAGCAACATGATATCCTATGACACCATAATCGTGAGGGACTTTAATACTCCTCTGACAGAACAGGACAGACCTTCTAAGCAGAAACTAAACAAAGATATAAGAGACTTAAATGCAACCATAGAACAAATGGGCTTATATACAGAACATACCATCCTAAAACTAAGGACTATATGTTTTTCTCATCAGCCCATGGAACATATTCAAAAATAGATCATATCCTAGGACACAAATCACACCTCAACAAAATTAAAAGAACTGAAATTATACCTTGCATCTTCTCAGATCACAAGGCAATAAAGGTAGAAATCAACTCCAACAAAAATTATGATCCCCACACGAAGGAATGGAAATTAAACAACCTTATGCTAAATGACAGGTGGGTCAAGGAAGAAATAAATGAGGAAATTTCTTAATTCCTTGAACATAACAACAATGAAGCTACAAGTTACCAAAACCTGTGGGATAATGCAAAAGTAGTCCTAAGGAAGAAATTTATTGTATTAGATGCCTACATCCAAAAAACAGAGAGCACATCATCAACCTAATGAATCATCTTAAGGAAATGGAAAAGGAAAAACAATCTAATCCCAAATCTAGCAGAAGAAAGGAAATAACCAAAATTAAATCTGAAATTAATGAAATTAAAAAGAAAACAATCATTCAGAAAATTAATGAAACAAAAAGTTAGTTCTTTGAAAAGATAAAAAAAAAATTTGAAAATCTATAAACCTTTGGCCAGATCAACTAGAAGCAGAAAAGTAAAATCTCTAATAACCTCAATCAGAAGTGAAAAGGGGGAAATAACAACAGATACCACAGAGATACAGGAGAGTATCTCTGGCTACAATAATTAACTCTGGACCCAGAAGCTTGACAAAATGTAGGAAATGGATCAATACCTGAAATCATACCATCTCCCTAGACTGAACCAGGAAGAAATAGAGCTCTTGAACAGACCAATCTCAAGTACCAAGATTGAAGAAACAATAAAAAATCTTCCAACAAAAAAAATCCCTGGACCAGAATGGTTCATACCACAATTCTACCAAATCTTAAAAGATATGCTTGTACCTATACAACAGAACCTAGTCCAAAACATTGAGAAGGAACCTTCCCCAACATATTCTATGAAGCAAACATCACCCTGATACAAAAACCAGTTAACGACACAATGAAAAAGAACTAAAGACCAATTTCACTAATGAAAACTGATGCGAAAATACTCATAAAATCTTAACCAATAAATTATTAACGACACACTAAAAATTATACATCATGATCAAGTAGGCCTCATCCCAGGGATGTAAGGCTGGTTTAATATATGCAAATCTATAAATGTAATACACCATATCAAAAGAAGTGAAAACAAATACCACATCATCCTCTCAATTAACACATTCAACAAAATTCAGCATCATTTTCTTAAGAACCCTTAAGAATATAGGCATAGGTGGCACATTTCTTAAACTGATTGAAGCTATCTAGGACAAACCCACAGCTAATATCATACTGAATGGAGTAAAACTGAAAGCTTTTCCAGTTAGAACTGGAACCAGACAAGGATGTCCTTTGTCGTCACTACTATTCAACACAGTTCTGGAAGTTCTAGCCAATGCAATCAGAGAAGAGAAAGTTATAAAGAGCATCCAAATGTGGGCAGAGGTCAAACCTTTGCTTTTTGCTGATGGTATGATCTTATATTTAGAAAACTCCAGAGATTCAATCACAAGACACCTGGAAATGATCAAGAAATGCAGGGTATAAAATCTCAGGACATAAAATCAATGTCCACAAATCAGAAGACTTTGTATATGCCAATCAAGGCAAGTTGAGAAGCCAAAGACACAATTCCCTTCACAGTAGCTTCAAAGAAAATGAAATACCTAGGAATATACCTAAGAAAAGAGGTGAAGGACCTCTACAAAGAGAATTATTGAACCCTAAGAAAAGAAATAGCAGAAGATATTAACAAATGGAAGAACATACCATGTTCTTTGCTGGGAAGAGTCAACATTGTTAAAATTTTTATACACCCAGAACAATCTACAGATTCAATGCAATCCCCATTGAAATACCAACATTGTAACTTGAAGAACCAAAAATATGATTCTTCATTTTGTATGGAACCAGAAAAAAACCTGTATAGCCAAGGCAATTCTTATTAATAATAATAATAATCATAATCATAAAGCTGGAGGCATCAATCTACCAGACTTTAGGTTATATTACAAGTTTGCAGTGATCAAAAGCATTGGCACAAAAATACAGAAATATGGAACCAAATAGAAAAAGAAGAGATGAAACTAATCTCTTATAGCCATCTAATCTTTGATAAGCCAAACAAAAGCATACACTGGGGGGAAAAATCCCTATTCAATAAATGGCTCTGGGAGAACTGGATAATCAGATGTAAAAGGCTAAAGTGGACCTGCACCTCTCACCACTTACAAAAATTGACTCAAGATGGATAAAAGATATAAATCTAAGACATGAAATGATAAAAATCCTAGAAGAAAGTGTGGGGAAACCTCTTGTGGATGTCGGACTGGAGAAAGATCTTATGAAGAAGACTTCAGCAGCAATTGCAACAATAAAAATAAACAAATGAGACTTAATTAAATTGAAAAGCTTCTGCACAGCTAAGGACACAACAATTAAAGCAAATAGACAACCTTCAGAATGGGAAAAGATATTTGCATGTTACAAATCTGACAAAGGCTTGATAACTAGTATCTATAGAGAACTCAAATTCATCAACAACAAAAAAAGCAAACAATCCCATCTACCATTGGGCAAGACACATGAACAGAACTTTCTCTGAGGAAGACAGGGATGGCTGACAAACATATGAAAAAATACTCATTGTCCCTAATCATCAAAGAAATGCAAATCAAAACCACCCTGAGCTATCACCTACCCCCAATGAGAGTAGCCACATCACAAAGTCTCAAAGTAGCAGATGCTGGTGTGGATATGGAGAGAGGGGAACACTTTTACACTGTTGGTAGGACTGAAAACTAATACAGCCTCTTTGGAAAAAAGTATGGAGAATCCTCAAAGAACTCAAATTAAGCCTATTTGATCCCACAATCTCATTACTAGGTATCTACCCAGAAGAAAAAAAATCATTCTGTCATAAAGATATTTGCACTAGATTGTTTATCACAGGTCAATTTACAATTGCCAAGATGTGGAAACAACCTAAATGCCCATCAACCTAGGAATGGATTAACAAACTGTGGTATATGTATACCATAGACTACTATTCAGTCATAAAAAAGACGGAGACTACATCTTTTGTATTAACCTGGATGGAATTAAAACACATTCTTCTTAGTAAGGTATCACAAGGATGGAGAAGCAAGTATCCAATGTGTTAAATACTAATATGAAGCCAGTGGACAATCTAATACATGCCTAAGAGAAAAATTCAGTTCAATTCAAATTGGGGGGTGGGGAAGTAATGGAGGGGGGACAGGAGAGGAAGGGATAAAAAATGAATTTAAAAAATATATTTCTTTTTGTCTTTTCTCTTTTTTCCTTTCTTTCTTTTCTTTTCTTTTCTTTTTTTTTTTTTTGAGACAGAGTCTCATTCTGTTGTCCAGGCTAAAGTGCCATGTCTGGTTAGCTCAGAGCAACCTCAGTCTCTTGGATTCAAGCAATCCTCCTGCTTTAGTCTCCCAAGTAGGTGAGACTACAGGCACCTGCCATAATGCCTGGCTAATTTTTCTATTTTAGTAGAGACAAGTTCTCACTCTTTCTCAGTCTGATCTTGAACTCCTGAGCTCAAGGGATCTTCCCATCTTGGCCTCCCAGAGTACTAGGATTACAGGCATAAGCAGTTGGCCCACAAAATGTATTTCTTAAGTAATAAGACCTAAAAGTCAAGATTATTGGCTTGGCACCTGTGGCTCAAGTGGCTAAGGTGCCAGCCACATACACCTAAGGTGGCAGGTTCGAATCCAGCCCGGACCCGCTAAACAACAATGAC
>NW_003852618.1:1107796-1138579 GCF_000181295.1 Otolemur garnettii
ATGGCATCACAGCTCACAGCAACCTCCAACTCTTGGGCTTAAGCGATTCTCTTGCCTCAGCCTCCCAAGTAGCTGGGACTACAGGCACCCCCCACGACACCTGGCTATTTTTTTGTTACAACTGATTAGCTGGCCTGGACCAGGTTCGAACACACCACCTTCAGTGTATGTGGCTGGCACCGTAACCACTGTGCTACGTGTGCCGAGCCTCAACATTATTTCTTAATTCATGGGTTGCAGAATGCAAGTTGTGTTAGCAGGAAAGGAAACATTAATCTCCTTGTACAAGTCCATTATACCTCTTGTATGACCAAGCTTATTGTCAATGAGCAGTAATATTTGAAAAGGAATCTTTTTTTTTCTCAGCAGTAGGTCTCAACAATGGGCCAAAACTACTCAGTAAATCATATTGTTAGCATATATGCTTGCCATCAAGAGGTGAAAGAGGCTTATCTTTTGGCCTATCTCAGCTTTAAACACACCTTCACTGAACTTAATCATTTCTGGCTTTGATTTAAAGTAAGAGATGTGATAGTCTTTCTTTTACCTGACACTTAGAGGCCACGGTGCAATTATTAAATGGCCTCATTTCAATATTGTTGTTTTGGGGAAGAGGGAGGCCCAAAGAAAGGGAGAGACAAGGGGGAATAGCTGGTCAGTGGATGAGGCAGAACACACCATTTACTAATTAACTTTGTTATCTCATATGGGCGTGGTTTACAGTGACCCAATACAATTACAATAATAACATCAAAGATCACCATTGATCACAGATCACCATAACAGACATAATAATAAAAAAGTTTATAACATTGCAAGCACACTGATCACAGATCACCATAACAGATATAATAATAAAAATTTGGAAATACTGCAAGCATTACCAAAATGTATAGACATGAAATGAGCACATCCTATTGAAAGAATGATGCCCATAGACTTGCTTGATGCAGGGTTGCCACAAACTTTCCATTTATAAAAAATGCAGTGTCTGCTGATGCAATAAAGCAGAGTGCAATTAAAAGGACATATGCTTGCAATATCATACCTCCTGATTTTCTCCCCCTTTTCAATATGTAGTTTGTCTTGAAATCCATATGGGTTTCCTGGGCTCTCATAATAAAGTACCATAAATTGCATGGTTTAAAACAACAGAATTTTTGTCTTTTTCCTTGGATGGTGCCTAAAGAAAAAAAAATTTTTAAACCCCAGAATTTTATTATCGCTTTTCTGGAAGTTAGAAGTTCAGAATCAAAGTATGAACAGGTCCATGTTCTCTCTGAAAACTCTAGGGGCAAAACTTCCTTGCCTCTCTTCTAGCGTCTGGTGGTTGTTGGCAAGCCTTGGCAAGTAGATGCATCAGACAAATCTCTGCCTCAGTTTTGATCTGGCATTCTCCCTGTGTGTCTGTCTTCACATGGGCTTCTTATAAGGATACCAGTCATTGGATTTAGGGCTCACTGTAATCCATTATGACCTTATCTTAACTTGATTACATCTAAGAAGAGCCACACACTTTGGTATGCTTTATTCCTGCCAAAACTCAGGTTGAAATTTATTACCAGTGTAATCATGCTGAGATGAGGTGGGTCATTAGAAACCTGCCCTCATGAAGATAGTAATGCAATCTCAGGGGAGTGAGTGAGTTCATGAGATGTGAAGTTGTACCTTGGATATACAGAGTTTTTCCATTATTATCACCAAATACTGGATATGTGGTGAACACTGAGAATATAAATGAGTTTGAGAAGAGTCCTTTGCTCTCAGGCTGGGGAGAGAAACCAGAGACTTCAAAAGACAAAGCATCAGTCACTCAGCATCAAATGAGTGTAGGTACTTTCTGAAACCAGGGGCCTAATTCCACCTCTTACTCCCATGCCTTGAGATTCAGGTGTGCTTCCTAAACATGGTATAGAATGAAACAGTGACATGACATGTCATCAATATCAGCTCCTTAACGGATGTGCACATGGTGTGTGATATTCTGTGACAAGTTTGAGGCAGAAAGATGGAAAGGCTTAGGATGACAAATGTCAGCTAAGAGAAGGGCAAGCAACAGGTGGCCAGAAAGGAGGGCCACTGCTGAAGTTTCTTTAAGCCTGGGCAACCTGCTCACCCAGGTTGGGTTAAGCTCAGGCACTGCTCACTTATCTCTGGGGCTTTCTTCCTGGAGATGGGCTAGTCTAAATGAAACCCGATGGCCTTTAGGAGTGCCCTTTGTTGGGAACCTAACCCCCTCCCCAATTTCTTATGTTTATTAAATATCCATAAATTAAGATGTGCACCTTATTTATTATTTGAGATAGAGCATCACAACTGCTTTTACTCCATCAGAAATTCGAAAATGCTAAAACCTTGGGGTCACCTACCCTCAAAATCAAGTGGGGTTTATGAACTCATAAGGTGCTTTACAGTAATGTACTTTTATACACATACATAAAAAATTATAATCACAAATGAAAATAAAGGGAGAGGTGGAAGAAGCTGGCAATAGAAGAAAGATCAAGCAGAGAACAGAAGATGAAAGAAAAGAAGGAGAGAACAGAGAGACAAGGCAAAGAGGAAGCAGGAAAGAGGAAGATGAAGAGAGAGGAAAGGAAATAAAGAAGCAGAAATGTTAGCCATGAGCTAGGAGAGCCTTTGAGAATCTGCCATGTTAGGAGATACTGATCCCAAAGGAACCTATAATACTCAAAATAGTGATGATGACCACATAGTGCCAGCCACTGTGTTGTTACTTAAAAAGATTAGATTACTTTCAATCCTCATAATAATCATAAAAGTACAAATTATTGTCTTCATTTATCTTAGGCACATTCAGAGGGATCAAAGCTGAGGGCAATGTGCACAGAAGTCAAATAGATAATTGTTGACTGACCAGATGAATGACCTATTAAATAACTTTCCCAGGTCACACAGTTGGCAGGCAGCAGAACATGGATTCTAGAAGTCTGTCTTTACTGTAACTTTTCTTTCTGGATTCTCTTTTTCCTGTCCTGCAGCTTGGGGAGGTAATGCTTCTCTCAGTTGCACAGCGCCAGGAACAGGGATGAATTGTGTTGCAAAGTGGCTCTTCCAAGCCCCCTTGGTTCATAATACCCTTGGATTATGCTTTCTGCTTTCTACCATGAAGGACAGACAATACAGAGATATGGGCTGCTATAACTACCACACAACAAAGGCAAGAACATTCCCACAGCCCTGAGAGAGGTACACAAGGCTCTTTCCAGCCTCCTAAGTTTAGAAAGTGAAGAATTCTAGTTCTAACAGAAGCTAAAAGCTGAGGCCCAAGACTACTGACCTGCAGCAAAGCACTGGCCTGTTCTTGAGATACGCAGAATGAAGGCAGAGATCATAATCATTCAGCTGCCAAAATAACATGTCTTAATGTGAAGCAATGTTCCTCCTAAAATTGCTCTAATGCCTAAGCTTCTAAAAGATAACAAAAAAACAGCATCCCTTGGAGAATGGGAGGAGGCAAGTTTACCAAATACCTTAAACTACAAAGAGTCACTTGAAATACTGTAAAATCAGAGCTAGACTGATAAGACTCTATGGTTAATGTTTGATTTATTAATTTTTATATTTAAGGTTCACTTCTGAATACTGTCTTTAAGGAGAACAGGTGTATCTTCAGAAATTCAAAAATTCTCAGAGTATACAGAGTTCCTTCTTTAAATTATCCAATCATGGTTAGGGATGAGGAATTTCCTGAAAGAAACAGCTTTGAAACATCTTGATTGTCAAGACCTGGTAGGCACAACAGTGTAAAGGAGAGAGCTACAAGCTACATTTTTTTCATCTTGATGTGTTCATAGATTAACTAGTGAAAAAGAATGCAGATATAAACTGCATTTGATGTCCAAAGAGCTGAATTATAGTTATAGCTATGTGACCTTGGGTCACAGCCTCTCTAAATTTCTAATTCCTCACCTATATAATAGGAAGAACACAGTCTATTTTACAGGGTTAATGAAGATTAAATGAGACATTTTCAAGATAAGCAACAATACAAGGAACACAAAATTACCAAATGAAGAGCATATGTGGTAATTCTAACCCAAAATATAACAGAACACAGTATCATTTTTCTTTGTTCTGGACACAAGGGAATACTATGGAATCTTTTTATGGTTGTTGTTGTTGGTAAAAAAAAAAAAAAAAGCCTTGCCCTAATTCACTTTATTATTATTATTACCATTATTATTATTATTATTTTTGAGACAGCATCTCACTCTGTCAACCCTGGTAGAGTGGAGTGGCATCATAGCTCACAGCAACCTCAAACTCCTGGGTTCAATCAATCCTCTAGCCTCAGCCTCCCAAGTAGCTGGGACTACAGGTGCCCATCACAATGCCAGCTAGTTTTTCTATTTTTAGTACAGGGTCTCACTCTTACTCAGGCTGGTCTTAAACTCCTGAGCTCAGGCAATCCACCAACCTTGGCCTCCTAGAGTGCTAGAATTACAGGTATAAGCCACCACACCTGGCCTGCCCTGATTCCCTTTTATTATGCCAAACCAAACAGTTTTAAAAGCACACTGTAATATGTACACCATGGAATATTATACAGACTTAAAGAAAGATGGAGACTTTACCTCCTTCATGTTTACATGGATGGAGCTAGAAAATATTCTTCTTAGCAAAGTATCTCAAGAATGGAAGAAAAAGTATCCAATGTACTCAGCCCTACTATGAAACTAATGTATAGCTTTCATATGAAAGCTATAACCCAATTATAGCCCAAGAATATGGGGAGGCGAGGGGAGGGGGGAGGATAGGTAGAAGGAGGGTGATTGGTGGGACCATACCTATGGTTCATTTTACAAGGGTACCTGTGAATCTTTCTAAATGTAGAATATAAATGTCTTAACACAATAACTAAGAAAATGACATGAAGGCTATGTTAACCAGTTTGATGAAAAGAAAACTGGTTTCAGATTGTATATAGAACCAGCACACTGTACCCCATGACTGCATTAATGTATACAGCTATGATTTAACAACAACAACAAAAAATCCACTGTAAAATAAAGCAGATCCACTGACAGAAAAAGGGCTAAGTTAAGAAGGGGGAAGGTGGCAACAGAAAACAGAAGGAGATAAAGATATAATGCAGTAAGGAAAGAAGAAAGAGATCAAAGGTGACAGAAAATTTTAGAGATCATAGATCAGATCAGACTTTGTGTTTGCTCCTGAGTTAGAAGGCATTGGAAAGGCATTGGAGTTAGGCCTAAGAAAGGAGCAAAGAAATGTTTTTAGGCATATGAAATTTTGTTACAAACACCAGTCCACTGCTATACATCCCTGCCAAAGACAAAATAGGAGAAAATGGATTTAAGTTGCAATGAACCAGATGATATCTCAAAGTTCTTTCTACATCATCATATCTAAATACCTAATAATGCAGCTGACATGAAGAATCAATTACAATTGAGACAGGCAAAAATATTCTAGAGTTTTCATTTTAAATCTAGTATTTCATGGCAGGTAAGGATGCAATATTATACACATACACATAAATAACACAATTGCTAAAAATCACATTTTTTATTTTAAAAAAGGTTTCAAGGACACCCAACTTTTTAATGATAAAGTTAGAGCTTCTTGGTTTGAATTTAAAGGCCTCCATAAATGGCCCCAACTAACCTTCCCATTCCCTCTACTCGATCTTTTCCCTAAAGAAACCCTATCCTCTAGCCATGTTGGTTGACTAGCATTGGAGGAAGAGATGCTGCTATGCCTGGAAAACTGACCTTCTGGTCTCAGGTAACCTGTAGAAATGTGTTGGGTTTATAACTACTAGTTAGGCAGGTCCTTAGCCAGAGTCTTAAGAAAATTTAGGAGGAGCTAAGAGGATATAAGAAGGCCTTGAGAATGACTAGGTGTACTTTCTGAAGGACAAGGAGTATCTTTATCCCCATACCATACATACCACTGCAGTGGTGCATCCTTATCGGGGCTTAGAGGATCAAGGAAAAGCACCCCTAGGCCCAGGATCCAGCTATATGAGCCATCTCATGCAGTTTTTAAAGTCTTCACACACATTAAAGAATTCTATATTCTATGACCACTGTTATCTGTCAATTACCATCACCATTCTTACAACTACTCACATTCATTCTTCATTGTCTCTCTTCTCTAATCAAATGAAATAAAATCAATTTCAGTAGAGAATGTTCATCATCTAAAAGTAAATGAGAATGCTTATCTCATTTTTGCTCCACTCCAAATCCTTCAAGGTACAATGCCGGGATCACCTCTCTTGGAAAACTTTCCCAGCTCCCAAGACTATAGAGCTCCCTAACATCTATAAACTTTTTTCACATAAATAAAACACTGGAGCTTCATGCAGGGGTAGACAATCAGCCATGTACACAGGGAACTATCAAATTCCATTTATGCTGCAAAGGGTAAATATCACAAATAATCTGAGCCCTATACATTTTATTCCCCTCTAATGTTCTTGTATCATTGATTATATGAGCCATTCTGCACTTACTATCAAAATATCAGCATTCACAAATCAACAGTTTGGTGATTGGTAAACCAATTCCCTGAAATCATATGCAAAATTTTTTATGTGCATGCATTTTTCCAGGGAAGAGAAGAAATATACATAGTTTTCAACAAATACTGGGAGAAAAAAATCTTCCTCTCAAGAGTTAAAAATATTCCTTTATAAAGTTCTAAGGTCTCTTCATTGAAGAGTATCTGTGTGCTTTTATCTGTGCTCTTCAATGAGTCTGTAGACACAAACTTTACATTCTTTGCATGGCTTACCCTATTGCCAGATGCCTCCAGCAAGCTGAAATATACCTAATAGTTGGGATGCTTTAACTGGAGGAGAAGCCCAAACATGGAAAGTAAGAGACCCTGCACAAGGGTTAGTGCACTCCAAATTGAGAAAAGGGAGAATCTATTACACCCTAGTTTCTAGTTTAAGTTGCATTTAAAAAGATTAAAAGATCAGAACCAAAGAGGATACTGGAGAATATGTTACCACAGGAAAAAGTATAAACTTGTGGGAAGTCACCAAGTAAATATTTTTAAACATCCACAAGTGTAGAATTAAAAATGTAGAATAGAAACATGTTGTTGACAGGGAGTTTTAGTCAAAGGTCAGGAGACTTAAATTCTAGAAGTGGCTCTGCCTCTGTTGACCTTGAGCAAGGTCTTAAACTTTCTGAATTTTAGCTTTCCTAAGTATTGTGGGTGTTGATAAGACCTTAAAATTCTACCATTTTAAAATTCTCTAAGTTTTCAAAAGTTTGTATAGATACAGGGTTAGACATAAAAATAAAACTTGACATTGGTGAAAGGTACAAACTTGCAGTCGTAAGATAAATAAGTTCTGGAGACCTAAGGTACAGCATGGTGATTGTAGTTGGTAAAAATGTATTGTATACTTGAAATCTACTAAGAAAGTAGATCATAGGTATTTTTACTATACACACACAAAACGGTTAATTGTGAGTAGATGGATACGTTCATTAGCTTGTGGTAGTCATTTCACAAGCTCATGAACACATCCTAGAAAAAATGCTGCATACTTCATTTTTTTTTTCTTTGAGACAGAATCTCACTATGTTGCCCTAGGTAGAGTGCCATGGCATCACAGCTCATGGCAACCTCAAACTCTTGGACTTAAGCGATTCTCTTTAGCCTCCCAAGTACCTGGAACTACAGGCGCCCGCCACAATGCCCAGCTATTTTTTGTTGTAGTTGTCATTGTTGTTTAGCTAGCCCGGGCCAGGTTTGAACCCACCAACCTTGGTGCATGTGGCCGGCGCCATAACCACTGTGCTACAGGTGCTGAGCCACGCATACTTCATTGTTCAATATTACTAGAGTCGCTACTTGGCCAAGGAATGTACTTTAAAGGTAATTGTAGTGCTATTCAGCGATGAGCTATGTAGCACTTAAGAAGAATCCAAATTGAGAGGCATTCTCAAAAAAAAAAAAACTGGCCTATACTCTTCACAAATATCAATGTCATGACAAAGAAAGACTGAGCAGCTATTCCAAATTCATGGAATTTAAAGAGTCACAGCAACTAAATGCAATGTGTGATGCTGGCTTATATTCTAGATTGGGGGAACTGACATAAAAAAACACTGTTGGGAAACATGGTAAAATCTGAATAAAAAGTAGTATTATAAGATAGTATCATAATAATTTTAAATTCTCTAAACTTGATTACTTCTCTTCAGGTTATAGAAGAGAATGTCCTTGATCTTCAGAAATAACATCGGTAAAGAGATATCATGTAGGCAACTAACTCTCAAACGGTTTGAGGAAAAATAAAAGTGTATGTGTGTATATACTTATACATATGCATAATGAATGAGAGAGAGAGAACATGCACTTGTTTGCACAAGTGGAGTAGTGGGCAAATCGTGAAACAAATGTTAACAACCAGTGAATCCAGGCGAAGAGGATACAGGAATTCTCTGAACTACCCTCTCGGTATTTCTTTATTTCATTAATCTTTTTAGAGACAAGGTCTTGCTTTGTCACTCAGGCTGGAGCACGGTGGCACAATTATAGCTTATTGTATCCTCAAACTCCTGGGCTTAACTGATTCTCCTGCCTCAGCCTCCTGAGAAACTAGGACTACATTTTCCAATACTTCTATAAGTTATAAATTATTTCCAAATAAAAAGTTAGAAGTTAACATAGATGTTCCCCATTTCTTCTCCCACACCACCACACATATTCTCTTCCTACCTGGTGTCCTCTGTTTCCACTTCTGGTTTCTAGATTCTCCAGCACTGTCACTACTTCCTCCCCACTCTCCAGAGGATACCTCTGTACCCGGGCCTGGAGGTCTCTGGGTAGGATGGTCAGGAACTGCTCCAGCACCAGCAACTCGAGGATCTGTTCCTTGGTGTGCATCTCTGGCCTTAGCCATTGATGACAAAGTTCTCGGAGTTGGGCTAAAGCTTCCTGGGGCCCAGAAGCCTCCTGGTAGCAGAACTGTCGAAAGCGCAAACGGCAGAGCTCCTGAGTGTGGGAACTGCCCTCTTGGGCACTACACACCTGCTCCCAGGTGGGATCTTCCTCCTTCAATTTCACAAAGCCAACTTCATTTTCAAGAGCAGGGCCAGGCAAAGCTTCATACATGTTGAGCTTAAAGGATAGGAAAAGGTTCACTTAGCCGGGGTCTGTGTTTCAGAAATGTATAGCTGAGCATAACTAGTATTAATAATATGCAAATTTTAAGAGAGCCAAAACTCTATGTACTTATATATATATATATATATTTTCAGCTTTAAAAATATGGAATGCTTCACGAATTTGCATGTCATCCTTGCACAGGAGCCATGCTAATCTTCTCTGTATCATTCTAATTTTAGTATATGTGCTGCTGAAGTGAGCACTATGTATATGTATATTTTTGTCCCCATTCTAGGTAAAGCCCAAAAGCTGAACCTACTTACCTCTATTATCAGTGAAATTAATAAGAAGCTGATCTTTAACACTAGAGTGGTTGAGCCCAAAGGTAGGAATGTAAGATATGAAAGAAGAAGGGTTAACAATAAGAATGTTTGGGCTGCTACATGTTAGCTGAGGAGAGGAGTAATTTTACCCATTAAGCTAGATAACTACCTTCAAGGCCAAATAATACAATCTCAGAGGTCATTTGTGTCTGTGCATCTCTCATTGAATATTCTACCCTAAATGTAGGTGTGGTAGACTGTTCCAAAGTCTCCCTACTCAGACATACCACACTCTCGTCAAGAGGTGGAATCTACCCTTCCGTGGAATCTATGCTGGCCTATGACTTGCTTTGACCAACCAAATATGGCAGAATTGAGATAGGGAACTGATAGGTCCTGCTTTAAGTACTGCTTTGGGCATTGCCTAACTGAGTCAGGAAGTCTCAAAACAAAGTGTCAAATTGCTCTGATCAAAACAGGATGGAGGCAGGGCAAGTTCCAACAGGTTAGAACCAAGGTGGTGAAACACCATCCCTACTATGAATATTCCTCCCCTTATTTAGCCTATAATTTAAGTTGTTGCTTAAATAGAAAGGCAATAGGAGCCAGGGAGCCAGTTTTCTTCTGCAGTGAGAACTTGCTTCTGCTCTGTAGAGTAGACTTTTTATAGTTTCTGAGTAAATCTTGCACTCACTTTATATATCAGCTCTCTCCTGAATTTGCTTTTTCAGGAAGCCAAGGAACTACTTGGACTTCAAAAGGTTCCCAGCACCAAAAGTCACATTCTTGACTTTCAGAATGATACTGTAAGAGAAAGTGGCCTCGTGACTCCTGGCACACTGTCATTGACTGCCATGCTGTGAAGAAGCCCAAGCTAGCCATGCAGAAAGTCATGTGAATGAGAACCAAGATACCCAAGCTTAAGCCCAGCTGGGCCTAATGCTCAGATGATTCATCAGCTGAATGCAAGTATATGAGCTATATGAGTAACTCCAGGTGAGATGAGCAGTAGAACTGACAAGTCAACACACACAATCCTGAGAAATAAGTAGCTGGGATTACTTTCAGCCACTAAATTTTGAACTTTTATTTATTTTATTTTATTATTATTATTATTATTTTTGAGACAGGAGCCTCAAGCTGTCCCCCTGGGCAGAGTGCCGTGGCATCTCAGCTCACAGCAACCTCCAACTCCTGGGCTGAAGTGAGTCTCCTGCCTCCACCTCCCAAGTAGCTGGGACCACAGGCGCCCGCCACAACGCCTGGCTATTTTTTTTGGTTGCAGCCATCATTGTTGTTTGGCGGGCCTGGGCTGGGGATTTGAACCCGACACCTTGGGTGTACATGGCTGGCACCTTAGCCACCTGAGCCACAGGTGCCGAGCCACTTTTATTTATTTTTGATATGACATAGGTAACTGAAACAGTATACATGATAGCATCAAGTTCTTTTTTTTTCTCTCCTCTCACTTTCTCCTTTTGTGATCTCAGGCATAATTTCAATACATCTCTACTCCAAGAAGACTCAAATCTCTGGCTCCAATTTGCCTTTCACACTCCCAATCTATACCTTGAAATGCCAGCAACTGTGGGTCTCTCCTGCACTATAATTTCATCACATCCCAAACTGAAATCAGAGTCCCTCAAAACTACATTCACTCTATAATTTCTCCATTCTACTGGTATCATTATCTTCTTCATGCACTCAGTCTTAAAATCTGCCTTTATATACAATCACTCTGAGTTCAGTTAATTCTTCGAAACGCCTCTTGCTACCATTTCTTCCTTTTAATTTCTTTACTATATTTTCATTCACTATTACAATAATTTTCTATGGGGTATTCCTGTCCAACTCCCCCATCCGTTGTCATTGGATTAATATTTCCTAAAGCACAATCCTGACTCCATTCAACAAACCTCCAAAAAATGAATTTTAATTACTCCTTGATGAACTAAATTCAAACTCCACAGGATCTGATCTTTACTGGATTTTACTGATTTGTCACTCAATAAACGTTTATGGAACATCGCATTATTTTGCAGGCATAAAGCTAACTCTAGAATAAAAGATACAGTTCCTATCTATGGTCTCGCTAAATTCATCACCTCACCGCCATGCTGAATACTCAAACTTTTTCTGTTGACTTTATGCCTTCACAGCCAAAACTGCCCTTCTAACTGTAAATTCCCAAGACTACGAGCAAATGACCTATGTAAAACCTTCCCTGGCCACCCCTAAAAACTACTGTTCTGTCCTCTCTAAGCCACACAGGTAGAGATGGGGTGTTGCCACGGAAGCTGTACCGCCCCTCCATCTCGTATTACAAATTCCCCTCCTCGATCCCCACCATTTCTTGAGGAAGAAGGTTTATCTCTACACAGACTCTACAAGCCTGGCGTGTACTGGGTATTCAACAAATATTGATGGACTTCTTGATAAATGCACGCAGACGTACCTGAGATGCCAGTAGCCAGGACAGGTTGGCAGGTCCAGAACGTTATCTGACTGAGATCCCACCCCAGCACCTAGCACAGCGGCTGACACATAACGGGCAGGCAATAGTGCGTCCCTAGTTGTTTAACAGACCAAAAGTTCAGCGACAGTGCACAACAAAGACTTGGCCGACCTCGTGAAAGCCTCCCATGGGAGCGCCGAGGCCCAGGGTTCCACAGTCGGGGTCGCCGGCCGCCTCATCGGAGCCCAGGCCGCGGGCGAGATGGTCTCTCCGGCGCTTCCTGCAGCCAGGCTGGGGCCGAGAGCTGCGGGTGCTGCGGGTCCGGGAGCCTAGTAGCGGCGTTCGGCCGGTTCCGTGCCTCTCTAGGAGCGCCACCGCTAGTCTCTCTGATGCGCCAGGCGGTCCCCTGCTGCCCCCTGCCGCTTGGCCCAGGCCTCTCTTGGCGCCTGCCCGACGCCAGACCCATCCTGATGGCTCAAACGCATTTAGGTAAATCATTTCAGTTAAAAGCCACAGAATGGTAAAGACAAGGTGGAATTTCTTTGGGGGCATCACAGGTTGGTAGAAGATACAGATCAATAAATATTGCAATACAGCAAACAATACAAATTACTTTCTTTTCATTAAATGTGCAGATTATATATGCACAATATAAACTCGAGTTGTATAAAGACTATGAAACAAAAAGTGTCCCACTCCTTAGAGTTAACCATTGTTAGTATTTTGTGTATATCTTCCCAGGACACTACCTGCCACGTGGTAGTACTCAATAAACATTTTGTTTAGTGAATAAATTTGTATCTATGTAGGGGCAAGACACTTCCCCTCAAAATTTGCTGAAAGATCAATTCATAATTAAGGCAGATTAATAAAAGAAAGGATTACCATCTGCACAGGGAAAAATCAGAGTGGTAACCCAGTTTTCTAACGGAATTCAATATCTGTATAGGGGTCTTGTAGAGGGGAAGGGGGATGTTGAGGAGCACAGGGCCTAAACGTTGCTAGGGAGGAGGAGGGGATGGGAGAGAAATAGATTGACTTATATATTATATTAATCTGGGAGACAGGTATTTATGACCCAAATGACTTGGGCCTAGTTCATCTATATTCCCCACCCTCATTTCTGAAATATTTTGAAATAACAGAAGGAGGAAGGGGAGTCAATTGTCCCCTTTGATCTTCTGATACAGTCAGTTCAGTTTATGCAGGTAGAGGGAAGACCTCTTCCAGTGTTTCTTGACCTTCGGTGACCTTCAATTCAAAATATTTATACCAGGGACTCATCTTTTGGGATGAAATTTCCCTAGTTCCTTCACTACATATTTTAAAATACTTATGGGGTCAGAATATAATTTTGCACCTAGCTCTTTTCAGTTACGATAGCTTGGAGATCATTCCATATTAACTTATTCTTTTTTGTTGTTGTTTGTTTTTGAGACAGTCTCACTTTGTTGCCCTTGGTAGAGTACTGTGCCATCACGGCCCACAGCAACCTCAAACTCTTGGGCTTAAGTGATTCTCCTGCCTCAGCCTTCCAAGTAGCTGGGACCACAGCCACAGGCACCTGCCACAATGCCTGGCTATTTTTTTTTTTTTTTTTTTTTTTTAAGAGACGAGGTCTTGCTGTGGCTCAGGCTGGTCTCAAATTCATGAGCTCAGGCAATCCACCCACCTCAGCCTCCCAGTGTCCAAGGATTACAGGTGTGAGCCACCTTGCCCGGCCACATTAACTTATTCTTTAACAGCTAAATAATACTCCATTGCATGATTGTACCATAATTTACTTAACTATTCCTAGTGATGCTGAAGGAGGTAAGGAAATTTCACCCCAAAATATGATTCCTTGGCATAAATAATATTTTAAGTGAACAGGCCATTTTTTATCAGAAAGCACTGGCCTCTCCTCTATAAAACGTGGAGTAACGTGATTTAGAATCAGAAAAGGGGGTGCTGGACTCCTTATCACATAGACCTGGCCCTAAGGTCATTTGATACACTGAGGCAAGAAAAGTAAAAAGCAGAACTAAAAGAGTCTGTCCAAGCCACCCTGTGTAGGCCTCAGCCAAGCCGCAGGCGTTTCTATTGTCTGCGTGTTTCTACCCTGACATACCTGGGGCCTAGATTGTAATCTAGTAACTTCTTTGGGCTTCCATTGCCTTTGAGGGCAGGTGGCCAAAGGTCTCAAGGACACAGGCGAATCTGACTTTCCCCTTGAGGATGATGTCATGTCTCACGCTTTATTTCATGACCCTCACGTGCACTCCCACCCTGAAAAGTGGATAAAAGAGAGGCAAGGGACTGAGTCCGGGGGGGGGGGCTCGGTTTTGGGAAACATGCTGGTGTTCCGAGTACCCTCAGCCGAATAAACCCGCTTCCTCTAATCAACTGGTGCCTAGAGTCTTCCATCTGCATAGGTTTCCTGCTATAATAGGATTTCCTTTTTCTTTTTTTTGAGACTGAGTTTCACTCTATCACCCTGGGTAGAATGCCATGGCGTCATAGCTCACAGCAACTTCAAACTCTTAGACTTAAGTGATGTTCTTGCCTCAGCCTCCCAAGTAGCTGGGACTACAGGTGCCTGCCGTAATACCCAACTGGTTTTTCTGTTTTTAGTAGAGATGAGGTCTCTCTGTTGCTCACGTTGGTCTTGAACTCCTAAGATCAAGCAATCCACTTTGGCCTCCCAACGTGCTAGGATTACATGTGTGAGCCACCACACCTACCTCCTAGTTAATTTTTAAGGACACTTCTGTTTAAGAGTAAAAGGAGGGCTCGGCGCCTATAGCTCAACTGGCTAAGGCGCCAGCCACGTACACCTAAGGTGGCGGGTTCGAATCCCCAGCCCGGACCCGCCAAACAACAATGACGGCTGCAACCAAAAAATAGCTGGGCGTTGTGGTGGGCGCCTGTGGTCCCAGCTACTTGGGAGGCGGAGGCAGGAGACTAGCTTGAGCCCAGGAGTTGGAGGTTGCTGTGAGCTGTAATGCCATGGCACTCTATCCAGGGGGACAGCTTGAGGCTCTGTCTCAAAAAAAAAAAAAAAAGAGTAAAAGGAGACTCTAAAGGAAAAATCAATAAAGGGAATGAACATGATTATTCACAATATCAAGATCTTAAATGACTAATTAAAATGGGAAAAGATATTCAATAGTAAAATATAAAAACCCGGTATTTATCCATTCACCTGTGAACCAAAACAAAATCTTAAGCACACCCCCCCCAAATCAGTGGTTGACTGACCCTCCCCTTGGTCAAGGGGATCCCTGAAAACTGAGTTGCTAGCCATGCTTTATCATGTTCTCTTCCCTCCTTAGAGTTGTCCTATGGGACTCATTAATACGCCTAAGGTTATGCAAGACATACCTGTAGGTCCTCAATATACATAAAAAACCACTTGGGTCTGGGCATACTATACTTCTTCACTGATTAACAAACCCTTACTTAACTCAGCATTCCTTTTTGCTGACTCTGGGTCTATTAGACAAAGCCCAATTCTTTCAGCCAATTGTCAACTAAAGAATCTTTAAACTCACTTATAACTTGTGCCCCCCCTTTGAGATGTGCCACCTTTACAGGCCAAACCAATGTATGCCTTCCATGTATTGATTTATGACTTTCCCTGTAATTCTTGTATCCCTGAAATGTATAAAACCAAACTGCAAACCTACCACAGAATCCACTTGGTCAAGGTTTCTTGGGTGTTGTTCTAGGTCATGGTCCCCATATTTGGCTCAGAATAAACCATTTAAATTATTTTACACAGTATGGTTTCTTTTTCATTGCCACACTTACTGAAAGCTGTCTTGTTTTCTTCTGAGTCCTGGAAATTATGAACAAAGCTATGTTGATGGAAAATAAATTCATTTATGTTCCATATGTACTGAAAGACAGCCTAAAGACAATCTTATACAATATTTTAAATAATTTTGTGCATGAAACAAAGTTTTGACTGCATTTTGACTGTGACATGAGGTCAGGTGTGACATTGTGACTTGTGTCACTAATGCAAGTATGCAGTCCTTCCCAACCCCATCA
Source organism: Otolemur garnettii (assembly GCF_000181295.1). NCBI lineage: Eukaryota > Metazoa > Chordata > Mammalia > Primates > Galagidae > Otolemur > Otolemur garnettii. The sequence goes on from NW_003852618.1 coordinate 1,123,730, forward strand.
GAGCTGGACATAGACCCCTTTTCTGGGCCTGAACAGGCTCATAAACCAATTTGATTAGCGTTCCATCTAAACAGGGAAGAGCGCAACACCACAAACAAGATGACATTCCTACACAATGGCAGTTTTAAAATTGACTTCTGCCCACAGGCCTCTGGTGCCAACAGTTATGACATATTTTAGACATACATTCCATTTCTCCAAACCCCACTGCCTGCAGGGAAAGACAACTGCATGTAAACCCCTAAACTGAGAGCCAACATATCCACTTGGGAAGCACTCTGCTGTGCCGTAGGTTTTGTTTTCCTTCTTCTCTTATCTATCAATTAAATCTGTCCTGTTGCTTACTTGTGGTGGTCCGTGAACTCATTCTTTGATTTTCCAGGACCAAGTACCCAGCAGAGAAATTCCAGCAACATAATATGGGTGCTCAAAGTTTCAGATTTTGGAGCATTTCAGACTTTGGATTTCTGATTAGGGACTATAAAAAGATCAGTGGTTTGCTAGGAAGCAGGGGGAGGAAGGGATGAATAGGTGAAGGATAGAGGATTTTTAGGGCAATAAAACTACTCAGTATCTGCAACTATAATGGTGAATAAATATTATAATGTATTTGTCCAAATCAATAAGATATACAACACCAAGAATAAGCCTTAAAGTAAACTATGGTCTTTGGGTGACAGTGGTTCATCAACATAGGTTCATTAATTGTAACAAATTTCACACTGTTAAGGGATGCTGATAATAGGGGAGTATCTTTCTCTCGATTTTGCTATAAACTTAAAACTTCTCTAAAAAATAAGGTCTATTTTAAAAAAGCAAAGCAAACCATTTTACGAACTTTAAACTGTTAAATATTCACAAAGAGAATTCCCAGAGTTGAAGTGGGTATAGAAAACTGGACATCATCACAGACTGCTTATAGGGCATAGAGAAAGGTATAACCTTTCTGGAGGGAATTCTGACAAATGTATCAAAAGTCTTAGAAACTACTCCTACCTTTTGCTCATTGATTTTCATTTATGGGAACTAAAGAAATAAATTCCACCAGGGAGCAAGTTGTACATACAAGCACATTCACAGGAATATTGTTTATGGTGACAGACTATAAATGATATAAACTAACAATAGAGACATATACTACAGAATATGGTACAGATTATATAGAAAACAATCCTCCATGAAGATTATTAATAACCTGTGTGTCTTAATCAGGGATTTGTTTTTGAGGTTTCAAAACTTAAAATCTTTATTAGAAGAAAACAGGAGTATTCCAGGGACTTTTAAGACCAGGATGTAGATGGATTCCAGAAGTTGAAGCCTTAAGTTGCTGCTCCTGAGTCTTTCTGGGCTCTCATAGGATCTTTGCTTTAGAAACTGGTTTCATTCTTTTGCTTCTCTTCATTTGTCTCTTTTTGGTTAAGTAGCCACAGAAATTGTTCCAGCTCTGTATTACTTTTTTTCAAATGCCTAATAAAGACCAATCACAATGTAAAATCAGTATCAACTTCCCATAGGTATCTAAATAGCTAAGTCTGGCTCAGTTCTTCTCTTTATTCAATAATCAGTGGTCAAAGAAGGATCACATGGGAGGCTGCCCACTCCAGGATCAAGGCAGGACTGAATCAGAATGAGGTGGGCAGATGGGCAAACTGACTGTCCTGTTTGCTCCAAATGAAAACCGTTTGTGATACAATTAAAGTCCAATGAGGAAAGCAAAGTGTTTCTTTGTGTTAAAAAAAGAAAGGATCTCAAAATATATATTTTGAAGTTATATATAGCTGGATCATGAAACAAGATTTTTCTTTATATTTTTCAAGTTTTCATTACAATAGAGTTTCTATCATAAACAGACATAATTTAACAGAATTTATGAAGCTAATTATAACAAGGACAATTAGGGTGACTTTTTCTCTTTTTTTTGAGACAGAGTCTCATATGTTGTCCTTAGTAGAGTGCTATGGAGTCACAGCTCACAGCAACCTCAAACTCTTGGGCTTAAGTCATTCTCTTGCCTCAGCCTCCCAAGTAGCTGAGACTACAGGTGCCTGCCACAATGCCCGGCTATTTTTTGTTGCAGTTGTCATTGTTGTTTAGCTGGCCCAAGCTGGGTTCAAACCTGCCAACCTTGGTGTATGTGGCTAGCACCATAACCACTGTACTATGGCTGCTGAGCCTGATTTTCTTCTCTTTCTTATTTTTCAACTACTGTATAATGGTAAGCTATGTAACAACTTTATCAGTTTTTAAACAGAAGAGAGGGAAATGGAGACAGAGGCTTCCCATCCCACTCTATATTTGGATATCACACAATGCTACCCAAACAGAATTGCCTGATTAGTAAAAGATATTGCTGCATACATTCCTCCTGGATTCCTGTCCTCTAAATAGATGTTTAACTTACCTTTAGGGTGATATGGCTGTTTTACGCTGCAAGTGAGACCTTAATTGAGATTGCTATGACATTTGTCCTTTGTTCAATGCTTCTATGATTAAGAAAGAAAGCATTTTTAAATACTTCTCTGACATATATGCCCAGGTGAATATGGATCTTCCCCAAGCAGAATAACACCATTTCCTTTGGACCTGAAGGGAAGAATTAGGTTGTTTAAGGTGTCAATGAATTTAGAATGTTTATACCTGTTCTATATAATCATGGAGAAAGCCAAGATAAGTTTTCCAGATAATAAAGGGAATATAGTTCTTTATATTTTGAATCTTTTTATTTTCATTGCTTTTTCATAATAATAAAGATATTTATGTACTTTTCTTCTTAAACTGAACAAACAGATTTAAACTATAACATGGAGCTAAATGTTTAGGTACCCACCTCAAGCATAGGCCTCACAATATTTAGAGGAAAAATTCCTGCCATCAATGTAATTTTAGTCATAAAGGCAGAATAAAAGATACCTAGTTTTGTGGCTTCCTAAGCAACAGGCTATGACTGACTTTACATGAAATCCTTAAAGGCAGAATAAAAGATACCTAGTTTTGTGGCTTCCTAAGCAACAGGCTATGACTGACTTTACATGAAATCCTTTACTGTCTAAAAAAGTTACAGCTGCTTCTACAGATTTTTGTTCTCCTTTCAAAAAATAGTATTAACGGGTGCTTCTGGTCAGCTTGCACTGGTCAGATTAGAATGGGAAGGAACAGGTAGTGAGCCTGTTATAAATGCCTAATACATTTATTCTCCCCTTTATCCTTAGTGACAAAACTCTAATTTTCAGCTGGGCACTCTATAACCCACAGTAAGGTATACTTTCTAGTCTTCCTTTCCTAAGTTTTGGCCTATGACATATATGCTAAAATATGCTGGGAAAGGCTGCTGAAAGTGAGCTGTTTGAATTTGGAGGAATCTTTTTGTCCTGCCTTTTCTCCACATTTTGCACATGATAGCTAGAGCTTCAGCAGTCATCAAGGATGGATTATCTCTACCTTTTCTATCAAAGAGAAAAATAAATTTTATGAAGTCATTCCTAATTTTTAGTATTTTAAACCATATGCAGCTAAACCTAGTCCTATTCACTACATGAGGGTTCACCAATCTTCCCACACTGGCAGACTAAGAAGTCTTCTCCAGACAGCAGTACCCTATGCAGCTGCTACCAATGCTGATGGCAGTGGTAATAAGTGGTGTTTATCATCCTGGTGATGTGTTTTGGAGTGGACTCAAGTCTTAAGTTTAATATTCTTTATCATTACTATGACATTCTGGTATTCATGATATAAAGATCATAATCTCTTCTCTAAGCTAACTTTGTTTTAACTTTCAAAGAATTCCAGAACAAGCAACATTTTAAAATTTGCATCAATATTAAAGGGAAAAAGTTGAATCTGACATTTATTGAAGTGTTCATGCAGCAGCCACTATACTGGAATTATCAAGTGAAACAGTTGCTACTTGGATTAATTCAGCACTGTTCATTCAAATGACTTATGAAATCTCTTCCATAGTCTCAGTAAAACTTTGGTTTATAACTTGAATGAAATAATGTGGTGGAGATGGGGGTAGGAAATGGTAAAGCTACATGAATCTAACCCTGAAGGCAAGTTCTGTAGTTAACCAGTACAAGGTTATCTTTACTGGGTGGCACCTATGGCTCAAAAGAGTAGGGCACCAGCCCCATATGCTGGAGGGGGTGGGTTCAAACCCAGGCCTGGCCAAAAAAAAAAATAATAATAAGGTTATCTTCACTTTTTAAAATTATGTTATTGATTTTGGGTGAGAGACTATGGGGTCAGTGGGAGGAATGGGGTAAAGCCACTGGGAGAAAATGTTCTCATTAATTTGTACTTTAAGACACCTTCGAGAGCAGTACACATATTTCCAAACAGCATTAGTCTTATTTTATAGGAGCCGGTTGCTACAGGATATGCAAAACTATCAACCTGCCCTTGTTCTGCTTAAGCCCATAAATCTGTGGATTCACTGCTGACTTCAAAGCTGTCACTCACTACTGCTTAGAGATACACAATTATGCATTTAGTATGTTGAAGATTCTGTAGTCCTGCAGTGAAGAATGCTGGTTAGCTTTGATCCCAGAGTACCAACTAGGATGAAATTACTAAAGTCTGGGAGGCCCCTGTGGCTCAGTGAGTAGGGCACCGCCCCATATACCAAGGGTGGTGAGTTCGAACTTGGCCCCGGTCAGCTAAAAGAGCAGTGACAACTGCAACAAAAAATAACCAGGCATTGTGGTGGGCACCTATAGTCCCAGCTACTCAAGAGGCTGAGGCAAGAGAATCGCCTAAATCCAAGAGTTGGAGGTTGCTGGGAGCTGTGATGCCACAGGACTCTATTGAGGGTGACAAAATGAGACTTTGTCTCAAAAAAAAAAAAAAAATTACTAAAGTCTAAAACTGACTTTAAGGAAAACAAAAGAGAGAGAATGGAGGCAGAGAGCCTCCAATCTGGCCCTCCGGAATGCTCTGATGCTAGCATTGGCTACAGTGACTTTTCCTGAAGTGCAGTTTGCTTCAATGTGCCCTCTCTGACGTTCTACAAGTCGAGAACACCTCATCAAGCCAGTTTGTCTTTATGGTGGTATCTCTGATGTTGAAAAAGACCTGACCTCTGCCTGAAGGCTTCTCCACATTTATTACACTCATACGGTTTTTCTTCATTGTGGATTCTTACATGCTGAGTGAGGTGTGAGTTTAATCGGAAGGCTTTCTGGCATATGTTACACTTGAAAGGTTTTTCTCCAGTGTGAATCCTGTGGTGTCGAATAAGGTCTGAGGTCAAACTGAAGGCCTTCCCACATTCATTACATTGATGGTTTTTAGAATGACTATGGATCCTCTGGTGATGGGTGAGGAGGAGGGCCTGACTAAAGGTCTTTCCACACTCCTTGCACTCACAGGGCTCCTCTTGACTGTGAATTTTCTGGTGTCGATTAAGATGAGAGCTGCGCCTAAAGTTCTTTCCACAATGAATACATAGATAAGGTTTCTCTCCAGTATGAATTCTGAGATGTTCCAAAAGGCCTGCATTCTGGCTAAAGACTTTTCCACACTCCTTGCACTGATAAGGCTTCTCACCAAGATGGATTTTCTGATGTCTGACAAGATGTGAACTCCTCTGAAAGGCTTTTCCACACTCATGACACTGATGACCTTTCTCTGGAGAGAGGGTTTTCTGATGTCCAGTAAGGCTAGAGCTCTGACATACTTCAGATTCACAGAGGTTCTCTCCCGTGTGTGCACTCGCATGTTCACTCAGATCCAACTGCTGGATGAACCCCTCCCCACATTCTGAGCATTTGTAGTCAGTCTCCTTGGGCTTGGCTGGCTGCCTTTTTAAGGGAGAGTCCTCATAATGAGTCTCCATGGGTTCAGAGATTTTCCCAGATGACTCCACTCTTCCACAAGAGTCTGTCACTACAACAAGCTTCCCATTCTCAATCCTTGTCTCCTCATCTGAAACATTAAATACATAACACCAATTACTTGTTTTTTGATGCTTAGGGAAAGGAATCTACTAAGAGGAAAAATTTAAATCAGGCTATGTATACAAAATAAAAATGCTGTGGATGCTTTCGTTTATACAAAATATATATGAAGTGACACACAAGTAATTATTAACTGTAAAATGCCTTTGGAGAAGGATGGGGGATTGTAGAGGGAGGTCACTTATTTTAAATAGTTTAAATTTTATCATATGATTTACACCAGACACACAGAATCTAGCAAATAATCAAACCAATTATTTTAAAGGGCATGACTGTTTTTCCTGAAAATGATTTGTCACATGGAAATTAAAAAAGCTATGTTAATCAAGGACCCTGGAGCCAATAAGAAAGGGATAACATTTTAATTGCAAATAAAGAAATGTAGGCAAGAACAAAAAAAAAAAAAAGAAATGTAGATGTGCTGCCAATTTTATCACTGAGTAACTGTGGAATCTTACAAAGGTAATCTTAATCTGCTGGGCTCAGTGTTCTCATCAATAAATGAAAAACACTGGACCATAAAACCTTGAGAGTAACATGAAGTTCACAAAAATGCCTTGGCCTTTCCTGACATCCTTGGACAGCACTAATTGTTTTTCTATGTGGTTCAACACAGTTTTGTTTTTTTTAATCACAATGCTGTAAAATTGTTCTTATGTCCATCTCTCCCTTCCCCCACCACCAACCCCCAACATTCCAAGCAACTGTGAGCATATGCAAAGCAGACTTTGTTTTCTCTAGGAGCATGAATGGTGATGCAAAGTCAGAATGGGAGAGTAAAAAGGAAACTGGAGAGAAAAACAGATGAGGGAGACTCTAAGCAGCACTAATAACAAACTAATGATGGTTAATCAGTGTAAGCAAGATAAAGGCAGCAGATACTACATAATTAAAAATAGAGTTGAGCCTACCTGTAATCCTCCCACTTTGGTAGGCTGAGGCAGGAGGATTTCTTAAGCTCAGGAATTAAGACCAGCCTAAGTGAGACCCTGTCTCTACTAAAAATAGAAAAATTAGCTGGGGTCATGGCATGCGCCTGTAGTCCCAGCTACTCAGGAGGCTGAGGCAGGATGATCACTGGAGCCTATGAATTTGATATTACTGTGACCTATGGTGATGTCACTGCATTTTACAACAACAACAAGGGCAACAGAGTAAGATTCTGTCTCAAAAAAAAAAAAAAAAAAAGCAGATTCTAGAAACAAGATAAAGCCCCTGAACTATCAGTCTGGCCAAGAGAAAAAGAGAAGTAAAACAAAAACTATGTTCTATAGCAGAAGAAATCTTAAACCTCTAGAAGCACTGATAAGGAAACTAACTCAGACTTGGGAGACTTATGGAAAGGTAGAGAAAGTGATATCTATGATAAGTCCTGATGGATGAGGAGGAATTAGTCAGGGGCAATGAGAAAAATACATTACAGATAGAAGACACAAGGCAGGACAGGCTCAGAAGAAAGAGTAAGGAGTAAATGGGAAAGAGAATGTATCTTGTCCTGATGGAAATACACACTGTGAACATTTAGGATAAAGGGTCACCACCCCAATTTGTCTAGGAATAAGGAAATTCCCGGGACATGAAACTGTCAGAACTAAAAGTCTCAAGAAAACTAGGACTTGGGAAGACATGTTTTCTCAAGAAAACATGAAGCCAGAACATGCTATATGAACCTGTGTTAATGGCTACTGGGAACTAATAAAGATGATTTTTTTTCTTATTTTTATTTTTTACTGTTTACTATGGAATTTTTCAAACATTAAAAACAGTAGAAAAAGTACTATTACCCAGCTCCTGAAAGGTTTTAAGGAAGACAGAAACATTAATGAATTTGTGTTTAAGTGACAGAAATTGAACAGGATATAACTTAACTTTAATGTAAGTACTAAGGTGATACTAAAGTAAAAAAAAGAGAGAGAGAGAGATTGCACCAGACTAGAAAGAAGAAAAGAAAAACATAAGGAATAGAAATTAGAAAGAGGATTTCAGTGATAAAGAAAGTACAGTAGAACAAAGCAAAAAAATTCAGGTCACATTTAGAAAAAAAAAGATATTCACAATAATTTGAAGGAGATAAGAAAAAATGAGTAATGAAGCATATGGTTGGAATTGTTTGCCTTTTGTGAGATACTAGCACTACATTTTTAAATTTATGCCTATAGTAAGGAGAAAAGAGCAGGGTGAAGGTCCAGATTCCCTTTCTACACTTTCCATAGTCTTTTGTGTAACTAAAATGTTTGGGGTAGCCGGGTACAGTGGCCCATGCCTATAATCCTAGCACTTTAGGAGGCCAAGGCAGGTGGATTGCTTGAACTCAGGAGTTCAGGACCAGCCTGAGCAAGAGTGAAACGCTGTCTCCCTGTCTTTACTTAATACAGAAAAATTAACCAAGCCTCGTGGTATACATCTGTAGTCCCAGCTACTTGGGAGGCTACGGCAAGAGGACTTGAACCCAGGAGTTTGAGGTTGCTATGATGCCACAGTACTCTACCCAGGGCAACAGAGTGAAAATTTGTCTCAAAAAAAAAAAAAAAAAATTGGGTGATAGAAATCTTGTACCTTTTTTTTTGAGGCAGAGTCTCAAGTTGTCACCCCGGGTAGTGTGCCGTAGTGTCACAGCTCACAGCAACCTCAAACTCTTGGGCTTAAGTGATTCTCTCGTCTCAGCCTCCCAAGTAGCTGGGCCTACAGGCACCCACAATGCCTGGCTATTTTTTGTTACAGCTGTCATTGTTGTTTAGCTGGCCCCGGGCTGGGTTTGAACCCACCAGCCTCGGTGTATGTGGTTAATGCCCTACCCACTGAGGTACGGGCACCACCAAGATGACCATAATTAATTCCCATTTGTGAAAATTTATTGACATGTACACTAACAAAGAGTGAATTTTACTGAATGTAAATTATACTTCAATAAACCTGACTTAAAAACAAAAACAAAACAAAAAGGTGCTGAGTGGGGCCTCAGAGGGAACTGAACAGCCCCACCATCTCTCACACACAAGAAGATGCAATCCAGTTCTTACCCTTCTCTTTCTCAGGCTTTGAAACTTCACACTCAGGCTGAACCTGCTGCTCTTGAACCACTTTCAGTGGGGCTATCTCTTCCATATGCAATTTTTGTTTCTTTGTGTGGTCTGGATCCTAGGGACAATTAGGTACATGTAGGGAAAATTAGGCACATGCAGGTTTAGGAAACAACTGTTCAGAAAACCAATAAAGTGTTAGGAAACAACAAAGAGAGACTCCAGAACGGCAGAGAAAAGAGATTCAAGAATCTGAAGCAGGGCGGTGCCTGTGGCTCAAAGGAGTAGGGCACCGGCTCCATATGCTGAAGGTGGACTGGTTTAAACCCAGTCCCAGCCAAAAACTGCAAAAAAAAAAAAGAAAAGAATCTGAAGCATAGTCAGTTTCCTCCCAGGAAGGGACAGGTAAGCTGAAGATAAGATATACTGAAAGGAACAGTGAGACTGGAAAGAAACGGAATAGTTTAGCAATTTTCCTCCCAAAGGTGAATTCACATTCACCTATCTGGCAAGAGATGTCAATTTCTGCTTTCCTACAAAAGAAGAGCACATCTGGCCCTTACCTGTTGTCCTGATTTTCCAAGCTCCAGCTTCAAATCCTCCAGAACAACCATGTCCTCTCTGTTCTCTGGGGGATGCTCCTATAAGTGGGCCTGAAGCTCCTCAGGCAGAATGGTCAGAAACCGCTCCAGCTCCAGGATCTGCTCCTTGGTGTGGGTCTCAGGTTGTGGCCACTGATGGCAGAGCTCCAAGAGCCATCTCAGTGCTTCTTGAGGTCCTGTGGTCTCTTCATCACACAACTGCCTTAATTGTTTGCACAATGGCCTCTGCTGTTTCCTTGAAGCTTGAATTCCTGTTCCCAAGTAGAATTGTGATCCTCCCTCACTACCTGAAGCCCCTCTTGCTTCAGATTCAAGGGAGCCAGAGAATGAGAACTCACCAATGCTGCTGCCATCCCCAGCTTCATAATGCTCTCTTTGTTTTAGAGAAATTTCTTTTGACTATATCCTCAGGGATACTCCTAAAAATATAACAAGAATCACAGAAACAATAATAGTAGTAGTAGTAAAATAGTAATAACCCTTTCTTGGGTTTATACATTTCCTGTAATCCATTTATTTTCTCTCCAAAACAACCATTCCTAAACATACATGTAAAATGAAAGAAAGAAACAAACAACAACCCTATTTTACAGAAGATTGCCAGGTAATATAAATGGAATAATAGATTTTAAAAATCATCATCTTTAGCCCTCAAAATGATTCAGTCAAGGACTGTAAATGTTGCTAAAACCACTAAGAAAAGGGAATGAGGAAGAGAAGGTTTTCATAGTCTCAAAGAATCACCACACTGATTGCTTATTAATTACAAAGGAAAAAATGGTATCTGGCAGTCACAAACTTAACCAAAATGATCAAACTTAGCAACATCAATAGTAATACAATTGACATCATGGGCTTTATTATCTGTGTAACATTTTTACTAAAAATATTTAACGTGAATCTAATAATGAGGAAACTTTCAGATAAATCCAGAATGTAGCTCATCTACCATATACATGGACTCTTCCAAACAGTGAATTTTAAGAGAATAAAAAGAGGGTATGGGAGATTATTTTTTTTTTTTTTTTGAGACAAGCCTCAAGCTGTCCCCCTGGGTAAGGTGCTGTGGCATCACAGCTCACAGCAACCTCCAACTCCTGGGCTCAAACAAGTCGCCTGCCTCAGCCTTCCAAGTAGCTGGGACCACAGGTGCCCGCCACAATGCTTGACTATTTTTTTTTTTTGGTTGCAGCCGTCACTGTTGTTTGGCAGGCCCGGGCTGGATTCGAACCCGCCACCTTAGGTGTATGTGGCTGGCGCCTTAGCCACTTGAGCCACAGGTGCCGAGCCGGGAAGGTTATTCTTTAGATTAAGGAGCCACAACTAAATGCAATGTGTGAAATCTGGTTTTTTCATTAAAAAAAAAGTTACAAATTTTGTTGAAAAATTCAAATATCTGAATATGAAAGATGTATCAGAATGGAGTAAGGAAACTACAACTCAGCAGACCAAATAGAGCCTGAAGCCTGTGGAGATCGGGCCAGGCCATGAGGTGGCAGAGCCCCCATAGGCTGGGGAACATTCCGGGAATGAATCTCCAACTGCTTCTCCTCCTTTCCCAAAACAACCATATTCCTTTCTTCATGCTCCCCCTGGCAGAAGTCATGTAGCTCTTTTCTAGTTAATTTTTAAGACCTGTGCAGAAATCCTTGTTATCTTTCTCTTTTCACTTCTTACCATATGTTAACAAAGTTGCGTAGAAATCATTAACAGGATGATTTATCTTTATTAAAGTCATTTACATTTTCTAATCATGCTATAATACCAAAGATATGGCTTCTCTCTATGCTACTTCCCAATATTGTCTATGCTACTTCTCTGTAATGAACCCTGTCAAAATACCATAAAATAAAGCTGATTTTGTGCTTTGGTGCTGGCTGCAGGCATCAGCTCAGACAGATCTCCTGATCCCATCTTTCATCTCTGTGTCTTCTCGTGTTGTATTTTCCTCAATCCCCACTACTTCTACTCTGGTTCCCTCCCCTTCCCAGTGCTGGTTCAGGAAAGAAGCCTATTTCTGTTTTTCTTTACTGGAATACAGCTTTACCTATTTGTTTAAATATCATTTACATCTGCTTTTTCACTACAGTGACAAGAGTTTAGTAGTTGTCACAGAGATCATATTACTCATAAGGCCAAAAACATTTATTATCTGACCTTTTCTAGAAAAAGCTTGCTAACTCTTGATATAGAATTTTCTCAGATGGGATAAGTTTTGTGGTCATAAAAGAGAATATTCTTATTCACAGAAAATGCATGCAAAACTTACTTTCATATGTTTTGGGGGGAATAAAGGCATGTATATGAAGAGAGAGAGTACACAAACACAGCAGGACATCAACAACTGCTGCTATATGATGGGTACACAGATATTAATTATGCTATTTTTCTCGAGACAGAATCTCACTCTGTCACACTGGGTAGAGAGCTATGGCAGCATCACAGCAACCTCAAATGCTTGGGCTCATGTGATCCTCTTGCCTCAGCCTCTTGAGCAGCTGGGACTACAGGCATGTACCACCTTACCTGGCTAGTTTTTCTTATTTTTGGTAGAACACTCTTGCTCACATTGGTCTCGAACTCCTGAGCTCAAGCAATCACCTACCTTGGCCTCCCAGAGTGCTGAGATTACAGGTGTGAGCCAATGCACCTGGCCAATCATAGTATTCTTTTAACTTTTCTGTAAGATTTAAAAATTCTCAAAATGTTGAAGGAAAAAAAGATACCAAATAAATATAACCACTTATGTGTTCTCTAAACTGAATATCAGAATTAACTAGAAGAATATAATAATATTCATAACTCATCTAATTTACTTGATTGTCTATTATGTGCCTGATGGGAATACAGAGATAAAAGATAATTCTCTAGTCTCTATAGCTCTCTGCTTCTCAAGAAATCTTAAGTATACAAGAAACTGTACTTCAGTGGGTTAAGTGCCATGATGAGCATATGCACAAAATGCTAGCAGAGCACAGTGGCAAAGCACCTAATTTCCAGAAGCAAGTTAGAAAAGGATTCCTGGAGGTGAGTCCTCCTGAGTCTTAAAAGACAAGTAAAAATTAGTCAGATAAGGAAATAGTAAAATGGTTTTTCCTGTAGAGAAAAGTCTAAGAGCTGTTTGATATTTATAGTAGGTTCAGTGTGATACTTAGGTATAGCTGAGAAAAGATTATTTGGGGCTGAAATCCTGGAAAATACCTATGTGTAAGGAAAAGAAGAAGCAATAGCCAGAGAAGTAGGAGGAAAAAAGAAAAAAAAAAAAACAGCAGTATACATCAGGCCAAGGAGATCTATTTCTGTAAGTGTGGAGTGGTAGAAAGAGCCTGGGCCTCAGACAGGCCTGAGTTCCAATACAGCCTTGTCACTTCCAACTTGTATGACCTGGGGTAAGTTATTCATCGTCTTTGAGACTTAGTTTACCCATTTGTACATGAAAGTAATATCTACTTCTCAGATGTTTTGAGGTAAATGAGATAATAATTGTAAAGAATAGGAAGAATTCCTTGATTTATAAGTGAAATTATAAGAAGGCAGACCTCAAGAGTGTTAAATACTACAAGAAAGTGGATTAGTCTAAGACCTGACAATACTCACTTGATTCAAATTACAGATGCCATTGGTGACCTCTGCTGAAGACAATTTTGGTATGGAATGGGGAGTTCTGGGGAGTTAGTCTGCCACAGGAAAATCGAGACAATGAGCAAAAATTATTCTTTCAAAAAGTAAGACATTGAATGGTAGGAGAATGATAGGGCAGAAACTGGAAAAGGATAATATAGAGTATGTTTGTGACTTCAGATATTATCTTTATGCAATGATTTCCTTATTTTTCAGGCCAGGCATTTTGAACACCAGATTTGAATTTCTCTCTGCCTATCTGGTACCTGCATACCTTACAGAACCCTCTCAAACTCAACATATCAAAAATCAATTCAAAGGCTTGGCATGGTAACCCATGCTTGTAATCTTAGCACTCTGGGAGGCTGAGGCAGGATGATTGCTTGAGCTCAGGAGTTTGAGACCAGCCTGAACAAGAGTAAGTAGAGACCACCATCTCTACTAGAAATAGAAAACTTAGCCAGGTGTTGTGGTGGGCACCTGTAGTCCTAGCTACTCAAGAGGCTGAGGCAGGACTGCTTGAACCCAGGAGTTTGAGGTTGCTGTGAGCTAGGCTGATGCCAGGGAACTCTAGCATGGGCAACAGAGGGAGATTATGTCTCAAAAATAAATAAATAAATAAGCAGGCCAGGCATGGTAGCCTATGCCTATAATCTCAGCACTCTGGGAAGCTGAGGCAGGTAAATTGCTTGAGCCCAGGAGTTAGAGACCAACATAAGCAAGAGTGAGACCCCATCTCTACTAAAAATATAAAAACCAGCTAGGCATTGTGGTACACACCTGAAGTCCCAGCTACTCAAGAGGCTGAGGCAAGATGACCACTTGAGCACAGGAGCTGGAGATATGCTGTGAGCTATGATGATGCCATGGCAGTCTATCCTAGGGCAACAGAGTAAGACTCTGTCTCAAGGAAAAAAAAATAATATGATGTGGAATTAACAGTGGCTCATTTCTTTGATATAATACACCAAAAATAACTGTAATAAAAAATCTGATAGAGGCTCAGCACCAATAGCTCAGTGAGTCAGGCACCAGTCACATACACCAGCAAGCCCGGCCTGGGCCTGCTAAACAATGACAATTGCAACCAAAAAATAGCCCAGTGTTGTGGCTGGCAACTGCAGGCCCAGATACTCGAGAGGTTGAGGCAAGAGAATCACTTAAGCTCAAGAGTTTGAGGTTGCTGTGAGCTGTGACACCACAGCACTTGACGGAGGGCAACATAATGAGACTCTGTCTCAAAAAAAAAAAATTGATAGACTGTTTTTAGAGGCGCTCCACCTCTGCCATTTGAATTAGAAAATTGACCATTATCTCCCTTCATAACTCATGTATCTGATCAGTTAAGGTCTATTGCTTCTACTGCTTAAATATCTTGCAAACTCATCCGCTTCTCATCCCCTTAGCCACCATCTTCTACTCAGAGTAGTGTGACTAGTCTGACACAGCAATCTATTTACCACACTGTGAACAAGGATCATTCTAAGGAGGAAATGAAATATAACGTATCTGCTGTGCTCCTCAAATATAATAGCTCATCATTACCCTTATGATCAAGTTCAAAACATTCAATGTGGTTTAAAATTTTCTTATGATTTAATAACCTACATTAATTTCCTTAAACTTGGAACTCTTTTTTTTTTTTTTTTTTTT
>NW_003852618.1:1139369-1150978 GCF_000181295.1 Otolemur garnettii
TGCCACAACGCCGGGCTATTTTTTGGTTGCAGTTGTCATTGTTGTTTAACTGGCCCTGGCCGGGTTCCAACCCACCAGCCTCAGGGTATGTGGCCAGCGCTGTAACCACTATGCTACCGGCGCAGTGCCCATCAGCCCTACTTTCAAAATAGATCAATAATCTGACCACTGGCCCACGATATCCTTATTTTCCACCTGAATTACTTGGCAACTTTTTGGAATTACTCTTAACTTTTCCTGATTACATTCTTGCCTCCCTACAATAATTCTCATCATGAGTTCCCAGGCAAAGACGATTTAAAACATAAGTCCAGGCTCAGTGGCCGTAGTGCAGTGGTTACAGCGCCAGCCACATATACTGAGGGTGGCGGGTTTAAAGCCCTGCCCCGGCCAGCTAAAACAACAATGACAAGAGCAACAGAAAATAGCCGGGCGTTGTGGTGGGTGCCTATAGGCCCGGCGACTTGGGAGGCTGAGGCAAGATAATTGCTTAAGCCCAAGAGTTTGAAGATGCTGGGAGCTGTGACACCACCGCACTCTACCGAGGGCGACATAGTAAGACTGTCTCAAAACAAAAACAAAAAACATAAGTCCAATCCTACTTTTTCTCTGCTTAAAATTCCCCCCAAACTCACACCAAAAAACAACAAAATTCTTTTATTCTATACTATCCTCCCTCAATGTCCCAATCTCCTACAAGCTTTGCCCTTGTTTACTGAGCTCCTTGTGTCCTGCTTCTGCCTCGCAACAGGGGGCTAAAAAGCGGACGAGTTTGCATTCTGGTCTCCCTATTACTCCTCAAACATACCTAAGAAGCTCCTACTTTAGATAACGTGGTTCCCTCTACCCAGAAAGTTCCTGCCTCCAAAAGCCACACAGGTCTTTTTCACCTCTTTCAGATACTTGCTCAAGTATTACCCTCCCTGTGAGCCCCATCTTTAGTACCTATTTAAAATCGTGTTCAATGGATGTAAAATATGCAGATGAAGGTTGTGCCCTGCTAACTAACTAGATCCACAACTTCATCCTTCTCATAGGCCCCGGAACTGACACTTCCCGGGCCCCATCCCCAGTACTCACAGTCCTTCGGCTGGGGTAAGCTTCTCTGCATCTGCCGGGAACCAGCTGCTTCTTACTCCAAGGTCGCAGTTCCGCCCCAGCGCAGAGCTCAGTCCGAAGGCCGGATAGCTCACGGGAACTCACGCTCTCAAGCACAGCCAGAGCGCCTAGCCGGGGGTCAGTTCTCATTCCTGGTAACACGTTTGTCTCCGCTCTAGGAACACTGGAGGACCACAGCTCTATGGTGTCCTGCTTCCTCCTCGCAGACGGGGACTAAAAGGGGTCTTATGTGGTCTGTTGGCTGGGATGGTCATGCCCTCTTGAGCTTAGGTTTTGTGTTTTGTTTTTCTCATTTGAAAGCCGAAATTTATTTTATTAATGTAGAAACAGGCCAACTCGGTTTAGTGTTATCACAAACAGCCAACATTTCCATTTTGCCACTCACATAAAACACAAGACACACACTTCACCATTTCTCCCTGATTTAAAAAAATCGTCAAACACAATCATCAAAAAAAAAAAAAAAGTGTCAAAGTATTTTGAACATTAAATTGAACAATAAGTATGAAGCCAGAAAAGTGGCCTACAAGATAGAGTTTGAGAAGCTAAGTTGAAGCAGTACAGCTTACCTAGTTTGCTTAGTCCACATTTTTCTCCCACATACCCTCCATGATTGTCTAGTTAAGGTTTTACTGTGATTATGAGGATGTTTACTTCAAAAGACTTTGGGGAAAATCGTAATACTTAGACAACGGATATTGTTACATTATTAGAGTGGAGGCTGCTTGATTGTTATATTATTAGAGGCTACTTTTAGGTTATTTTCTTTGATTATTCTTTTGGATAAAATTAAAATTTTCTAGGTTTCCTTCCTTGTATTCTATTAGAAAAATCATTAAAACTGTAACTGAGGCAGAACAATCTTGGAGAGGCTACTCTTACTGTTCTCCAGAATTGCTGGCCTTCTGATTAAATAAAGCTTGGTGGACCTATTTCCCATCTCTGTATATTGGCTGGACAGTGACAAGCAGATGGATCCTTTGTCTGGTAACAGATATATACTGTATTTAGACTGAAAAGTTTAGGGTAATAAGAAATTAAGTCTATTCCCAGGGGCATGAGGGGGAGAAAATATTAACAATATTTGCAGTGACTAGACGTTTCGAGGTAGGGGAATAAGTAGTAAAGCACTTTACCCAAACAAATTTTGACACCGAGAACAGAAATAGTCTCTCTTGTTCACCTTATCACAAGTTGTAAGAGGAGAAACAGCCTCACCTCCCACCCCCTTAGCTGTAAAAGTTACTTAATCATCTAACTAGTTGTCCGTCAGTCATGTCAGCCAGTTTATACCTGGTTCCTGCACTGTGAAGGCCATTATGAACGTGGCTGAGAAAAAAAAAAAAAAGAAACACCAGATGTACAGCTTAGGAGAGTAACAAACATTTAGTCCTTTAGCTAAAGATAGCAACTTTGGTGGAGGGTATGAGAACTCTGTGAAACTCTCTAAAAGGAAGGTAGGCTTCCAGAACCATCTCCTTGTCTTCCTGGTATTCTGATTCTTGGTAATAAAGGACAACTTTAACCCACATAAGAGTTTGGCTCATGCTCACTGATTCCAACCCCTCAGTTACATACCTGGCATGCAACATGGGGCAACATCTGGAAGGCTGCATTAAGTATTTGGGTTACTTACTTACTTGCCATAATTCTCCAGGCAATGGGGACACAGGGACCTCCAAAAGCCTGACTTGGACTCTCCTTCTTAGGTGCCACTGGGATGTTTACCCCAAAGACTTCTTGGCAGGATGGATGGACATCCCTTATCCCTAAAGAAAAGTCTGTCCTTTATTCTGGTCTGGTAATGAGTACACCCCTGTATCTGATTATGAGTGCACTCCCTACCTCTGCATACCTCTGTTATCTGGTCTGTGTATATACCTGGTATCTGTGAACACACCTGGTTCTGTTTGTGTACACAGCTGGTTATAGGTGCACTCTCTGATTACAAGTATACCTTCTGTTTCTGTCTCTGTGTATACACTGTCTGTGTCTGCACCTGGCATCTGTCTATGTTTGTGTATACATCTGATTTCTGTCTGTTTGTATATACACCTAGTTCTCCTATGTATAGCTTTCTATGCCTTGACATAATACAGATACAAGAAAAAAAGAAAATTTCTTGATGGCTCAGAGAAAAAGGGGAAAAAGGAATCCACTCCATAGAAAAAATAGCCAGGTTCCAGAGCGAGTCAGGAAGAGGTATCATTCACTGACTTACTTTTATTTTCAATGCTTTATTTTATTTTATGCCCTGCTGATGTTTTAAACTTGCTGATCTACACTCAGTCTTCTCTCATTGTCTTCACTTTCCAAATAAGGTGTCTCTTTCTATTCCCTCCTTCTCTATTTAGATCTCCCTATTAGGGCAGGAAATCTATCCTGGTAGTACTTCATCTCCCACGTTAGGTTTCTATAGCTTTGAATAGAATAAACCCTTTAAACAATCTTAACCAACTTTTCTGCTTAATCAGTTGATAGAATTTTTGAAATATTAGATATCATACAAAATATTGTACTATAACAAATGTGGTTTATTTAGTGTTTCATTGAAACTATCATAACAAAAGAGAAAAAACAACCTGTTTCATTATCATGAGTTATCTTTTCTCTTTGGATATCAGAAAATATCTTTTAAAAGTGAAAGTTAAATATATTTAATGCTTTTCATTAGGCTAACAAATCCAGTCAATATAAATATTTCACTAATCAGAAGTCAATACCTTTAACTTTCTGAAAAGAAAATGTATATATTGTCTCGGCGCCTGTGGCTCAAGTGGCTAAGGTGCCAGCCACATACACCTAAGGTGGCGGGTTCGAATACAGCCCAGGCCCACCAAACAACAATGACGGTTGCAACCAAAAAAAATATAGCCGGGCGTTGTGGCGGGCGCCTGTGGTCCCAGCTACTTGGGAGGTGGAGGCAGGAGACTTGCTTGAGCCCAGGAGTTGGAGATTGCTGTGAGTGATGCCACAGCACTCTACCCAGGGGGACAGCTTGAGGCTCCGTCTCAAGAAAAAAAAAAAAAAGAAAAGAAAATGTATATATTTCATTTAATATTTTCCTCTCTACAAAAGGGCTTTTTTCCCCAAAAATCTTCTAAAGCATAAACATAAATAAAATTTAAAAAGGGGCGGCACCTGTGGTTCAAGGAGTAGGGCGCCAGCCCCATATACCAGAGGTGGCGGGTTCAAACCCAGCCCTGGCCAAAAACTGCAAAAAAAAAAAAAAAAAAAAATTAAAAAGGAAGTAAATATACCCTAACTGATAAACTCTCTCTCTAAAACACTCTACCATGGCTAGTTTCTTTGATCTGTCAGTCCTATTATCAAGGCTGAGATTATTGGCATGACATTGGATAGCCCATGACAATCAAAACTCTTACTAAAGTAGCTAAAAAAAGAATTTTTTAAAACTTCAAGATGTATGAGGTTTTTTGTTTGTTTGAGACACAGTTCACTCTATCACCCCTGGGTAGATACCAGTGCAGTGGTATGATCACAGCTCAGTGCAACCTCCAACTTCTGGGCATGAGTGATCTTCCTGCCTTAGCCGCCCAAACAGCTGGGACTACAGGTGCCACCAAGGCTGGCTAATTTTAATTTTTTTTAGAGACAGGGTTTTCACTATGTTTTCCAGGCTGGTCTTGAACACCTGGCCTCAAGTAATCCTCTTGTCTAATGGGATACTATTTTATAATAATTGTTTAAGGTCATAAAATAATCACCCATGACAAAATACATAGTGTTTCATAATATTTACCAAATGTAGCTGGGCGCAATGGCTCACACCTATAATCCTAGCACTTTGGGAAACAGAGGCAGGTAGATTGCCTGAGCTCAGGAATTTGAGACCAGCCTGAGCAACAGTGAGATCCCATCTCTACTAAAAACAAACACAAAATCAAAAACAAAACTGGGTGTTTGAGGCTAGAGGATCACTTGAACCCAAGAGTTTGAGGCTGCTATGAGCACTTTACCCAGGGTGACAGAATGAGACTCTGTCTCCAAAAAATAAAAAGTCGATTAAAGCGTGGCGCCTGTGGCTCGAAGGAGTAGGGCGCCGGCCCCATATGCCAGAGATGGCAGGTTCAAACCCAGCCCTGGCCAAAAAAAAAAAAAAAAAAAAAGTCAATTAAAGCCATAGAGAAAACCCATCTTAGACTTTTCAGTTATAAGAGCTAGTATCTCCTCCACTTTTTTGAGACTGAGTCTTACTCTGCAGCCCAGGCTAAAGTCTCGTGGGATCATCACAGCTTACAACAACCTTAAACTCTTGAGCTCAAGCAATCCTCCGGCTTCAGCCTCCCAAGTAGCTAGGACTACAAGGTAAGCGCCACCATACCTATTTTTTTCTATTTTTAGTAGAGACAGGGTCTTGCTCAGTCTGGTCCCAAACTCCTAAGCTCAAGCAATCCTCCTACCCCAGCCTCTCACAATGCTGAAATTACAAGAGTTAGCCACCATGCCCCACCCACCACCATTTTCTAACCCAGTCTGCTAACTGCATCAAGAGGATAATGCAATTGAATCCTTTGTTCTGGGGTTCTTTGGTCCTCCCTGGGGCAAATGAATAGCTACGCGAGGCAATGAACCCCTCCTAGAGAGATAAAAGGTCAAAGCAAGAGGGAGAAAAAAACTTTAATAATAGCTCTAACCTTGATCCTTCAACACATACCTTTGTATATACACATATAGACAGATATAGAAGGCACAAAAGAGATTTCTTTGGGGAGGAGTCAGAAACTAGGGTGAAAGAAGCACTTATTAACTCTCCTCCTGTAATGTTTGAATATTTTTAAAACCATGTACACACATTTTACGTTAAAAACAAGAAACAATAAATTGCTAAAGGTATTTCAAAAGGCAGCTTTTTCCCGAGGGAATTACTAACATTACAAGTACAGTAGCACTGGAAAATCTTTTGATACTTTTGTAAATATAAGACTTTTGTTGTTAAAAGTCCTGTTATGCAAAATACAAGTCCTTACTTGTCATCTTTCCCTTTTGTCTTTCTGTACACCATCTCTCGAAAACTGGCTAAAATCTTGTTTTCTCTCTTTCGTCTCTCTTCTTGGTTGAAGGACGCAAGGGCTCGCTTCTCATCAGCACTATAGATCTGGTTCTCCTTACGCAGCCTCACAGCCTCCATTCTGCGATGCCTGCTGCCACTCATAACATAACCTGAGGATTCAAATGCAGCGATCTCTTCACTTGTCAATCCAATTTCACCTCTCCGTGGGATACGTTTTCCAGCCTTTACATACTCAGCCATAGCTGCACCTTCACCTGGGAGTAGAGCATGTCCATAGTTCAAAGGCTTCTCATCTTGAGAGGTATGTATTATAGGTGCTTCTGGACCTATTAAATTCATGGTATCTGCAGTTTTTGATTGCTCAATCCAGGTATCTTCTGGCAACTCTTCTGAATCACTGGATTCTTTTTTAGTCGTCTTCTTCTTCTTTTTCTTGGGCTTTTTTGCTTTGTGTTTCTTTTTCTTCTCTTTCTTCTTGGCTTTTTTAACTCTCTTTTTATCATCTTCAGAGCTAGAATTCATGTCAGAGTCTGAATCACTGTCACTACTTTCAGAATACTTCTTATGCTTTCTCTTAGATGACTTACTCTTTCTTTTCTTCTTTTTCGAACGACTGATCTTCTTTTTCTTTTTTTCTTCAGCGCTAGAATCGGAACTGCTTTTCTCATTTTTTACCACTTCATCTTCAACTGGGGTATGTTCGTCAGAATCTGGCTCAGGAAACTTTGGAGACAACCCCCACACCTCAGGCGCTCCCAATTCCCCAATCCTCTCCCTCTCCTTCAGCCGCCTCTGGCGGTAGCTCTCTTCCTTCTCCTTCTCGTAGTCTTCCGCCCACTGCCGGTTGCCCGGACTGTGGTGGTGATGGTAGCGGTATTCGCCATAGTAGAGGGAAGAGGAGGTATAGTTGCGGACCCCTGGGGGCGGCTCTCGAGACTCTGAGCGGCTGAGGGGGTAGGAAGCACCGACGCTCGACTCACTCCACGGAGGCCTGAGGCCCTCACGGCTGCGGGAGTGAGAGCGTGAACGGCCATACCAGGGGGAGCGTCTGGACTGAGTGGATGTTGGGCTCCCCGAAGAGCTACCTGGTGGTTTTCGGGAGTCCAGGGTGTCGTCGGAATAACGGGGCCGAGATACTGGGGCCATAAGCGGCGCTTCAAACGGTCAACGCCGGGCGGTTAGCACAGACACCAAAGCGGAAGTCAGTTCCTGCCCACGCAGGCGCACTAGAAACGCCTCCCCACCCCCGCACACGGCTTCCGCTTTCTGGTGGTTGCCGGCTCCACGGCAAAGCCGGCGTGTGAATGTGACGAAACGGCGAGGCGCCGGCCCCATATGCCGGAGATGGTGGGTTCAAACCCAGCCCCGGCAAAAAAAAAAAAAAAAAAAATGGAGAGATTAAATTGAATAAGACCAAATTGTATCATTTGTTCTAAGTAGAATTTTAGTAATGTGATTGAACGAGATAAGAATTGGTGTTATGAACTAAATATTTTAACCCCGTTAGTCAATTAAATGGACCTCCTCTTGCCCAAGGGGCCCCCAGAAAAATCCTACAGCTGAATTGCTAGCGGCCATGGCAAGGGATGTCAGACACCCCTCATCAAACCCCCACTCCAAATCATTTTTCGGAGATAGTCTTTGAAACAAGATATTAATTTAACAGGCCTAAGGCTATACAAGACAAAGGTACTCTTGGTTGCAGCTGTCGTTATTTGGCGGCCCGGGCTGGATTCGAACCTGCCACTTCAGGTGTATGTGGGTGTCGTCTTCGCCGCTTGAGCCACAGGCACCAAGCCAAGACAAAGGTACTCTTGCAGGCCATCAAATATGTCATTATCACATCTCATTTATTTCAGTAATTTTGGGCGAGGGGCGGAGTCTCACTCTGTTGGCCCAGGCTAGAATGTTGTGGCCGTATTAACAAATTGACTGGCTCGGCGCTCAACCGGCTAAGGCGCCAGCCACGTACACCTAAGGTGGCGGGTTCGCACCCAGCCCGGACCCGCCAAACAACAATGACGGCTGCAACCAAAAAATAGCCGGGCGTTGTGGCGGGCGCCTGTGGTCCCAGCTACTTGGGAGGCAGAGGCAGGAGACTCGCTTGAGCCCAGGAGTTGGAGGTTGCTGTGAGCTGTAATGCCATGGCACTCTATCCAGGGGGACAGCTTGAGGCTCTGTGTCAAAACAAAACAAAACAAAACAAATTGACTGACTGATGGACCCCCTTTCAGAGGTGCATAGAAAGTGGATTTTTTTTTTTTAAGAGACAATCTTACTCTGTTGCCAAGACTAGAGTGCCATGGTGTCATAGCTTACAGCAACTGCGAACTCTTGGGCTCAAGTGATCCTCTTGCCTTCTGTGTAGTTGGAACTACAGGTGTTTGCCACAATTCCTGGCTAATTTTTTTTCTATTTTTAGTAGAGACAGGGTCTTGCTTTTGACTCAGGCTGCTGAGCTCAGGCAATCCACCCACCTTGGCCTCCCAGCCACATACACTAAAGCTGGCCAGTTTGAGCCCAGCCCTGGCCTGCTAAACAACAATG
This sequence comes from Otolemur garnettii, assembly GCF_000181295.1. Taxonomy (NCBI): domain Eukaryota; kingdom Metazoa; phylum Chordata; class Mammalia; order Primates; family Galagidae; genus Otolemur; species Otolemur garnettii. The sequence goes on from NW_003852618.1 coordinate 1,148,071, forward strand.
ACAACTACAACAAAAAAAATAGCCAGACCTTGTGGTAGACACCTGTAGTCCCAGCTTCTTGGGAGCCTAAGGCAAGAGAATTGCTTCTGCCCAAGTGTTGGAGATTGCTGTGACCTGTGACACCACAGCACTCTACTGAGGGTGACATAACAAGACTCTTTCGCAAAAAAAAAAAAAAAAAAAAAAAAAAAAAAAGATTTTATTTTGCACTCAATTGAAAGAATATTGCAGACATTATGACTCTTAGCCTCTAAATGCTTAATTAATGCCTAAATAGAGGGATGTTTTTCGTTTCTTCTTTTCTTTTCTTTCTTTCTTTTTTTTTTTTTTTTTTGAGATAGAGTCTCACTCTGTTGTCCAGGCTAGAGTGCCCTGGCCTTACTCAGAGGAAACTCAAACTCCTGGACTCAAGTAATTCTTCTAGTAATTCTCCTCCTAAGTAGCTGGGACTACAGGCTCCCTTACGAGTAATGGATAATTTTTCTATTTTTAGAGGGGATGGGGTTTTGCTCTTGCTTAATCTGGTCCTTAACTCATGAGCTCAAGAGATCCTCCCACCTTCACCTCCCAGAGTGCTAGGATTATAGGTATGAGCTGGCTTTGGACATTTTTTTCATAAATAAAATATTGTCCTTACCCTCAAGAATGTTAATGTTATTACATGTTATAAAGTGTATCTAATATACTGGATATGTTCACAGTTCTTCAACTGCTCCACTAATGTAGCATTGAGGGTTTTTTGTTTGTTTTTGTGGTTTTTGGCAGTGTGCACCATTTTCCTGAAGGTGTTGAGTTTTTTCAAAATCCAGACTCCATTTAAGGATCATGCATTGCATTACTTCTCACAACACTTTAATGTCTTCAATCTAGAACAGTTTCTCTGCCTTTGCCCCTACTATGTGTGAATGATATGTCTCTCCATGAATTGTATGTTAAAAAGTAATCATGTATGTGATGGTGTTAGGAGGTGGGACTGATCTCTCGTGAGTGAAATTAGTACCTTTATGAAAGAGGCCCCAGAGAGCTGCATTGTGGGGACACAGCTAGAAGGTGCCATCTGTGAATCGGAAATCAGGCCCTCACCAGACACCAAATCTGCCTGCATATTAATCTTGGACTTCTCAGTCTTCAAATTTTTGTGTTTATAAGACAACCAGATTAGTATTTTGTTATAGTAGCACAAATGGACTAAGTCAATCCTTCTCCACTTTTTTTTATTTCTTAATATAGTTTTAAAGAGTCCAGGGTAATTGTTTTGTAAAATGCCCCAGAAGTTGAATTAATCTGATTGTTTCTTTATGATGAGATTCAGGATAGTCCTATTTGGGAGATTACATAGGTGCTGTTCTACAGTTATGGCATCATGTCAGGAGTCACTTAACATCAGTTTCCCAATCTGTACTAATACTTTTAGAACTCTGAGGGCAGCTAGGTGCCTGTGGCTCAAGTGGCTAAGGCACCAGCCATATACACCTAAGGTGGTGGGTTCGAATCCAGCCTGGGCCCGCCAAATAGCAATGATGGCTGCAACCCAAAAAATAGCTGGGCGTTGTGGTGGGCACCTGTGGTCCCAGCTACTTGGGAGGCTGAGGCAGGAGACTCGCTTGAGCCCAGGAGTTGGAGGTTGCTGTGAGCTGTGATGCCCCTGCACTTCACCCAGGGGAATAGCTTGAGGCTCTGTCTCAAAAAAAAAAAAAAAAAAGAACTCTGAGGGCAAGCTGGAATTCAGTTTCCTTTAAAATTACTTCAGTTTGCCTTTACACATATACTTTGGGACATTTGCACACACAAAAAATAAAGGCAATATTTTGCTTTATGTTGTGTTGAGACATTCACTAATAAGAACCATTCTGAAGCAACTAAAACAAAAATTAAAACTCTGACATGGGATAGTGTTTATAGCATAAAGTTAAGTAAAAAATACTGCATCAATCTTGTATCTGTGCAGTGATTAAAAGTGTACAAAAATTGTGTTTGCCTTTTGACAAAGACTAAAAGAAGGACTTGGAGTAATATATAACACTTTTAGAAGTTTTTAACTCAGGTGGTGCCCGTAGCTCAGTGGGTAGAGCATCAGCCATATACACTGAGGCAGGGGGGCTCAAACCCAGCCTGGGCCTGCTAATCAACCATGACAATGGCAACCAAAAAATAGCCAGGCGTTGTGGCGGGCACTTGTAGTCCCAGCTACTTGAGAGGCTGAGGCAAGAAAATCACTTAAGCTCAAGAGCTAGAGATTGCTGTGAGCTGTGACACCATAGCACTCTACAAAGGGTCTCCAAAAAAAAAAAGTTTTTAAGTCATCAGTATTTGCACACTTATTTTTATAATTTTTCTAAGAAGTCTGTCCTGGTGCCCTGATAATTATTGAAATTATTTTTCAATGAACATGAGTCATTCAGATAAACTTATTGAAAAAGTGTCAATACTAAGAGTACCCAATCAGTTTAAGATTGTATCTTTTTAGGGGCAGTTCAAAGTGGTTATAGCAGATCCATGACATTATGAATGTCCCAGGTTTCTTCTGTATTTCTGCTTCTACATTTTTCAATAACTTCTGCTTCTAGCAAATGGCTTTCATCTTCATGGTTGCCTCCCCTTGGAAAGATAGCCTTTCAACCAGGGACCTCCCTCTCTAAATTCTAAGAAGAAAGGAGATTTAAGGGTAAAAAGTATGGGCAGGCTGAGTCATTCCTACTTTTTGTCATAAAAAATTTAGTTTCCTATTAACTCCATTTAGTGGTTTTGCTTTAATTTCATTGTCTAGAACTCGTTTTAAAGCCTTACTCTCTCTGGCTCGGCGCCTGTGGCTGAAGCAGCTAAGGCGCCAGCCACATACACCTAAGGTGGCAGGTTCAAATCCCCAGCCCGGGCCCGCCAAACAACAATGATGGCTGCAACCAAAAAA
>NW_003852618.1:1151095-1154226 GCF_000181295.1 Otolemur garnettii
AAAAAAAAAAAAAAGCCTTACTCTATCTGCAAATATCTGGAAAGGTAAATATTTTTAAGTGAGAACATTGTTATCTAGAAAAACATTGAGAATCTCTTACTATGACAGAATGGGAGACTAGACATTTGGAAGTCAACTGTGGTGTCCTTTAGGATAATGCAAGTGACAATTTTTGAAGCAATGTTAGTGTAGTCACTTTATAGACATCATCTCAGTAAATCTTCACAATTCAGGTGCTAGAACTTTATCATAATTCTGCAATTCACAGGACTATACCTTTCTATAACTTTCACCTATTCTTCCTCCAAATTTCAACATTATTCCTAGAAATATCTACCTACTATCAAAATACAGGCAAAATGGCAAGTCCCCTCCACCTGTTTTTAAGAAAAATAAGAAATGATAGTTTTGCCCCATTCTGTCCTTAGTCCTGTCTCCTGGGATTTCTTGCAAGCTATATTTGATGTAATTTATACCATAAAATCAACCTGTTTTCGAATAGAAAAACCAGGATGGTATTCTCTAGAATAGCTCTGGCTTTTAGACAAATAACAGAAAACTGATTCTATCAAGTTCTTTTTAAGCCATGCACAGGTGAAGAAGCCCAAGACTCCAATCAATCCAGCTGTGCCTGTGGCTTTAAGTTTCTCAAATACCAGAAGTTGGACCACAGAATAGGAACTCAACCAGGAAAGGATATGTATTATTGGGGTGTGTGAGGTGGCACCCAGACTGTCCACTCAGCTGCAATGCAGATGTCTCCTTTCCACAAAGCCCCTCTACAGAGTCCCTCCCAGCATCCTAGATCCTTGGAGTCCTGGACCTCAGTTTCCAGAGAGTCCTCACTGTTTCAGACACCCCTTCATATCTGAGTCAGGAAGAGCCAAAAAGCATGGCTCATCTATCATCCACTGTGATGAGCTACCTAAGATGGTTTCCAGGTTACTCTAGGAATATTAAAGAATTCTCACAGTGCTTCCCAAGAGAAATAGAATGACAACTACATATGCAATTACCTATATAATTTTATAATTTTTAGTAGACACATAAAAAAGGTAAAAAGAGTCTGGGCAGGTTGTCTCATGCCTACAATCCTAGCACTCTGGAAGGCCAAAGTGGGTAGATTGCATGAGCTCAGGAGTTCCAGACCAGTCTGAGCAAGAGTGAGACCTGGTCTCTACTAAAATAGAAAAAATTAGCTAAGGCATTGTGGCAGGCACCTGTAGGTTGCTGTGAGCTATGATGCCATGACACTCTACCCAGGACAACAGTGTGAGACTCTGTCTCAGGAAAAAAAAAAAGGTAAAAGGAAGTAGATAAAACTAACTTAATGTTTTATTTAACTCAATAGAAGCAAATTATCAACATAAAACATTATTAAGATGTTTTACATTCCTACATGCCTACAAAATCTAGTGTGTAGTTTTTACTTACAGTTTTTCTCAGTTTGGACTACCAACACTCAAGTGTCCACCAGTCATATTTGGGGTCCAAACACTAGCAATGAGCAGTTTGCTTCTTAGCAAGTTTAATTATGGGATGAAATTAGCTTTTCAGAAATTTGAATTCCCAGAAAACTCCCTCAGTGGTATGGAATTTACTCTACTTTTCAGTAAAACATTGTACTGTATGCATTTTTGTAGTTTCTGTTTGGAGATCATCTCCAGTTCATTTTCAGTGATTTGACACCTAAATTTTGGTAGAAGATATCTAAAAGACATTGTTCTCTGTTGTGAACTCCCTGATGTTGAGCAAGGCTTGACCTTTTAAAGAGGACCATTCACCACTATTTACACTAATAAGATTTCTCTCCAGTGTGGAGTCTCTGATACTAAACTAAACTGGCAATCCCAGTGAAAGAATTCCCATAATGATCATATTTTAAGGGTCTAAATCCAGTGTGGATTTTCTGGTGATAATAGAGTGCCAATCATGAAGAGAAAGTCTCTCTGTCCGCTTCACATTTAAGTAGCTTCTCTCCCACTTGGATTTTTTGGTACTCAATGATGTTTGCATTCTGGATGAAGCTTTTCCCACATTCATCATATTTGTGTCATTTTTCTCCTGTAGGAGTCACCTGCTGATGATATGATCTCATGTTCATTGTTTGTTTTCACACTCAGTATCCTGGTGAACGTTCCTGTACAGTGTTCCACACACCTTCCCATATAACTCTGTTTTCCATTTCCTTCTTTTTCTTAATCCTGACTGTTCCATCTGACACAATAATCCAATGAAAATAAAGGGACAGAGAAAAATCTTCCAAACGAAATGTAAGAGTATGAGGTTCATGAATACCTGAAAAATACATATATGAAGAGTGCATAATAGGAGGAAGGCATGAGAAAGGCAAAATCTGTGGGGCTAGGGGCCAAAAGAAGAAACAATGTCAAGAAAGCAGAAGATGTATATAGGATGAAGAAAAGAAGAAAAAAAAACACCAGCCTGGGCAACATAGCAAGACCCTATTGCTAATTTTTTTTTTTTTTTGGCTGGGGCTGGGATTGAACCGGCCACCTCTGGCATATGGGGCTGGTGCCCTACTCCTCTGAGCCACAGGCGCTGCCCAAATTTTTTTTTTTAATTAGCTGGGTGTGACAGTCCACACCTGTAGTCCCAGCCACTGAAGAGGCTGAGGTAGGAGGATTCCTCAAACCTAGTAGTTAGAGGCTGTAGTGAGCTATGATTGCACCACTGCACTCTGCCTCGAGAATAGAGTAAGACTTTGCCCCTAATAATAAGAAGAAAGAAAAGAATAGAGAGTGGGAATCAGGCAGTTCAAGAAAGAGTTGGCTGAGGTGTTATGAGAATGTGGAAGGTTATTTCTTCCTCAATTCTCAAAAACATTATTATTAGAATAAGTAGTCCTCATTGGGCCTCTAGCACTTCTCTACATCTTCCTGTATGTACAAAGGATATAGGGCCCTGATAACCAGTCCATAAACAGCTATCATATTAGCATCACTTGCCATTGCTTCCAAGTACCAATAAAGGTGACATAATAGGCCCAGATGCATGCTATACTCTGTTCATGTTGTAGCTTTTATAGCAAGTGGTTAAGTAAGCCTGCTAATTGAACAAGGGGAAATGTTATCTCATCTTTTTTTTTTTTTTTGACAGAGCCTCAAGCT